>NC_073397.1:30141823-30446823 GCF_028641065.1 Leucoraja erinaceus
AGCAATGCTGGTTTATACCAAAGACAGACTCGAGGTGCTGAAGTAACTCAGTGGGTCAGCCGGCATCTCCGGAGAAAAAGGGTAGGTGATTTTTGTGTCAGGACCCTTCTTCAGACCTTCTTCTGAAGAAGGGTCCCGACCTGAAACGTCACCTATCCTTTTTCTCTGGAGATGCCGCCTGACCTGCTGAGTTACTCCGGCACCTCCAGTTTCAGTTTAGTTTATTGTCGCGGGTACCGAGGTTGTGTCTATCCTCCAAATTACAATTCATGTCCTACTTACCTTGAACGGGAAAACATTTCGGGGGATTTCAAACTCATGGGAGAAGTTAATGCCTCTGCAGGAACCATCAGTATTCCCATTTGAGCAATAAACATTAATTTACTGTAACTAAGCCATTACCCAAATAAAAATTTGAAAGTTCGCAGTGGGTCGCCTGTAATTTAGAATACACATTACCAGTCCACAGCTGAAAATAAATTGTAAGCTGGACTGAGTGCAGTGTCTTGTTCAAACTGTTCAGAAACAGTTTCACCGTGGGTGTGCTCAATAGGATGCTATTTTCATAGACCATAATTGTCTTTCGTTCTCCTTCAATCCACCTTTTTCCCCTTACTTTATTTCACTTTCAGTTTTGCACCAAATTTAATATTCTATCTTTTCCAATATTATCATTTAATTGCAAAAATATTGCAATACTTTGAAAGTTTTGAAGTGAATTGAATTGATATTTTATTGTGTAATAATAATAATAATAATAATCTTATTTATATAGCACATTTTTAGTCAACTTGCATTGACCCCAAAGTGCTTCACATAATGACATTACATTTACACACAGGCAAAGGTGGGTGAAGTGTCTTGCCCCAAGGACACAACGACAGTATGCACTCCAAGCGGGATTTGAACCGGCTACCTTCCGGTCGCCAGCCAAACACTTAGCCCATTGCGCCATCTGTCGTCCCACCTTTGTAAGATATAAACTGCTTGGGTCCTTCCCAAAACCAAATGAATGGTGCAAGATTATTATTTTTTTTTGATTTTGAGTCATGGTACGGGATAGAAAAATTGCAAGTGTTGATTGCAGTAGATTGTTTGTGGGGCTTCTGGGGAGCGGGATGCTTTTTAAAATGTTATGGTGAGAGTTCAAGGCATGCGCGTTCCTGTTAGTGTGAAGGGCAAGGCATCTGGATGCCCAGATGTCAAGAATAATTGAGGCTCTGGTCAGGATAAAGAAGGCGGCTTGAGTCAGGTACTGTAGCAGGGATCAAGTGCATTCTCGGCAGAGTTTACTCAAAACCAGGAGAAAAAAGGGGACCTGAGATAGCTCTGGCAAATAAGATTAAGCATATTAGGGGGGGAAGGATTAGGACAGGGGTTCCCAACATAGAAACATAGAAACATAGAAAATAGGTGCAGGAGTAGGCCATTCAGCCCTTCGAGCCTGCTCCGCCATTCAATATGATCATGGCTGATCATCCAACTCAGTATCCTGTACCTGCCTTCTCTCCATACCCCCTGATCCCTTTAGCTACAAGGGCCACATCTAACTCCCTCTTAAATATAGTCAATGAACTGGCCTCAACTGCATTCCATGCCAGAGAATTCCAGAGATTCACCACTCTCTGTGTGAAAAATGTTTTTCTCATCTCAGTCCTAAAAGATTTCCCCTTTATCCTTAAACTGTGACCCCTTGTTCTGGACTTCCCCAACATCGGGAACAATCTTCCTGTATCTAGCCTGCCCAACCCCTTAAGAATTTTGTAAGTTTCTATAAGATCCCCCCCTCAATCTTCTAAATTCTGGCGAGTACAAGCTGAATCTATCCAGTCTTTCTTCATATGAAAACCTTTCTCGTCCCGTTTACCCCTGGCAACTTTAATAGTACATACCAATGTTATTTCACATATTTATGAACAACTAATGATGAACAGATATCAGTATACCAGTCAGTCAATGAGGAAAAATATGTACACATCCAGAATCAACAAATTTACCCCCTGGGTAGACGAAATTTACTCCAGGTTGGATTAGGGAGAGAAGTGGGATCCTCAGGAACCAAAGAGGTCATCTATATGTGGTGCTGCAGTAGACAGGCAAGATCCTCAATGAATATTTCTCCTCTGTTTTACCATGGAGGAAGGCTGGGGAACCTGGGGAAGTTAAAGGTGATATCTTGAGGGCAGTCCGTATTACATTTGAGGAGATGCTGAATATACTAAAACGTATGAAGGTAGATAAACCTCCTGGGCCTAATCAGGCATATCTAAGGACACTGCAGGAGGTGAGGGAACAAACGGCAAGACCTCTGGCTGAGATATGAATCATCGTTAGACAGGAATAAAATGCCAGAACACGGAGCGATAGTTATTTAAAAAGGTCTTGCTGAGTTTAATTTAGTTTGATTTAGAGATACAGAGCGGAAACAGGCCCTTCGGCCCACCGGATCTACGCCGACTAGTAATCCCCACACACTAACACTATCCTACACACACTTGGGGACAATTCATAATTGTACTAAGCCAATTAACACCTGTACGTCTTTGTACTGCAGGAGGAAACTGGAGCTCCCGAGGAAATCCCACACAAGTCACAGGGAGAACGTACAGATTGAATTGAATTGAATTAAATACATTTTATTAGCCAAGTATGTATACATACAAGGAATTTGCCTTGGTGCTTTGATCGCAAGTAACAACACGATATACAGTAGGCAATTAAAAATAACACATATTATTTACCCATGTGAAGAATGAAATAAAATACCAGAGCAAACTGAGGCTACAGACTTTTGGCCGTTGAGTAGAGTTATTGCTTGTGGAAAAAAGCTGTTTTTATGGTGGTGAATTTTCAAGGTGGTGAATCTGTGGAATTCATTGCTGTAGTCGGCTGTGGAGGCAAAGTCAATGGATATTTTTAAGGCAGAGATAGATAGATTCTTGATTTGTAAGGGTGTCAGGGGTTATGGGATGAAGGCAGGAGTATGGGGTTGAGAAGGAAAGATAGATCAGCCGTGCTTGAATGGCGGAGTAGACTTGATGAGCCGAATGGCCTAATTCTGCTCCAAGAACTTATGAGCATATCAGAGGAACTGTTGTTCTTCTAACTAAATTGTGATTTTCTTGCATATGGCGTGCACAGCCTAAAGTTGTAGGTCAACATGTTCTATTTGATCTTGTTTGTGCACGTCGAGTTGATTGCATTAGTCGAAACAGCGTGGACCACGTGAAGGTTGCAATCTCCCACCCCACTAAATTGCAATGACATTAAACATCCATTTTGATCAACACCCACTCAGTCACCAGTGAAAGGGAATACGTTTGTGTAACGAGAGGGGAGGTCACTAAATTAGGTTTTTTTTATTTATTTTTATTTTTATTATTTTTATTAGAAGTATAGTAAATTGCAATAATACACATCACATATATCTTAATACATTTGTTGTACCACTTCGTTTTTCGAGCTTTAAAAATGATAGAAATAAAAGAAGTAAGGAAAGTGAGCAAGAACTAAATTAGGTTTGTCCTTGGGATCACAGAGTTTCTGCAATTGAAAGGAGCACTCATCAGCCACGTTCTGTGATCCTTTGGTCTCGGGCCACTCACTGTGGAGGTCGATTGCATTACTGAGGCAACCACCAGGGTACCGGGAGACGGTGCAAAATGAATTATTCCATTAAAGCCTTATCTCTGCCAGGAAGCTCATATTACAATGCAAAGTTGTGGTGGTTATCAAATATTTAAACTATTATTGATTCGTAAAGGAAAACTAACCCCAGTGGTGAAGTCTTTTCTCTTCTTTGCATTACTCACTTTCATTTTCATTTAATTATCTGCGAACAAAGCTCAATATTTTAATCCTGGTCGGGATTGTTCATATTCATTAATGTGGCCCACCTGCATTGCTGTGACAAGTCTTTATTGCAGAGAGTTATAGGTGAGCATTGCAATTAAGAAACTGCAGCTCTTGCATAATGCCATACACCCTCCGATCCACTCCCCCTCTCGCTCAGACACCCCCCACCCACCCAACCTTGTTGGCAGTAGTTTAATTACTGAAAGAAGAACTGTCACATTTGGATCATTTGTTCAGCGGGAGCCTCGTATCCAAAGTAACATTATTTATCCAGAGTTCTGGAATAGAAGAAGTCATTCGAACAGCCACTGGGATGTAAGGCGCGCAACCGTGGTAAATAAATAAGTGCAGAGATAATTAAATCATTTATTAACATTTATTAAATATTAAAATTACAGTCGCTGCAGGAAAGGAAGTGAAAGTCTGAAGTGACCATTTAACGACTGGATGCTTCAAGTATCAATCTCTGAATAGCTCTGCGTAATACTCACCCTGATTAATCCAAGGGTCCCAGATCCTATCTCCAGATCTGGGCGGTACATTGGCGCAGCTGGTAGAACTTCTGCCCCAGAGCGTGAGATGACCCGGGTTCGATCCTGACCTTGGGTGCTGCCAGTGTGGAGTTTGCACGTTCTCCCTGGGACTGTGCGGGTTTCGTCCGGGCGCTCCGGTTTCCTCCCACAGGTGCGGATCTGTAGGTTAATTGGCCCCTGCTTGATTCCCCCTGATGCGGGAACTGAAGAGAATGTGGGATGACAGAACTTGTGTGGACACGGGTGATCCACAGTCGACGTGGACTTGAATGATAAGAGACACAGATAGGATATACAGTCAGATTAGTTTTCCCAGTGTGGAGATGTCCAACACTAGAGGGCATCGCTATAAGGTGAGAGGGGGAAGGTTTAATGGAGATGTATGGGTCAAATGTTTTACATAAAGAATGGTAGGGGCCTGAAACACATTGCCAGGGATGTTGGTGGAAGCAGATTTGATAGTGATGTCTAACAGGCTTTTAGATAGGCACACGGACGTGCAAGGAATAGAGGGATATGGATTATACACAGGCAAATAAAATGAGTTTATCTTGGCATCATGCTCAACACAAGCATTGAGGGCCAAAGGGCCCCTTCCTGTACTTTACTGTTCTATGTTTGATCCCAACGTCGGGTGCTGTCCAAGTGGAGTTTGCATGTTCTCCCGGCGACCACGTAGGTTTTCTCTGGGTGTTTCGGGTTTCCTCCCACATCCCGAAGACGTGCAAGTTTGCACGCTAATTGGCCTCTGTAAATCGCCCACAGTGTGTAGGGAGTGGATGAGAAAGAGGGATAAGAGAACGAGTGTAGACGGGTGATCGATGGTCGGCGTGGACTTGGTAGGCCTATGTCCCTGTTTCCATGCTGGATCCTTCAATTAGCTTCAGGAAAATATATCTCAGCTCTAGTCAGCAAAGGATGACCAATTTAAATGCATGGCACTCTAAAAATAGCTTCTGAATTTTGGTTTTCATGTTTCTTGTTAGTCATTCTCTATTAACGCTTTACTTTGATTCAGGAGTGATTTAACTTTTATAAACATTCTATTTTTGCAAAGCACAAAAGCAAAACCCATCCCATGTGTATGAATTTCAATGAGATGCTCAATTATTTTGTTCATTGTGATTTTCCTCAGAATCTGAAATGAGTTCAGCAACAAAGAAGGATACCAGTTAAGGGCCTAATTTGCGAGTTTAGATGAGTTTGCGCTGGACTCAAACTCGCAGCATGGTCGACACGTGGTCCTAGGCGGTCACTGTAACTCTCCTTCATGCTTGAGGGAAGTTCCCGCATACTCGCGGCCTCAGTTTGCTGAAAGACTTTCCGCGAGTAAAAATTGGTCGGCATGGTTCTTTTGAACTCGTAGTGCAGTGGAGTGGGGTCGCTATGTAGTTATAGGCAGTCGAGGGCAGCCGTAGGCGATCTCCTTCGCTAACCGGGCATTTTAATTGGCTCATTGGAGTTTTCAGCACCAAGGAAAACTGACCAGTAATGTTAAATGCCCGCTAAACTTTATTATAAGTTGTCTGGCTTCTTAAAAGTGTCTCCACTCCTTCTCCCCCCTTCTCTCCCCCTTTCTCCCCTTCTCCCTCTCCGCACTCTCTAAAGGACTTACCGTAACTGTGCCAGCCGCCTTTTACCTTCCTGTTCATCGCGGGTGTGAATTTCAGACTTTCTGAATTCTGCTGTCCAAGTGGAGTTTGCATGTTCTCCCGACGACCACGTAGGTTTTCTCTGGGTGTTTCGGGTTTCCTCCCACATCCCTATGTCCCTGTTTCCATGCTGGATCCTTCAATTAGCTTCAGGAAAATATATCTTAGCTCTAGTCAGCAAAGGATGACCAATTTAAATGCATTGCACTCTAAAAATAGCTTCTGAATTTTGGTTTTCATGTTTCTTGTTAGTCATTCTCTATTAACGCTTTCAGAATTTCCTCCACTTTCCCTGGCCCCCGCCTTTGCGATGTGTGTGTGTGTGTGTGCGTGCGTGTGTGTGTGCGTGTGCGTGTGTGTGTGTGTGTGTGCGGTCGGTCGAAGCAGCTCGCGGTTTCATCGCTGACGGTCGATCCAGCTCGAGGTTTTTCAGACGAGTGCCCTCGAGCTTGATGGTTGAAGACAGTCTCTGAAAAGTTGCGTTAGTGGGACAGGCCCTTTGAGGCATTGCCAGTCCACCTCAAAAACGCTAGTGGTTTTTAAGGTTGTACGTGAGTGTCTAGGGATATTGTCCACGATGCGAGGTACTGCAGTGCCCAGAAGACTCGAAGGCTCACCGGACATCAGACAGTAGTACCCTCCTGAAGGCTCATCGAACATCATGGCCTGCAAACCCGCGCGTCTTTAGGATGTGGGAGGAAACCCGAGCACTCGGAGCAAACCCACGTGGTTGCAGAGAGATCATGCAAAATCGACATGGACAGCACTCGAGGTTGGGACCGAACATCGAAGATAGAACAGTACACTACAGGTACAGGCTCTTTGGCCCACAATGTTGTTGAGGCTGTATTTAGAGTATTGTGGACATTTCGGGCCACCATGTTTTGGGAAAAATGTTGTCCAGCCGGAAAGGGTACAGAGAAGATTCACGAGGATGTTGCCAGGACTCGAGGATCTGGGCTATAAGGAGAGGTTCAGCAGGCTGGGACTCTATTTCTTGGAGCACTGGAAACCAGAGCACCCAGAGAAAACCCACGCAGTCACAGAAAGAACGTCCAAACTTCGTCCGTAGTCAGGATTTAACCCGGTTCTCTGGCGCTGTAAGGCAACAACTCTACCGCTGCGCCATCGTGCTGCCCACTGACTCGTGACCAAGTAGGGGTCATAAATGAGCAGCAATTCCCAAATTAATTTAAGTGAAAATAGGAGGTAATTCATCTTCATCTTTTCCAACCCACCATCCATAGAATTTGAGACAAATCCTGGATGACTATGATTAGGGTATCAACATTCAATATCCCACCTTCTTATGCAATGATGCAATGTTTGCTGAAGATAAAATCTCATCCATTTCAGATGCTTGCAGCAATACACCAAGCTAGTAACTAATTTCAAAGGCTGATTATACAATCTTTTCAACATCGCACTCCATTCTAAATTCGTAACATATGCACATTTCCTTGTTTTTCCTATTTAGGTTTAGTTTAGTTTAGAGATACAGCACGGAAACGGGCACCTATCATCGAATTCCGCACATTAACACTACCCTACACACTCTAGGGGCAATTGTTTTTACAATGTTACCAAGCCAATTAACCTACAAACATGTACGTCTTTGGGGTGTGTGGAAGGAAACCGAAGATCTCTGAGAAAGCCACTGCGCCACCGTTCCACCCTTAATGCAGCCCTTTAAATCTGTGTAGCTCAGTCTATCACCTTGCAGCAAATCGTACCCATTCGTTGCTCTAAGGATCTCAATTAAATCTTCTTCAAGTCTTCCCTTCCCGGGAGCTAAATCCCTCCCGGACTCAATGGGGGTAAAACCCACTTTGGAAAATAAGTGGAAATAAAGCATGAATGCAAATCTCGAGTGCATGTTCCAAAGCTTTCAACAATATTTACAATATAATCTCACTCTTGCCCTATTAGCTTTAATATGTTTGCTTTACTGCGCAACCTTGCATTATTTACAACTTCAAAGTGCATTGATATTTTGAATACAGAATGAGGAGTTGTGGTGAAGATTGATGCTTGCAATTGCAACTTTGTTAATGGCTGTCTCATGGTTTAGTGTGGATATACACATGTATTCTGAAAATCCTGTTCCTTTTTTCGCATCCACTTCATGAATCATCTGCAGTATTTGCATGAAAGTGCTTTCTAAAAAACTTTGTTTCTCATTTGCATTCCCCAGAGATAAAGGGGCTGCCGTGAGAATGTTTTGACAGTGTGGCGGCTTTGAACAAGCTAAGTTAAATGAGAGAGGCAAATTGGCATCCACAGCAAGGGGTAGCGGATGAGAGAGATAGCATAGAACAGTACAGCACAGGAACAGCACCTCCAGCTTGCAATGTACATGCCGCACACCGTTAAACCAATCTCCTCCACCTATACAAATAATAATAATAATACATTTTATTTGCGGGCGCCTTTCAAAGTCTCAAGGACACCTTACAGAAATTAACAAGAGAGAAAAAACATATAGTCGGAGTAAAATAAATAATAAGGACATCACCAATACACAAATTAAAGACAGAATTCGCTCCAAAGACAAAAAAATCAAAAACACATTGTGAACACAATGTACAAAACATAGAAACATAGAAAAATAGGTGCAGGAGTAGGCCATTCGGCCCTTCGAGCTAGCACCACCATTCAATATGATAATGGCTGACCATCCAAAATCAGTACCCCGTTCCTGCTTTTCCCCCCATATCCCTTCATTCCTTTAGCCCTAAGAGCTAAATCTAACTCTCCCTTGAAAACATCCAGTGATTTGGTTTCCACTGCCTTCTGGAGCAGAGAATTCCACAGATTCACAACTCTCTGTGTGAACAAGTATTTCCTCATCTCAGTCCTAATGAAAAGGTGTTTCCTCATCTCATTCCAAAGATCGAGATCCATATCCCTCCATTCCCAATATATCCATGTGCCTATCTAAAAGCCACTGAAATGCCCAAGTCAAATCTGCTTCCACCATCTCCCCTGGCAGAGCGTTCCACGTACTAATCACCCTCTGTGTAAAAAAAAAACTTGCCCTGCACATCGCCTTTCAATTTTTCCCTTCGCGTCTTAAAACTGTGCCCCTCTAACCTTGACATTACCATCGTGGAAAATGTCAGCCTTGTCCCCCAGCTTTGTTGTTTGGACCAGCAATGAGATACGGTTTGTTCCCTTTAAGTAATATATATATATTAGACCAACTGCAGACCCGTAGGGTCTGCTCACCCAACGCACCCGTTCCCTACCCGTCAACTCAAGCCATTCCCGAACATAAGATTCCAGAACTCCCCTTGCCGCACTCAGCAGTGATCTTTAAAAAAATTCCAATTGCACTTGCCATGCATGTTGCAATCGCAATTCTCCCTCCCCCTGATAATCTATCCATTGTGACGTCATCAGTTGAAGGTGCCATTGTGATGTCATCAGTTGAAGCTGGTCGGTTAGAAATTGAAGTTGTTTTGATTTTTTTTAACTTTAATCAGTAATAAGTCAAGAAATAAAGCATAACATGTTCTGTGTAAGTGATCTCGGTCTCGAGGGGAAAAATGTGAATCAGAATTTGTAAAAATCGTGTGAAAGTTGTCATTTTTGAAGCTATAATCGCAAATAACGTGTCAAATATATGAAGAAATCTTCATTCATGCTGGTCTTTGCTTGCTGAGGCATTGTGACGTCATCAGTTGAAGCTGTTGTTTTTAATTTCAAAGTCTTTTTAAACTTTAATCAGTAATAAGTCAAGAAATAAAGCATGAAGTGTTTAGATAATGTGTTCCCAGCCTCGACGTGTCAAATGTATATATATTTGCTACTCCGTGGATTGTCACCTTGTTGTGGTAGAGAAGCTTGTGTGGTCCTGAGATCCTGAGAGCGATGCCGTCTGGAGCTATGCTCCTGGTAGGGCCACCCATGGCGGTAAGGTCGAGGGGGAGGTCTCTGACAAAGAGCAAACCAACCAAGACCTCAATGGTGGAACAGGCGGAAGTTGATGGCTGACCTTTGTGGAGCGTCACAACGGCTGGGAAGGCGGATGAAGGCTGCAGCAGAAAAGTGTCTCCGGTCGTCTTGGACTCCATGCCACTGGATCCTGACCCAGATCTGTCAAGGACCGTGGGGTGGCTGTCTGTGCACCAGTCTCCCCACGTTAAACTTCCAAGAACAGAAGTCCGGTCGATTGTTCTGCAGCAGCTTAGCAGCCCGAGAAAGTTCGCCTCCGACAGGCAGGAAAAAACAGCATTTCAATCCCGCTCCTGCCCCCCTCAAAGGCGGCAAAGTCGCGCACACGGCCAGTGGCAGAACTGCAGCGCCGCTGAAGGTAAGTTTTGTAACATCGCTACATATAGGGAATAACACCCTGGAGACACCCATGGTCAGCCATGACCGAAGGGGGTCTAAGAATAAGAATAATTGCTTTGTATTCTTAATAATGATTTATGCAAAAGATACATGTATTTGTATATACGGTATATGTGTGTGTGTGTGTGTGTGTGTGTGTGTGTGTGTGTGTGTGTGTGTGTGTGTGTGTGTGTGTGTGTGTGTGTGTGTGTGTGTGTGTGTGTGTGTGTGAAATGTACATATTAGTTGCTACTCTTAATTGCTTTTGTATTCTTAAAAATGATAACAATTGCAAAATAGATGAATTTAAAAGAAAATAAAGAATGGGTATCTCCACGATAAGGCTAGGTATACTGGAATGAATTTTAATTTTTATATTAATTTAGCAGCAGACAGTTCAATCTGTGAGGTGTGAGAGCTGAGGGGCTCTGACACAGGGGATCTCCCTCAGAAGACCCAGCTTATTGTTCTTCTTCCCAGTGAATACAGATGTTGCTGCTGTGTATTTCTGGTGTTTGCTGTTGAGTCAGCATAAACAGCTCACAGCAGTGGGGGAGGAGAGCTTATTCCTTATGAAGGGCAAAAAAAACCCTGCAATCCTTTCAGGATTTCAGCTAATTTGGAGCAAAACCAACCTGACTGAGCTGACCAATTTGCCAAAAAGCGCACACATGAAAACATAGACTATACATCACATTAAAAAGTGGTAGCTAAAATTTTGATTCTTAATTTCAATATATATTTCTGCATCCACAAATGGCATGACCTGGTTTCTTCTTTGTCTGAGCCTTTATCTAAAAATAAAAATCATGTACAATAACAAGGAATATACTGTATATTGCAGTTTGAGATGCTGAATAGCAGAGGGGCAATTACGGTAGCATAAATAGTCCCTTCTCTGGCCATCAATTCTGCACAAGTTCTACAGCCTCACTGTCATTTGTCGCTGGTTTTAGATTTTTTTTTAAGTTGCAACGATGAGGATGAAATATGAACATACAAGGGGAATTTATCTGAAAACCCATCTTCCTTTTGGGGGAATCAAACATATCCATTTGCTCAAATCCATTTATCCGGAGAGACTTAAATGTGCCTCGACGTGAAGGGAAACTAGCAAAATTGCAATAGAACTGTGAAATATTTCAGGAGTTTCCAACAGCAATAAATCTATGATTCTCGATGATGTGTGAATATTAAGGGCAGGACCCAGCACGGGGTAAAAGTGTAAATAGGGAAAAAATGTGCTTATCATAATGAGAACATCTCTTCCTGAAGCCCACCGCAGTACTTTATATTATTCATGGTTCAATAATGAACTCAAAATGACCTTTTACTTGTAAGTACCTTAATCAGTTACTTTACCTTCGCTTTAAGCCGAGCGTTGGCAGGCAATGTGTTGCCACTTCAAGCAGTAAGCTTGTCCAGGCTGTGCTGTTCATCAGTTTATCCATACCCTCTATCAAATTGTTGGCACAGTTTCTTTTTTTAAATCAAAATCTTTTTTATTTAGTTTTCAGGGCATAAGAAAGTGCAAAGTTGTCTATTTGTTACAGGCAGAGTGAATGAAAAAAATAAATAATCAACTTATGCTAACATATAACAAGACAACAACAATAATAATAAAAGAAAAATGAGATACCAAAAATAATCCCTCCCAAATCACTGCCAGTGAGCATATGCAAATATCAGCCTGTCACAACAATAATCCACGAACAATGAATGGGTAGACTGTTAAGCTGTTAAACTGTGCTTGATGATCAAGCATTTATAAAGTCTGGAATGCATTTAAAAAAGGTCCCCACGCTTTTTGAAACCTTCAATTTGAATGTTGAAGTGAGTACCTGATTTTCTCGAGCTTTAGACCAACGATCCCCACAAATTAATACTATCCAACACACACTAGGGACAATTTTTTAGAGTTCTACCAAGCGGATTAACCTACAAACCTGCACGTCTTTGTCGTGTAGGAGGAAACTAAAGATCTCGGAGAAAACCCACGCGGTCACGGGGAGAGCGTCAAAACTCCATACAGACAGCACCCGTAGTCAGGATTGAACCTGGGTCTCTGGTGCTTTAAGCGCTGTAAAGAAGCAATTCTACCGCTGCACCACCGCGCTGCCTTCTGATATAGATGTTAAACATCAAATATGTGCAGGAAGGAACAGCAGACGCTGGTTTAAACTGAATAAACAGCAAAAAAGCTGGAGTAAATCAGCCGGTCAGGCAGTATCTCTGGAGAAAAGAAATAGGTGACGTGTCGGGTCGAGGCTCGTCTTCAAACTGAGAATCAGGGAAAGGGAAACGAGAGATATGGACGGTGATATAGAGAGATATAGAACAAATGAATGAAAGATATGCAAAAAGTAACGATGGTCAAGGAAAGGTGGAGCCCACAATGGTCCATTGCTGGCAGTGGGGAAGCTGATAACGAGGTATGCAGACAGTGAAATTCAACTGGACGGCAGTGAAACTAGTCCAACGACTAGGGTGGGGGAGGGATGCAGAAAGAGAGGGTGCAAGGGTTACTTGAAGTTAGAGAAATCAATATTCATACTGGGTTGTAAGCACCAAATATTCCGTTGTAGCAATTTATGCAGGTTTTGTGCTCATTGAGTGTTGTTTGTGGAGGGTTGATTTCTCAGCCTCCTGGTCGGGTGCTATATTGTCTTTTCTTTCAGGGGGAGGATGTTTAGTTTAGTTCAGAGATACAGGCATGTAAACAGGCCCTTCAGCCCATCGAGTCCATGCTAACTGCTGTTCACCGGTTCACTCTAGTTCGATGTTATCCTACCTTCTCATCCACTCTCTTACTCACGCGGAACAATTTAACGGAGATCAAGTAACCTTCAAACCCGCAGGTCTCTGGGATGTGGGTGGAAGCCAGAACAGCCCTACCCTCCTGCACACCATTCGTACAACTCAATTGAACTGACTTCGCACTTTCGAGATACAGTGCAGAAACGGACCCTTCAGCACACCGAGCCCACGCCGACCAGCGATATCACCCTGTACATGAGCACTATTTTTACTGAAGACAATTAACCGACAAACCTGTACGACCTTTGAGTGTGGGGGGAAACCGGAGCACCCGGAGAAAACCCACGCGGTCACAGGGCGAACGTGCCAACTCCAAACTGACAGCACCCAAGGTCAGGATTGAACCTGGATAGACAAATTCTTGATTAGAACGGGTGTCAAGGGTTATGGGGAGTAGGCAGGAAAATGGGATTAGGAGGCAGAGATCAGCCATGATTGAATGGCGGAGTGGGCTTGATGGGCCGAATGGCCTAATTCTACTCCTGCGGCTTGTGAACTCGTGTCTCTGGCGCTGTAAGAATTTCTGGCAACGTGGCGCCCATTTCCCACTTTGTACTTTATACCATTTGTACCACAGATTTATATATAGAGCCCACTCAGGAGGTTTCAAACTTGCCTGCATCCTCAACCAGACACAGCGCTGCCAGATACCGTGAAGGTCAATTGTGGCACGTCAAATAGTCTCCTCCATTACTGGACCTACCATTGGGCTCATCAGCACGACAACGACTCGCTGTGAACAGGGGTCATTAGCTTTTTGTATCCAGCCTCAGCTTCACACAAGGCCGGTCTGATGCTCGAACAGTGACTGTGTCCATTAAAATGGAGTCATGAGCTCATTAGTTCCAGGAGCAGCATTAGGCCGTTCGGCCCATCGGCTAGGAGTCATTGAACCCGAGAAAGATGCTCAGGGGTTTTACATTGTAAATTAATGTTCCAATCATGTTTTATCAATTTAATGCATTTTCAATTGCTTTTAATTTTTTTAATATTTAAATCTTTTTGAAATGTCTGATATTTCAGTTTTATAGTTTAGTTTAGAGATACAGCGTGGAAACGGGCCCTTCGGCCCACCGAGTCCACGCCGACCAGCGATCCCCGCACATTAACACTATCCCACACACGCTAGGGACAATTTACACTTATACCAAGCCAATTGACCTACAAACCTGTACGCCTTTGGAGTGTAGGAGGAAACCGAACATCTTGGAGAAAACCCACGCCGTCTCAGGGAGAACCTACAAACTCCATACAGACAGCACCCGTAGTCAGGATCGAACCCGTGTCTCCGGCGCTGTTAGCGCTAGAAGGCAACAACTCTACCACTGCGCCACCCTGGCACCATCATATGTTGATATATTGTTGAAGTGTGTTTTCAGCCTGGCAGCCGGTGAGAAGTGGTGAGTGGTGGGACACGGGTGAGATGGTTACTTGGTGCACACCTCCTGAGGCCCAGTTATCAGTTTTGAGTTCAGCATCCTCTCACTGGATGCAAAGACTCTGCTTGTTCAATTCCCCACATCCCACAGAAACACAGTCTAACAGGCAGAGGCAGCCAGTCTGAACCATGAGTCAGAAAGCCATGACTTGGGCGGCACAGTGGATCAACTGGTTGAGCAGCATCAGAGACCAAGGATCGATAATATCTCCCTGTGACCACGTGGGTTTCCTCCTGATGCTCCGGTTTACTTCCACAATCCAAAGACGTACAGAGTGTAAACAAATATTGTCCTGCAGTGTGTCTAGGTTAGTGTACGGGGTGATCGCTGGATAGTACAGACTCGTCGGGCCGAAGGGCCTGTATCTCTACCGTCTAAACTCTAAAGTGACCACGTGGGTTTTCTCCGGGCGCTCCGGTTTCCTCCCACACTCTAAAGATGTGCAGGTTTGTGACTTAATTGGCATCTGTAAATTGTCCCCAGTGTGGGGGATAGAACTAGTGTATGGGTGATCATTGGGTGGCGTGGACTCGATGGGCCGAAGGGCCTGTTTCCATGCTGTACCTCTAAACAAAACTAAACCTTTTTCGATACATCCGATCAATATTTTGTGAATATTTGGGGAAAGCAGGCACGGTGATGTTCAGAGCCAAGAGAAATATATGTTATGAATGATCGGTTTAGTTTAGTTTTGTTTTGTTTAGAGATACAGCGCAGAAACCGTCCCTTCAGCCCACTGAATCTAAACTAAACTGAAACTAACCAAAATGACATATTTACCTCTTTTTTCCTTTCATTTTAATTATCTTTATTTGTTTTACATTTCTTAATGCATTTAAAATATTTCTAAATGACTGATGATGGACTAAACATGAACCAGCCTCTGCTACATACTGATAATACATGTGGTATCATGAGGCATCATTTTTCTTGCAGGGAATAGAACTCGCTACCTAAATTTAGTTCATTGATTTTCGGCCCAAAATGATGGAGAAATCTTTAAGACTATTCCTTTAATCCACTAGTTCACTACAGGTTTGAAGGGATATGGACAAAGCGCAGGCAGGTGGGACCAGTGTAGTTGGGACATGTTGGCCGGTGTCGGCAAGTTGGGCTGAAGGGCCTGTTTCCACACTGCATCACTCTATGACTATTAATTTACCTTTATAAAAGTGAAAGCCATCGCCTGAGTCAGAAGGCAAAGGTTGGCTTTCTTCAGTTACAGTGTGAAGTAGCCTTGAGTGGAAGCAGCAATTTTAATGAACATGTCCTACTGTGACCGCGTCAGATATGAAAAGGTCAGATCACTAAGAGGCAGATATTGGTGCACCAGAGACTGGTGGAGAGTGAAACTTGATCCAGTTCCACCTCATGCCTAATTGGGCTGCAATCAGAGATTTTATTGTTACCATATTGACCTACCAAACTCAATTTAGCAGCTACTTCCAAGCCCGAGTCCTTGTTCTCCAGTACATTGCCAAAACAATACAGAGATCATAAGACATAGGAGCAGATTTAGGCCATTCGGCCCATCGAGTCTGCTCCACCATTCAATCATGGCTGATCTATCACTCCCTCTCAACCCCATTCCCTGCCTTCTCCCCATAACCCCTGACACCCGTACTAATCAAGAACCTGTCAATCTCCACCTGCATCTCTCTAAACTAAACTAAACTAAACTAAACAACTCAAGTTTTAATTGATTGAAAGATACAGCATGGAAACAGGCCCTTCAGCCCATCCAGTCCACACCAACCATTGATCACCCGTTCAGTATGGTTCTATGTTCAGGATCGAACCCGGATCTCAAATAGAATCGAATGCAGATCTCTGCGCTGGGAGGCAGCAGCTCTGCCATAAGAATATGTTTATAAGAATAGCATTTTTGCCATGCTAGAAATAAGGAACAGCAGATGCTGGTTTATCAGGTAAAGGCACAAAATGCTGGAGTAACTCAGCAGGGCAGGCAGCATCCCTGGACAACATGGATAGGTGACATTTCGGGTCAAGACCCTGGAACATGAACCCGGCCTGAAACAACAGCTTTCCTTGTTCTCCAGGGATGCTGCCTGACCCGCTGAGTTACTCCAGCACTTTGTGCCTTTCCATTTTATGTCAACAATATCTTCTTAGAAACTGCGTCTGCAGAAGGTGTAAGTTAAATATTGCACTATTGTCAGGCATCTTGTTCATAAAATCTGGAATGGTGAGATTAGTGTCTGCTTTGGTTATTTCAAGAATAAAAATAACTCATAGAAGGTTATTGTAACACAATATGCATGTGGACCTTATTTTTAGCAAATAGCTACACTCATATGATTGAACACCTCACAGCTTTTATCACTAGATTAGTTTCAGTTTAGTTTTGAGATACAGAGCAGAAACAGGCCCTTCGGCCCACCGAGTCCGCACCGACCAGCGATCCCCGCACATTAACACTACCCTACCCACACTAGGGACAACTTTTACATTTTGTACCAAGACAATTAACCTACAAACCTGTACATATTTGGAGTGTGGGAGGAAACTAAAGATCTCAGAGAAAGGCAATGCAGGTGACAGAGAGAACGCACAAACTCCATACAGACGATACCCTTAGTGGATGGAACCCGGGTGTCTGACGCTGTGAGGCATCAATTCTACCGCTACACCACTGTGCCATAGAAATGGTAGAATAGAAATGGTAGAATAGGAATAATTTCAACATTACTGACATAAATCTAATGCAGATAAATGATGTAAGGAAGTGACATGATCAACAAAAATCAAATTCCAGAGTACGGCTAATTCATCTTCTTCAACAGAAGTTGGTAACAAGCATGGCATTGATATGCTGGTTGGTACACTAGTGGGTAAAAGAGAACTTAGAACTTCTGGGCATCAGTTGGTGGGTTTTTTTTCACGAGGCAAGAACCCTCTCTGATATCATATTTTTTGCCTTTGAAGGAACAGCTTATTAGTTTTGTCAAAGGGAAACTAAAAGAAGCAAAACTGCCAAAGTTAAGATAGATGAAAACAAAATCACCAAACTCTTGCCTTTTGTAGTATATTGTCAACATATGTGTGTTGATCAAAAAAGACTGATTCAAGCCCAATTAGTAGTGCGCTAGGCAGTCTGAATCATATAGCGCAATATGGTTTATCTACAAAATGTTAATCTCCTGTTGATGCATTGAAATTCAGTGGAAGTGCAGAACCCCATTGAAATTTGAGGCCAAAATATCCATCATATATCCATCGCAGCGGTGGAGGTGCTGCCTTGCCGCGCCAGAGACCCGGGTTCAATTCTGACTGCGGGTGCTGTCTGTACGGAGTTTGTACGTTCTCCCCGTTACCACACGGGTCTTTTCCGGATGCTCCGGTTTCCTCCCACACTCCAAAAAGTACAGATCTGTAAGTTAATTGGCTTCTGTGAATTGTCCCCAGTGTGGGGGATAGAACTAGTGTATAGGTGATTGTTGGGCGGCACGGACTCGGTGGGCCGAAGGGCCTAATTCTACTTCTATCACTTGTGACCTTAGGATAAAGCAAAGGGCCTGATGTCAAGTACATCCGGCACTCAGCTTAGTATGCTCTGGAGTCGCTGTCCAACTTGTTGAGAAGATTAGTTACAATTAGTTTAGTTTAGTTTAGAGATGCAGCATGGAAACAGGCCCTATAGCTCACCAAGTCAACACCGACCAGTGATCCCTTCACTCCCTACAAGCACTAGAGAAAATTTACACATTCCAAGTCTACAAACCCAAGCCAATTAACCTACAAAACTGTAGGTCTCTGGAGTGTGGGAGGAAACCGAAGATCCCGGAGAAAACTCACGCAGGTCATGGGGAGAAGGTACAAACCATACAGACAGTACCCGTAGTCGGGATCGAACCCACGTCTCTGGCGCTGTAAGGGCTGCAAGGCAGCAACTCTACCGCTGCGCCACTGTGCCGCCCATTGTTTGTGAGGCTGTTTATAAGTTATAGAGCAAATCACCCAAGATTGAGGGATTGTGTTTTCAGAAGGACAAACATTTGAAACTGGAAGTAACTGTGTGGCTGGGAGGCAGTCCCGGTTGGCAAGAGCAGCAGGTGACTGGAATTCGTAGGGGCCAAAGAATAGATTTTTAGCTGTCCTTGAGTTTTGGTCTAGCTGAGTATAATAAATGAAAGCAGCAACGGAGTGAAACTGGGGCTGGCGTGAGAAGACATCGAGTGTCAGAGTCAGCTGCTTTGAGCCTGGCCACCAGTACATTTGCGAGGCAGTGTGCAGACTCAGACTTCAAAGACCCAGTGGGAGCAGAGGGTGGCGGAGCGATGGTTCACCAGGAACCGGTCACCCGCAACAAGCTGCTATACAGATCAATATTCTAGTTATGCACTGGTTTGTATTTCTGCTTAAATTTTAACGATTCTCACACTGGGTCTGAACAGGAGATTCTATTTTAGTTTTGGGATTTTTAAGAATCCAAATCCACTCACTGTGTCGGAAGGAACTGCAGATGCTGGTTTAAATGGAAGATAAACACACAGAGCTGGAGTAACTCAGCAGGGCAGGCAGGCTCTCTAGAAAGAAAGAAAATAGGTGACGTTTCGGGGCGAGACCCTTCTTCATTCATTTTCAGGGGAGAATGGGCTCAATTGACTTTTACAACAAAAGTCTCATTTAAGCAAAAGGTCTTTAGGGCAGCACAGTGGCACAGCTGGTAGAGTGACTACCTCACAGCGCCAGAGACCCAGGTTCCATCCTGTCCTTGAGTGGCTGTCTGTGTGGAGTTTGCACGATCTCCCTATGTGACCATGCTCCAGTTTCTTCCCACATCCCAAAGACGTGCTGGTTTGTCAGTTAATGGGCCTCTGCGAATTGCCCCTTAGTTTGTAGGGAATGGGATAACATGGAGCGAGTGTGAACAGGTAATCTCTGGTCAGCATGGACTCGCTGGGCCGAAGGGCCTGTTTCCATGATTTAGACTTTAAGAAAAACAGCACAGAAACACAGGCCCTTTCGCCCACCAAGTCCACTCCAACCCTGTACACTACCACTATCCTACACTCTAGGGACAATTTACAATTTTTACCAAAGCCAATTAAGCTACAAACCTGTAAGAGAAGAGCCTGATTTACAGTGCCCTCCATAATGTTTGGGACAAAGACCCATCATTTATTTATTTGCCTCTGTATTCCACAATTTGAGATTTGTAATAGAAAAAATCACGTGGGTAAAGAACACTTTGTCAGATTTTAATAAAGGACATTTTTACACATTTTGGTTTCACCATGTAGAAATTACAGCTGTGTTTATACATAGTCCCCCCATTTCAATGCACCATTATGTTAGGGACACATGGCTTCACAGGTGTTTGTAATTGTTCAGGTGTGGTTAAATGCCTCCTTAATGCAGGTATAAGAGAACTCTCAGCCAGTCTACTCCACCAATCAATCATGGCTGATCTATCCAGGCGTGCAAGGGTAGAACTATTGCTTGTTAAATATTTTGCTTTAAAAACAGTTTTATTGGTGCCCAGTATGCTAATGCGGGATTGCTTTTAATCCCTATAAATAAATTAATTAATTTGGCCCTTCACCTCATCTTTTCCAAACTTTCTCTATGTTCTTGCCTGATGTTCAGACAGTGATTGTGTCCATTACAATGGAAAATTAAATTCATAAGTTATAGGAGCAGAATTAGGCTCTTCGGCCCATCGGGGTGGTAGGGTCTAGGAGTCATTGAGCTTAAGAAAGATACTGAGGGGTTTTACTTTGTATATTAATGTTCCAATCATGTTTTATCAATTTAACGTCTTTTCAATTGTTTTTTTTCATATTTAAATCTTTTTTAAATGTCTCTGACAACGCACGTCTTGGCATCTTGTTCGACAACAGATATTATGGTCCAAAGGGCTCATTACTGTGCTGTACGGATCCATATTCTACGTTCAATTGCATTGCATCGTATTTCAGTCTTCAGTTAGGTAAGAAAATACTGTTACAATTTTTCATGCGGACAGCAGTATGGTATCAATGGACTCAATTTGTAGTCCTCGAGACAATGGAACATATATTTGCACACGGATAATGATCGGATGGTACTTGCTCCTCCAACGTACCAGAGCCAGTTTTCTATTCTACAGATTTCTGAAAATTGACCCCAGGCTTTCCACGGTTGAGTTTGTGTCTTGAATGGGTCCATTCACAGATCCTGATGCAAGTACCTTGATAATAGTTGGCATGAATTCAGGCGGGATATTAAATGCATCCGCACATTCCTTGACTGAAAACAAAATGAACAGAAACAAATAAAATGCATCTCCCCCCCCCCCCCCCTCCCCCCTCCCCCCCCCCCCCCCCCCCCCCCCCCCCCCCCCCCCCCCCCACACACCCCTCCCCCTCACACCCCCCCCTCACCCCCCCCCCTCCCCTCCCATCCTTCAATACCCTGAACCTAACTCGGGGATGTGTATGAAGGAACTGCGGATGCAGGTTTAAACCGAGGATAGACACAAAATGCTGGAGTAACTTAACAGGAAAGGCGGCATCTCTGGAGAGAAGGAACAGGTGATGGTTTGGGTCGAGAAGAAGGGTCTCGGCCTGAATTATCACCTGTCCCTAACTCTGGGGATATTCTGCATTGCTTTACAGAGTTTTGTTGTTATTTTTGCCAGGAGACACCACTTGTTAATTAGTATTGGCATCCTTATTATAGGTGTGATGAGCACACTGGTGTGGGCTGGTGGGTGAGAGACAAGTCTTCTTGTGATTATTTCTGATGGTAACAAAACATCAGGCCATGTGGTCTGAGATGGAAGGAACATGTTTATATGGACTGAAAGATTTTTGAGTGGAAGATCAGGGCCAAGATCAGATGGATTGGCGAGGGAGTGAAAGGGAACAGACTTGGGGTTGAAAATAAGGAGGTCAATGTTGGGTGGTGGTACTTGCACAGCATGAGTGAGAAAAGGCCAGGACAGTGCACGCAAAAGAAAGAAAAATAAAGAGGACTGTGGAAGGATGAAGGAACTGCAGATGCTGGTTTATACGGACGATAGACATAAAGAGCAGATTTAAGATGAGAGGGAAACATTTAATAGGAACTTAGGGACCAGCATTTTCAAAACTGTGGGTGGTGGGTTTGGTGAGATGGTAGTTACAGCAGGTTCAATAAAGGGCAGCAAGGTGGCACAGCGGTAGAGTTGCTGCCTTACAGCGCTTGCAGTGCCTGATTCCCCGGTTCGATCCCGACTACGGGTGCTGTCTGTACGGAGTTTGTATGTTCTCCCCGTGACCTGTGTGGGTTTTCTCCAAGATCTTCAGTTTCCTACCACACTTGATAAGTAAGCAAATAAAGTAAGTAAGTAGGTTTATTGGCCAACTATTCACATACAAGGGATTTGCCTTGATTACAAAGACATATGGGTTTGTAGGTTAATTGGCTTGGGTTTGTATACTTGGTATAAGTGTAAATTGTCCCTCGTGTATGTAGGATAGTGTTAATGTGCGGGGATCGCTGGTCGCTGCAGACTCGGTGAGCCGAAGGGCCTGTTTCCGCGCTGTATCTCTAAACTAACCTAAACAACATGATAAAGGTATTTGAACAGGTACATGGGCATAAGCCAAATGCAGGCAAAGGGAACTCGCAGAGATGAGGTATCTTGGTTCAGCGTGGATAAGTTGGACTGAAGAGTCTGTTTTGTTATAGTTTAGTTTAGTTTAGAGATACAGCACGGAAACAGGCCCTTCGGCCCACCGAGTCTGCGCCAACCAGCGATCTCCGTACACGAGCACTATCCTACACATTGTGGGGCAAGTTACTACTTACCAATGCCAATTATCCTACAAAACTGTACGCCTGTGGGAGGAAGGGTCACGGGGAGAATGTACAAATGCTGTACAGACAAGCACCCGTAGTCAGGATCGAACCTGAGTCTCTGGCGCCGTAAGGCAGCAACTCTACCGCTGCGCCACCATGCCGCACAAGTTTCTTACTGTATGACTCTGTAAAGGGCCTGTCCCACTTGGGCGTCATTTGCATGTCATCCTAAAGATTGGTTGGTGAGGCGTGGCGGCGCGTGGTGAGACGTGGTGGCGTATGCAGTGATGCGCGGTAACGCGCGGCGCCCCAGGATTTTGGAATGCTCAGAATCGTCGCGCGCCACCTGCGTGACGTATCCCTTGCGCACGCTGACACAGTGATGGCGTACGCGGACGTACTTACGGCATACGTGTAGCACGTGGTGAAGCATGGTTATGCACGGTGATGCACGAACATTGCCTATGATAATTTATTATACGTCATGCGTCAATGTCCGTAACCGTACGCCGTCTGCACGCCATTTGTGCGTCGTTTGAACGCCGCACCATGTGACCACCTGGGTATAAAGCGTGCGTAGTTTTGAACATTTTTCACTGGGAAAATCCTTGCAACAGAGATCGGACTAAGTACGAACGGCATTGCAAATGGCTCCCAAAAGAAGCAGGGCCCTCAAGAGCACTTGGCACGCGACTGTCGCATAAATGTTGCGCAAATGACGCCCAAGTAGGACAGGCCCTTAACTCGCTGACTCTTAATAGCTGGCTTGAATAGATGGGCGGCTTTGTATTGTTTGTCTGACTCTTGACTGATTGTCGGGGGTTGGTAGACAACATACCATCGTAGATTGACAGAACACCACTCCTTTCATACTGATTTCTGCTGTTGCCCTGACAACATGACTCTGCCCGTCCTTGAAGTTACAAAAGAGTAAAAGAAAGCAGAGGAAAGCATTGCAAGATCATTTTCAGAGCAGGATGAATGGAAAGCAGTGGGGGGGATATGCTTATTTAGATTAAAATCTCGTTTAAACCAGACTCGGAATAGAGTGCAATTTTGGTCTGCAGCTTATAAAAAGGAATTGGGATTGTATTTATGGCTCGGTGGTAAGATGGGATAGGTTACAATTTTATATAGAACAAAAGAAACTGAGGGTAGACAGCTCGAGGTTAACAGGGAGGACCTACAGTAAAACTCTGATGATGATCCATTATTTAATGATTTGGAAATCCTATGTTTGAGTGGCTGGCTCATCAGCTAATGTTTGCCACAACTCCCAACTCCCTTTTCACTTGTGCGGCACAGTGGCACGGCGGTAGAGTTGCTGCCTTACAGTGACAGAGACCCGGGTTTGATCCTGACTATGTGCCCTGTCTGTACTCCCACACAAACCAAGGTCTTGCCACCCGTGCTCCCTTTCCACTCATCCGAGTCCCACCTCCAGCAACTCATCGGTACAACTTCTTCATTTGGTTTGTAGAAAATTAACCAGCCGATGCTGGTTTTCACCAAAGATAGACACAAAGTGGTGGAGTAATTCAGTGGGTCAGGCATCATCTCTGAAGAAATAGGATGGGTGACGTTTTGGGTCCCGCCCCTCCTTCAGATTGAAAGGAACTACAGATGCTGGTTTATATCAAATGTAGACACAAAGTGCTGGAGTAACTCAACGGGTCAGGCAGCATCTCTGGAACTTACTATTCGGATGCTTGCATGCAAAACTTTGGAAGCTGTGACTTGGGTATTTCCTGCAGAATTGTTTGATAACAAGGCCTTGATTCTTCTTTGCAAAGTAATACTGGAAAAAACCCCACCATTTCTTCTAAACATACAAGATTCATTATCTTTGTCTATAGATGAGGTAACGCAGGGTAAACAAACACGTCATTTCACAATTCAATTCCTTGGAAGTGGCATCACAAATAGATAGGGTGGACAAAAGGCTTTCGGCACATAGGCCTTCATCAGTCTGAGTACTCAGTGCAGACGTTGGAAGGTCACGTTGCAGTTAGACATAAGACATCGGATGGGACCACATCTAGAGTATTGTGTGGGAAGGACCTGCAGATACTGGTTTAAACTGAAGAGGCTGGCTGGACTTCCTCAACTTTGGTGCCACTGTAGGGTTATGTTGTGTCGTGGACTTCTGTGTTTGTGCTTTTTTTAAAAATATGTTTTATTTATTTATTATTTATTTTTATGTTACTTGACTTTAAGGAAAAAACATTTTGTTGTCTCTAATTAGATAATGACAAAAATTGAATACAATACAAAGGATAGACACAAAGTGCTGGAGTAACTCAGCGGGACAGGCAGCATCTCTGGAGAGAAGGAATGGGTGACGTTTCGGGTCGAGACCCTTCTTCAGAGTATTGTGTTCAGTTTTGGTCACTATGTTAGAGGAGAGATGCCGCCAAGCTGGAGAGCTTGAAGGGAAGATTTACAGAGAAGGGATTTTAAGACCATTGGGTGAGTTTGTTATTATTATGACAGATGTAGTGTTACCAAGGCCTGGAACGCATGGCAGGTTTTGGAGATAATGGGATGGTGCTAATGCTACTTCAATGAACCCTATTCCCCAACTGGTTGGCTTCACTGATGATAACTGGGAAAGGGAGATTAATCCGTTTGGTTTAGTTTAAACTTTAGTTGAGTTTAGAGATACAGTGCAGAAACAGGCCCTTTGGTCCACCGTGTCTGCGCCGCCCAGCGATCCCCACACACTGACACTATCCTACACATACGAGGGAAAATGTACAATTTTACTAAGCCAATGAACCTACAAACCTGTGCATCTTTGGAGTGTGGGAAAACCCACGCACTCATGCGGAGAACGTACAAACTCCATACAGACAGTATCCGCAGTCAGGATTGATCGCGGATCTCTGGCACTGTAAAAGGCAGCAACTCTACTGCTGTACCGCCCAAGGTGTGTTTTCTTGTATTAAACCATATTTTAGTATATCGCCCATGCGATGTAAGCCTCCGACTTACCCTTGTCTTCCTGCAGTATTTTTTGTTCTATTCTTTGATATTTCGCAATTTGACATTTTTGTATGATGAGCACGTTTCTGGATTTTTCTCCCTTTGGCTGCTCCAGAAATTGTGTATTATTTATAAATCAACAATAAAAAATGGATCCAGCACTTATGACTGGATTTACCATTTCCAGCTCCTTTTTAGTTTACAACAAGAGAATATTGTGTGAGCAGATGTATATGATTTGACCCCTTGTGACTCCTCTATCCTTCAATAGGAGAACCCTAATCATTACCTCAAGTTAGCTATTCTCCCAGTCCCCACATCCTTTGATTAGCTTAAAAGCCATCCTCTAGGAATTCATCCTTGCTTGGTAGCATTGTATTGTATGTTATATCGTATTATATTGCATTGTGTAACAGCTGCCGCAGACACAAGAAACTTTGGATGTTGGAATCTTCAGCAAAACACCAAGTGCTGGAGGAACTCAGTGGGTCAGACAGCATCTATGGAGGGAATGGATCTGCAGCATTTTGGGTTGGGATCCATCTTCGGTCTTCAGAATGGTCCCTACCCAAAACAAATGCTGCCAAGCCCAGTTAATTCCTCCAGCAATTTGTGTTTTGCATGCAAGATCTACTGTCTTTTTTAAGGAGACTTTTGCAAATTTCAGAGAAACTAAATTTGGGTCTGGAATTTGTACCAGGTTCAACAGCACTAACCAGAGATAATTTTTTAAAGCAAATTAATTACTTTGACATTTATTCAATGAAATTGACTTTCTGTGGTGGAGAATTCCAAAAATTAACAAATGTTTGCATGAAGATTTTTTTTTTCCTTATCCCATTCCATGACAAGTTCTGGAATATCTAACCTGGAGCAATAGCTTCTCAACATAAGTTCCTAGGTTTTAAGGGCAGAATTAAGACATTCGGCCCATCAAGTCTATTCTGCCATTCAAATCATGGCTGATCTACCTCTCCCTCTCAACCCCATTCTCGTGCCTTCTCCCCATAATCCCTGACACCCATACTAATGAAGAAACTGTCTATTTCTTCCTTAAAAATATCCATTGACTTGGCCTCCACAGCCATCTGTGGCAATGTATACCACAGATTCACCAACCTCTGATTAAAGAAATTCCACCTTATCTACCTTGGAGCATCTTCTGAGAGATTTCCACACTGGATAGAGAATACCTTTCTGAGGCAATTCTCCTGTTCCCAGCATTGGTGAGAGGCTCACTTTGCACAGAAGCTCATATCATTCTCTGAGCCATGGCTCAAGGAGAGGAGTAATGTTCTGCACTTTCTTTTTAATCCTAGCTTCCCGAACTCTGTCGTTGCAACCTTTATTCCTGGTCCTACCTATTTTACAGCCTCGGCTTCTACTCCAAATTCTCATTCAGCTGTGTGATGCACTTAACCGTTGCATCAGGCAGACACCATGCTCTTGGGACTTCAAGCCATGGCTGCAAAGAAATGAGAAGTAATATCCCATTACATTAACTTCCAAGAAATCTGTTTTTTTTAGCAGTACACCTTACTGCACTCTGAAATATCACATGCACTCCATCTACTTCCCCTTAACAGGCAAAAATTATGATTACAATGAACTGATACAATTGGCATTTCGCTCATTTATGCAAGCTGTTCCTGACAAAACATATCTTTCCGGATACTTAATAATTTTAATCTGAGTCTTGGGACGCAAAAAATTGCCGCAAATGAATTTTTAACAAATGGAAGATTTCAGCTGCTTCAGAAGGGGGGGCACGGTGGCGCAGCGTGGGAGTTGCTGCCTGACAGAGGCAGAGACCCAGGTTTTTCGATCCTGACCACGGGTCCCACTGTCTGTGCAGAGTTTGTAGGTAAATCCCCTGTGATTGTAAATTGTTCCCTAATGTGTGGGATAGTGTTACTGTATGGGTGTTACGGCACGTATTCGGTAGGCTGAAGGGCCTGTTTCCATGCTGGTTCTCCAAAGTATAAATTCTAAAGCTTCACACTGCCCCAGTCACAGGCTATTGACAAGTTCTATGACAAGTCCCAAGAGCCAAAGCTTTTTTTTTAAAATGCTAACTTTAAAAAAAATAAAAATAATTAGAATTGTTTTTTTTTTTTAAAGTATAGTGCATTTTATCATTAACCCGGGAAAAAGCTCCAAGTTGGCTAGATATTCCAGAACTTGTCATGGAAGGCAGCAACTCTACCGCTGTGCCACCGTACCACACATCCTGGTGATCTGATACAATCCCTGTATCAGTAGCACATGCAATAACATTATCTGTGAAACAAACTTCACGAAACCCACTCATTTCTTTTGTGCAACCAGACCTTTAAGAAGTTCAAAATTTGTTGGACCCAAAATAGCTAGGAATGCATTTATCATTATTCTCATCTGCAAAAACATTTGGGATTAGCATCCAATACATTCGAAATAAATGTCTTCCCCCCCCCCACCCCCCCCTCAAATAATAGTACCAGTCCAATTCATATTTTATTGTTCTCATCGAATTATACAGCACGGAAACAGGCCGTTCAGCCCAAACTGTCTATGCTGACCAAGATGACTATCTGAGCTACTTCCATTTGCCTGCAATTGCAGTTTTTCCAACTGGGAAGATTTCTATTCATTCACACGTTCCAAAACAGCACACAGAATATTTGCTGAATCAGGTCAATTTTACTTCATCACATTTGTAATAACCTTTGTTGTAATAATACAGAGAGGGGGTCTGAGCATGTGCTGGTTATCTACGTGCAGCTATCTTCGATTTAATGTAGTTTAAGTTTAGTTTAGTTTAGTTTAGAGATACGGTGCTGAAACAGGCCCATCGGTCCATGCCGACCAGCGATCCCCGCATACTAACACTACCCTACACACTAGGGACAATTTACAATGCTTACCAAAGCCAATTGACCTGCAAACCTGGATGCCTTTGGAGTGTGGGAGGAAACCGGAAGAAACTGGGGGAAAACGCAGGCGGTCACGGGGAAAATGTATAAACCACATGCAGACAGCACCCAAGGTGAGGATTGAACCTGGGTCTCTGGCGCTATAAGGCAGCAACTCTACCGCTATGACAGTGTGCCGCCCTAATCTCTTTGTTATTTACCTGCCGACTCCCTTGCTTGATAACTCCTGCTAAATCAGCAGTGTAACAAGCCAAGGTAGACAACCACAATGAATGGTGCATCTCAACCAACTGCATACACACACTGAACGCCAGCATTTTTTCCCAGTGCATAGTCATTCATCACTAACGTTGCATATTTAAGTAAAAGGAAAATGAGAGTACATGTCATGGGTTTAAAGAATAGTTTATCACTCCCATCATGAGCAAATCAAGCAGACAGATATGTAAAATTGGTGGATTCAGACTAACTCTTGATGTTTGCACATCATTTGTTCAATACCTTGTCTAGAATTTTCCAAAACTCATCACAAGACAGATCACTCAGTTGTTACTATTAAGACCGCATGTGCCAACTTGCACAGCATTGTCACATTAGATTGATATCCGTCATTAATGCAGAGTTTGAAGAACTATTTTACCCATGGAGGATGTTTGAAGAATTCATTTGTCTACTTTTGAAGTAGCTCGTGATCTACAAGGTTAACATATGATCGAGCATTTGAAGTTAATTGTTTAGTCCCACCATTCCAGTGGGAATACATGGAGTTACCTGCAGAATTTTAGCTCCATATAGGTGGCGCAGCGGTTGAGTTGCTGGCTTGCAGAGGCCGAGTTCCGGGTTCGATCCCGACTACGGGTGCTGTCTGTACAGAGATTGCATGTTCTCCCCGTGACTACGTGGATTTTCACTGAGATCTTCAGTTTCCTCCCACACTCCAAAGACGTACAGGTCTGTAGGTTAATTGGCTTGGCATAACTGTAAATTGTCCCTCGTGTGTGTAGGATAGTGTCAGTGTGCGGGGATCGCAGGTCGGCGCGGACCAGGAGGGCAGAAGGGTCTGGTTCCGCGCTGTATCTCTGCAATAAACCTAATTAAACTACAATTAGGGATTGGTGGTGAATATTATTAATGTAAGATGAAATATGACAACAGAGTAATGACTTCCAATTGCAAATCTTGGCTCTTACTATTAAGGGGTTTAAAGTTTTTAAAAGCCCGCTACTCCTTCTGATTTCCTCATTTGTGGCCATAGAATAAAAGGACGTACATTTAGACAAGAGATGAGGTGGAAGTTCATTAGTTATAGGGTGGTGAATCTGTGGAATTCTTTGCCACAGACGGTTATGGTGGCCTGGTCAATGGATATTTTTAAGATGGAAATTGACAGATTCGCGATTAGTACGGGGCTCAGGGGTTACCTCGAGGGAGATGCAATTTTTTTTCCGTATCGTATCCGCGTCCGCACTGCGGCCTAACATCAAGCAGTTGATGGCCGTTGCTGGAGACCGATGGGCGCTCCAAGCCGCGGGAGTCTGCGGGATTTTAACATAGCGGAGCTTACGATCCCTTTGCCGGGGATAGGTGCTAAAACCGAGGGTATTTAACATCGTGAAGCCCGTGGTCTCTGATAAGAAGAGGCCGACTCGGGAGCTCCATTCCGCGGAGAGAGTTTCAACTGCCCCGATGCGGCAGTTTCGATCACCCGGATGGGGGCTTCGATCGTCAGTGGCGGGGGCTTCGATCTGCGGATGTTTTGACGGCCCCGACAGCAGGAGAACAAAGAGGAAGAAGATTGAGGAATGTGGAATCTGCTGTGGTGGATGTTTATGTTAACTTCAGATTCAGATTCAGATTCAGATTCAATTTAATTGTCATTGTCAGTGTACAGTACAGAGACAACAAAATGCATTTAGCATCTCCCTTGAAGAGCGACATAGCAAACGATTTGAATAAATAATAATAATAATACAACTTTTATGTGTCTTGTTGCTTTCCGCTTAGTATGGCTGTGTGGTAACTCAAATGTCGCTGTACCTTAATTGGTACACGTGACAATAAACTGACTTTGAAACCTCAAAGAGCATATGATGTTGAATGTGGGAGTTGAAAATTCCAACATGAGAGGCCCACACCCTTTCCCAAGCCCAGAGCTTTACAATTGGTAGAGGCAAGCAACTGAAAACGATGATTTATTTGAAAAAAAACTCTCCAGAGATGCTGCCTGACCCGCTGAGTCTTTAAATAAAATATCAGAACACGACCATCAAGCTGTTTGGAATGTTTGTTTGCTGCCTCAGCAAGAGGAAGGTTCTTCAGTAAACTAGGGTTATCCTTTGTACATCAGAATTGGCTGCCGTGAGCTTCCGTGAATGTCCGCAGGCTTGTTTTTTTTTTAAAAAGGCACAAAGTGCTGGAGTAACGCAGCGGGTCAGGTGGCATTACTGGACAAAAAACAATGGATATGTTTCGGGTCAGGACCCTTCAGTGGTCATTAATTAAATCGTTTAGATTTTATTTTCCATCATATGCTCTTCAACAAGGTGATTAAAGCAGGAAGGAAACATAATCGAGATAATTAGGTGCATATGGCTACTGCATCTCCATAAGCGAAGGCATTATATATAAATTGTATCTAATTTGAATGATGATTAAAATAATTATTTTCAATGGATATCTAATTTAGCATACAACCAAAAATGTAGAATGAGGTATTCTAATAGCTTACAGTACATTAACTTTTTTGTTGTGGGGTATTACACTCTGGTGCCAGTTTGACTGCAGTAGCTGGTTAGCATCATCTGCAGCTGCAGAGATGGACTTATAATGTTGTCCTAGAATTGCTCTCCAGCTCAAAACAAGTCAAAACTCAATGCTTGCCTACAAGTGGACTGATTGTGTTTTTTTTTTACTAGCAGATATCTGGTGAAACTGTTGGATTTTTCATTAAAAATACATTTCAGTTGATAAAATTTACCGGTAAGTCTAAAGCTGAATTTGTCTGTAAACCTCTTATAAAAATGAATCTCGCTGTGATATTGCTTCGTTGAGATAGTGTCCATCGGTTTGATTCTCTCTCAAGTTGCTCTGTATTTATGCTTCAATGCAAAGCCAAACCTCTGAGAGTAGATGCACAGAGTCTTTTACCCAGAGTAGGGGAATCGAGGACCAGAGGACATAGGTTCAAGGTGAAGTGGAAAAGATTTAATAAGAATCCGAGGGGTAACTTTTTCACACAGAGGATGGTGGGTGTATGGAACAAGCTGACAGAGGAGGTAGTTGAGGTTGGGACTATCCCATTGTTTAAGAAACAGGTACATGGATAGGACAGTTTTGGAGGGTTATGGACCAAGCGCAGGAAAGTGGAACATGGGTAGCTGGGACATTGTTGGGCGAGTTGGGCCGAAGGGCCTGTTTCCACACTGTATCACTCTATGACTCGATGACTCCTTTGCATATGTCGAAAACATATACTGCAGTTGGCCTATTTGATTCATCATCTTTTTACCTCACATGAACAGGTAAAGATTGCCTTTTTTATCTCCGAAAATGTAATACAGTATTTGCAGTGGGAACGAGATGATTCAATGTGTTAAACATCATGTTTTAAAATAAAATTCATATCTTCACAGCAAGTGAGCATTATTGGTTGCTGATTTTCTTTTGACTATTCATTCGTTCTAGATAGGGGGCGGTACAGTGGCCTGGTTAGGGCCTTTCAACGCCAGAGACCCGGGTTCGATCCTGACAACGGGTCTTGTGTATAGCGGGGTTGATGCGTTCTCCCAGTGACCGTGTGGGTTTTCTCCGGGTGCTCCGGTTTCCTGCCACATTCCAAGGATGTGTGGGTTTGTCGGTTAATTGGCTTTGGTAAAAATTGTAAATTCTCCCCAGTGTGTGTAGGATGGTGCCAGTGTCTGGGGTGATCACTGGTCGGTGTGGACTCGGTGGGGCCGAAGGGCCAGTTTCCGTGCTGTACCTCTAAAGTAAAAGATCACACGCAATGTCTTAAAGGCCAAGTCCACTCCAATTACTATTGCAATGCATTAAAAGGTCATGATCATTAGAATGAGTTTATGTTGATAGCCAATTCAGCACAGCTATTAAGCTGCTTACTCAGAGTTTGAGCATAATGTGGGCATAAAGAGAAACTACTTTTGGTCTCTGGGTCCTATTATGAATCTTACATAGTGCTTATTGTAGAAAAACATTATTTCATCTTGAATTTTATTTGTAGTAGTAAGAGATGTTTCCTCTCCCGTAAATATAAATGTGTATATAGCTTTGTAGAGTCACCTCATGTAGATCAGTTTTAGTTTAGTTAATTGGCAAATGTACCGAGGAACGCTTTTGTTACATGCTAACCAGTCAGCAGAAAGACAATACATGATTGCAATCGAACCATCCACAGTGTACAGATACACGTTTAGTGCAAAGTAAAGCCAGTAAAGTCCGATCAAAGATAGTCCAAGGGTCCCCGATGAGGTAGATAGTAGTTCAGGACTGCTCTGGCTGTGGTAGGATGGTTCAGTTGCCTGATAACAGCTGGGAAGAAACTGTCCCTGAATCTGGAGGTGTTCGTTTTCACACTTCTATAGCTTTCGCCCGACGGGAGAGGGGAGAAGAGGGAATTCAGCGGTTTCATCAAATGAATAATATACCAGTTTTATCACACTCAGCAAGCCGTTTGCTGCTTCTCCCTATTGGAGTGAAACATTACATCATTAGTAATGACATGTAATCTTTCATCTGATTCACCAATATAATTAAGGCAAATTAAATAAATTGAAAGACAACAAGTATGAATTAGGCATTATCTGGAATTGTAAAATTCATTTGGAGATTGGACTGTAACGTTGACGAAGCTGTGTTGACGGCTGTCACAAATCTTATGAATTAATGCACGACAATATGGTTAAAAGCTGACGTCTGCCTCTCATGTGGTATGTTGAGATCTGTTTATGTCTTGGAGTCAGCTCCTGTACCGATGTGCAATAGTTCAGAGAAGCAATGGTTCTGCACTTGCATGGAAGCCACTATTTCTGCCACACAGAAACAATGGATGCTATAAACGGGTTGTCACTGAGTTTTCCGCAGATGTTGCCTCCTGTTAGAAGAAGCAATGAAGAGAAGCAAAATTGGAACATGTGCCTCTTGAGCTCAAATCATGTCAGATTCTGTGCCTGAAGACCAGTGGCGCAGCGGTAGAGTTGCTGCCTCACAGCGCCAGAGACCCGGGTTTGATCCTGACTATGGGTGCTGTCTGCACGGAGCTTGTATCTTCTCCCCGTGGCCTGCGTGGGTTTTCTGCGGGTCCCACGTTTCAAAGACGTGCAGCTTTGTAGGTTAATTGGCTTCCGTAAATTGTCCCTTGTGTGTGTAGGGCAACATGATGGTGCAGCGGTAGAGTTGCTGCCTTGCGTTTGTACATTCTCCCTGTGAACTGTGTGGGTTTTCTCCAGTTTCCTCCCATACTCCAAATATGTACGGTTATGTAGGTTAATTGGCTTGGTAAATTTGTAAATTGTCCCTAGTGTGTGCAGGATAGGATAATGCTAGTGTATGGGGACCGCTGGTCGGCGTGGACCTGATGGGCCGAAGGGCCTGTTTCCGCACTGTATCTCTAAACTAAACTAGTATACAGGTGACCGCTGGTCGGCGTGGACTCAATGGACCAAAGGGCCTGTTTCCACGCTGTAACTCTAAGCTAAGTTAAAGAATATTTCTGCAATTGCATAGAATCCAATATTTCTGCTGCACAGAAGCTGCAGATGCTGAAAATGTGATGTCACTGACTTTAGCTTTATTTTCCTGCAGATGTTACCTGATGTTGCCAGGGGACATAGGTTCAAGGTGAGGGGGGAAAGATTTAGTAGGAACCTGATGGGTGACTTTTTCACACAAAAGTTGGTGGGTGTTTGGAACAAGCTGCTAGAGGAGGTAGTTGAGGCAGGTTTGAGAAACATTTAGACAGGTACATGAATAGGACAGGTTTAGAGAGATACGGGCCAAACGCGGGCAGATGCGACTCGGAGAGATGGGACATGTTGGACAGTGTTGGGCAAGTTGGGCTGAAGGGCCTGTTTCCACGCTGCAAGACTCTATGTCTCTATGACTTTATCTTAGCAGATGAAAATTAAAACAAGAGAAGCATGAATGTAGCATGGGGCTCCTTGCACTTAAATCACGGCTGACTCTCCGTCTGAAGACTACGTCCCACACAATCCATTTCCCCATCTGCTGAAAAATCTATACTATTGATTTCAGCCTTTAATGTTCCCAGTGACTGAACATTCACAGCATTTTGAGGCGGGGAGTTCCAAACATTTGCAACTCTTTGCATTAATGTCTAAATAAAATCATATCCCCTCATGACACAAGAGCTAGCAGCTTGTGGGCTTCTGACACCTGTCAATCCTTCGCTGAATCAGGCTACTAAACATTGCAATAAGCTCTGAACAACATCGATTATTATTGTTATTATTACACTATAGTTTGTTTGTTTGTTTTTTACGAGTACTTATGTGTGCGTGTGTGTGTGTAACCCTTATACAGACTGAGCATCAATAGAGATATAGAGTGATGTGCAGGGATATAGAACAAATTAATTAAAAATATGCAATAAAGTAATGATGATAATGGGAAAAGGGCATTGTTGGCTGTGGGCTCGGTGAGAACGAGTACAGGCAATAAGACTCAAGTAGACAACTTTGGAGCTGGTGCGACATATACATATATATATGTATATGCGAGGTTTTTTCTCGTTTATCGTATTGTTCACAGTGTACTATGTTTACATATTCTGTTGTGCTGCTGCAAGTAAGAATTTCATAGTTCTAACTGGGGCATATGACAATAGAACACTCTTGACTCTCTTGAAATAGAACAGGAAACACTGGAAATACACATCGTAGTATGTAGTGAAAAGTTATCTCTCCGAAATGGCAACTCTGTTCCTCTCCCAACAGAAGCTGCCTGAGTATTGCCAGCTGAGTATTCCCGTTTCTATTTCAGATATCCAGCATCTACAATTTTTTTTCTCCTCTCCAAAACCTTGCATGTCTCAAGTTTGAGTTTAGTTTATCGCCACGTGCACTGAGGTACAGTGAAAAGCTTTTGTTCCATGCGAACTGGCCAGCGGAGAGACCATGCATGATTACAATCGAGCCATCCACAGTGTACAGATACATGAAAAAGGAACAACGTAATTAACGTTTAGTGCAAGAAAAAGTCCAGTGGAGTCCGATCAAAGATAGTCCGAGGGTCTCCAATGATGTAGATCGTAGCTCAGGACTGCTCTGCAGTTGTTGGTAGGATGGTTCAGTTGCCTGATAACAGCTGGGAAGAAACATAAGATTACCTCAATGAGATTACTTCAGGAGCTCCCACGTCCCACAGACATGCTATTTTTGAATGCCGTTACTGTAAGTTGCCCCTAGTGCAGCGGTGGGTAAACCTACGGCCCCCGGGCCGAATGTGGCCCATAATCCGAAATCACACAGCCCGCAGTCGGATTTTTTTTCCCGTAATTATCCGGCCCGCCGAGCGTGGCCGAGCCGGGCTCTGACTGTACCGCATCCTGCGGAAAGCCGCCAGCACAGCCGCGCACCTTCTGTGAACACGATTAAGAAAGAACCGCAGATGCTGGAAATATCGAAGGTGGACAAAAATGCTGGAGAAACTCAGCGCGTGAGACATGCAAGGATTGCATGAGGCTGCCTCACCCGCTGAGTGTCTCCAGCTTTTCTGTCTACCTTCTGTGAACACGTGATGCCTGCCAACCGGAGCGGGATCAATGTACACGTGATAAATGTAGCCCGCCATCCGCTCACAGACATGCGTCCTGTCCCCTACGCAGAACGAGGTTGCAGATCCCTGCCCTAGTGTGTAGGTGAGAGGGAAAGTCTTGGTGATGTTACTGAGAATGTGAAGAAAGTAAAAACAATGGGGCTAATCTAGGATCGGAGTAAATGCGCAGTTGATGTCTGATGAGGATTTGTGTGGTTCAGGGGCTTTTAACGGTGCTGTACCTTTCTATGATTCTACGGGATTGAGAAGATTTGGTTATGTCTTCAAATTTTATAGATACAACGCATATTTACTTGTTGCATCACGACCTGGTTTGGCAACTTAAAACCTCAGAAATGAATGAAAAGTGGCAAAAATGTTACGCAGTCAGCACTCTATAAGGCACGCCGTATCGTGGAACGCAACGTATAGCCCACTTTAACTATAGAGGTAATGAGTGTAGCAATTAGACAATAGACAATAGGTGCAGAAGTACGCCATTCGGCTCTTCGAGCCAGCATCGCCATTCAATGTGATCATGGCTGATCATCCACAATCAGAACCCTGTTCCTGCCTTCTCCCCACATCCCATGACTCCGCTATCTTGAAGAGACCTATCTAGCTCTCTCTTGAAAGTATCCAGAGAACCAGCCTCCACCGCCCTCTGATGCAATCTGACTAAACAAGGTTTCTCTCCTTTTGTACATCCTCCATTCCCTTACCAATAGAAGCCAAAGACAGTGCAGCATGGAAGCACAGTGGTAGCGTTGCAGCATGTGCAGACATCGGTAGCGTTACTGCCTTGCAGTGTTTGCAGCGTTGGAGACTCGGGGTTGATCTCAACCATGGGTGCTTTTCCGTAAGGAGTTTGTGCGTTCTCCCCGTGACTTGCATGGATGGGTTTTCTCCGAGATCTTCGGTTTCCTCCCACACTCCAAAGACGTACAAATTTGCAAGCTAATTGGCTTGGTATAAATGTAATTTGTCCCTAAAGTGTGTAGGGTAGTGTTAATGTGCGGGAATCGCTGGTCGGCACGGACACGGCCTGTTTCCGCGTTGTATCTTTGAACGAAACTGAACTATTTGTGTCCCTAATTGTTTGCTGTAGATATGCTGCATGCATCACATAAAGCAACATATTAACATCTTCCCGTGAATTAGATTCTAACTGTGTGTAAAATAAATCTATTCTTACCTTCTTACTATTTAAGTTTTTAACATAACAACGTACTAATAAATGCTTATACATCCCCTTATTCACTGTCTATATCTCTCTCTGAGTCTATGTGCCCAAATCACAACTCGCATGGTCCCAACTAGCAAATATGAATTAGCAAACGTGAATAGACCGCATGCTTTCATTTTGTCCAAGTCATGAGCATGAATTATGGATAACTGAAAGAAGTTCTTTGTGGAATCTAACGATCGCCAATCCGCCAACGTGAAAATGACTTGTTTACAACTACTTGTTTTTGCTCTATCCATGCTGACGTTTCCGTGCTGGATATTTCCCGCATTTTCTATTTTTATTTAATAACGGTGAGACCGATTGCCGAGAAGTCCTTAGAAGTGCCATAAATCCAATAAATGCAACCCCCGTAATAGAATATCAGGAACCGTTCACCTCATGTTCACCAATCTACATTGATTTCCTGTCCTGCACTATCCTTCCATTTTGGAATCCTCTCCATTTATTTTGTTAAATCACTAAACAGTCATATTGCTCCTTCTCTCCGCAATGTCCTCCAGTCCTACATCTCTCTGAACTGTCTCTGCTGTTTCTCTTCCTGTACATCGCCTTTCTGTAATCAGAGGGTGGTGAATCTGTGAAATTCATTGCCACAGACGGCTGTGGAGGCCAAGCCAGTCGGTATTTTTCAGGTGGAAATTGACAGATTCTTGATTAGTACGGGCGTCAGGGGTTATTGGACGAAGGCAGGAGGATGGGTTTGAGAGGGAGAGATAGATCAACCACGATTGAATGGCAGAGTAGACTTGATGGGCCAAATGGCCTAATTCTGTTCCTAGAACGTATGAACTTATTGCAGCTGCTCCACGAGTGGTAGTCTGCCTTCACTTTGTTATTTTTAGTTATTAGAGTTACAGGATGGTAACAGGCCCTTCTGCCCACTGAGTCACACTGACCTGTACACTAGTTCTACCCTACACACTAGGGGGCAATTTATAGAGGTCAATTAACCTATAAACCTGCACGTCTTTGGAATGTGGGAGGAAATCGGAGCAGCCGGGGAAAGCCCACACGGTCACGGGGAGAACGTACAAACTCCGTACAGGCAGCATTAGGGTTGCCAATTGTACTGTATTAGCCGGGACATCCCGTATATTGGCCTAAATTGGCTTGTCCCATACGGAACCGCCCTTGTCCTGTATTTGACTGCTACTGTCAGGTCGGAACGCCGCATCCAGCCCCGCCTCACCCGGCCCGATATAGTGCAGCCCATGGAGTGCAGCAGCAGTGCCTCCTCCGTGCCCACATCGGTCAGCAGCCCGGCCAGCTGTCTGACCTTCAGACCTTCGCTTACCGCCGACACCACCACCCCTCCTTCTCGTGGCCGATCATCGGTTCATGTGTTGGATGGGGCGCGGGACTTTACGCACACCGTCGCGCGGCCCGGGCCAAAACTCCTCAGCTGGCCCGCCGGCTGGGCTTTGTCTGCAGTCCAGCACTCGGGTCAACACATCATTCACCCAGACATGGTCAGATCGGTCAACGAGTTGCCGTCGGGTATTTGTCCCTTCTTTTGATCTTTTGTCCTTTATTTGGGAGTGAGAGAGTTGCCAACCCTAGGCAGTACCCGTAGTTAGGATTGAACCCGGGTCTCTGGCTTTGTAATGGTTCAATGGTTGAGTGGTTCAATGGATATTCATTGTTATATCTGCAATTAAATATTACATTGTGAAATTCATTTTGCATATCGTGCCGGTTCCGCCATGTTTGACACTATTTCACGATGATCACATTCCCGGCAGGGACACGTGTAGCCGTGGTGTTCTCCGCCGCTGCTCCACCGCTGTAGGCAACGTAGAGTCCACGCATTCGTCCTCTTGGTGCGGCGCCCAGACCAGCCAAACCTCAGGCTGCTGTCAGGCCTCCAGCGGTCCGCTCCACCATCGAGGCTATGCAATCACTCCCGCAACCGGTCTGTATACTGGCCCTTCAGCCCACTCCGTCCACTCTGGCCGGACGGGCCTGACCTCCAGGCGGGTTCCCGGTCCATGACACGGGTTCTCGGTCCGTGTTGGGTGAGCTGGGCCTTCCAGCAGCAACTCTCCTCCCGTGCTAACATGCTGTGCTTTTCTGAGCTCCAGAACTCTCGGTCTACACCTCCCAGCTTCTCTCCTTCATTAACTTCTCTGAAGCCAAAGCTCATCCTTTTTGAGTGCGTTCATGTCCTGATACTTCAGTATTTGATGGTGTCAGCTTTTTCTCCCTACAAGGATTGTGAAGCTTCTCAAAGAGCCAGAGATGTCAGTTTCCTGGAATTTCCCGTATACTTCACAATGTAGGAGCCATTTCTGCTCATCATTTTTTTAGTTTACTTTTGAGATACAGCATGGAATCAGGCCCTTCAGCCCATCGAGTCAGTGCCGACCAGCAATGACCACACACCTATACTATCCTACACACACTAGGGACAATTTTACATTGATAGCAAACCATTTGAACTTTTTTTCGCCTTCCATCACAGAGAGGAATGTGGAGGAGTCACTGTGGTGGATGTTTATGTTAAAATGTGTTTTGTGTGGTCCGTTGCTTTTTATTTGTATGACTAACTTGGCAAATGAAATTCCTCGTATGTTGCAAAACCTACTTGGCTAATAAAGTATTATTGTGATTGTAATTAACCTACAAATCTGTACGTCTTTGGAGTGTGAGAGGAAACCGAAGATCTCGGAGAAAACCCATGGGGAGAACGTACAAACTCCATGGTCGGGATCGAACACATGTCTCTGGCACTGAAAGCGCTGTAAGGCAGTGACTCTACCACTGCGCCATCGTGCCGCCCTTACAGTACATGTCCATTCCCCCACTTACTACCCCAGCCACCTATTTCCCCTGCATTCCGATCAACTTTCCTGGAATCTATCTCTCACCGGTAGAAAACAGGCGATTTACAGGGGGTAATTAACTCGTCAATCTGCATATTTAGTGGATGTGGGAGGAAACCAGAGCACCTTATGTTAATGCAAGCATTCAAAAGTCAAGAGTGTTTTATTGTCATATGTCCCAAACAGAGCAGGGAACTTCTGACTTGCAGCAGCACAACAGAATATGTAAACATAGTACACTGTAAACAGTATAATAAATTTAAAAAAGTTCAGTATAAATTAGTGATGTTATATTGACACAAACTGCTGGAGTAACTCAGCGGGTGAGGCAGCATCTCCAGATATTTTGCCTCACCCATTGTTACTCTGGCATTTTGTGTCTACCTTCGATTTAAATCAGCATCTGCAGTTCTTTCTTACACACTGATATTATATAAAATTGATATTTATATATACATATAACTGATTGTGTGTGTGTGTGTGTGTGTGTGTGTGTGTGTGTGTGTGTGTGTGTGTGTGTGTGTGTGTGTGAATTTATATGCATGTACTCTTAATCTAATATTTATGAAATTCTTCCAAATGCACCATTTTATGCCATCTAATAAACTTAGTCTATCCAAATAAGCTCTGAACTGCATTGACGGGGGCATTTGTTTTATCTTTTTGTGGGCATGCAGACACAAGTGCACATGCACGCGCACACACATGCACGCACACACACACACTCGCGCGTTCACACGCAGGCACACACACATGCACGCACACTAACTCGCATGTGCACAAGCAGACACAAGCGCACTTGCACACACACTCGCGCATCCACACGCAGATACATGCGCACATGAACGCGCACACACATGCACACACTCATGCGTGCACACGCAGACACAAGCGCACATGCACACACACACAAATGCACGCATGCACACACACGCGCGTGCACACGCAAAGCGCACATGCACGCACACACACACACACACGCGCACACTCGCACATGCTTATTTGGAGGTTGTAGTGCTTTTTTTTTTAATATATATTTTATTTTATTAGAAGTAAGTACAGTCATATGGCACCAAAGTGCCTAATATATATTTTCATAATACATTTTATGTACAACTTCTTTTTTTTTTTTGTTACATTGAAAAAAGATGAGAATAAGAAAAAGAAGTTAGATAGTAAAGGATAGAAAGATGTGAAATATATAGTGTGTGAAGAAAGAAAACGAGTAAATGAAGAAAGTTGTGAGAGAAAATAGTGTAAAGAAAATAAAATAAAAAAGAAAAGGAGATCATTATTTATAATCTTGACCAACCCTCGTCCAGTCCTGAAACAGTTCTTTTTTACAATTGTGTTGCACCATATGATTCCAAAAAAACGACGAATGGGGACCAACTCATATAACCATATAACATATAACAATTACAGCACGGAAACAGGCCATCTCGGCCCTACAAGTCCATGCCGAACACATTTTTTTCCCCTTAGTCCCACCTGCCTGCACTCGTACCATAACCCTCCATTCCCTTCTCATCCATATGCCTATCCAATGTATTTTTAAATGATACCAATGAACCTGCCTCCGCCACTTCCACTGGGAGCTCATTCCACACCGCCACCACTCTCTGCGTAAAGAAGTTCCCCCTCACATTACCCCTAAACTTCTGTCCCTTAACTCGTTATGAATTGGTCTGATTTATCCTAGAGCGCACAGCATGCACAACACACCACATACACACACACACACACACACACACACACACACACACACACACACACACAGGTTACACACACACACACACACACACACACAGCACACACACAGCACACACACATGGACACACACACACACACACACGCGCACACTCACACATGCTTATTAGAGGTTGTAGTGCTTGATAGCCTGATGGCTGTATTGAAGAAGCTGCTCCTGAACCTGGACGTTACAGTTTTCAGGCTCCTGGTGAAATGAGTGTGTGGCCAGGGTTGTGTGGGCCTCTGATGATGCTGGCTTCCTTTTCGCCTTTTCATCGGGAAGACATGCAAACTCCACATAGACAGTGCTGGGGATTAAAATTGAACAGCATTACCGGAAGTGCAAGGCAGCATCTTCACTCTGCTGCCTTTAAAGTTTGTCCTTTTCCAACACTTTTCTTGAAATTGCGATACTTACACTAATTATTATCCATTCACATAGGATGCAGCTTTCAAGATATTATATAACAGAAGAAAGTAAAGATAAATGTTACAACTTTGTAGCCTTCCACTTTCTCGAACTGTTTAATTTGGATCAGGATTAACTTTTAACTTGTGTGAAAGTAACATGGGAACTTAGATAAAGCGTAAATAGACAAGAATGCATTTTTTTATGGCATCTTGGAAATGCTTTGAAATACACAGTGACACACTTTCACCGAGATCATTTGATATCTATTCCCCTGTGATTCTGCCCTGAGTACATACTCAGTCTTTCAAAACTAGTGTATTTGTCAATGTGTGTGCAATAATTATGATGTTACGTTTAGGTTTTGTTTTTAATTAATGGTAATTTCCTCCCTTATGTTCCGGCTAATTGATGCAAATATTGTTGAAATGTGAAAACATCAAGTCGTCACTTGTATCCCAACTTACCACATACATGCGGAGCTGGAGGATTAAGCTTTTATAATATCTAAGGGGCGGTGCAGCGATAGAGTTGCTGCCTTGCAGCACCAGAGACCCAGCTTCAATCCTGACTACGGGTGCAGTCTGTACGGAGCTTGTACGTTCTCCCCGTGACCGTGTGGGTTTTCTCTGGGTGCTCCAGTTTCCTCCCACACTCCAAAAAGACTGCAGGTTTGTAGGTTAATTGACGTTGGTAAAATTGTAAATTGTAAGTAGTGTTTAGGATAGTGTAGGGGATCACTGTCCTCTATAAAATAAAAAACACAGAACATGTAGGGATCAAGTTCCAGATATTTAGCCATAGTTCCTGTACATAGTGCTTTAATTTTAATGCTAATATATGTTTAATCTCGGATTCGAGGGAAGTTGTCATCTCCATTTGTTCTTTTCGAATCAACAGATGTAAGCATTTATGGTTTGGCAGTGAATAGTAAGAATTCAAAATTCAGATCTCACTTGTCATTCCACTGCCATGTAGATAATGCATTTGTACAGTGAAACTGATCGTAATGGCTTGTTAAATTTTATTGCAAAGTCTGATGTTACGATTTAAAGAAAAAATAAGCAGCAGCTGCAATGATATTTTAATTCTTTGCTGTTTCAGTGAGCAAACTTGGGTGAATAAAAACGCTTGTGGGACCTAAGGTTGTATTTTTGACATGTTTTGTTTTGTTAATAATTCATCAGTTCTTGTTGTAAGAATTCCAAACCGATTTCACAACTCAATTAAAATAATTGAAATACTGGGCATCCTTGGAGGGACGGACAGAAATAAACTAAAAACGGGCAGCACGGTGGCGCAGCGGTAGAGTTGCTTCGTTGCCACGCTTTCAGCGCCAGAGACCAGAGTTCGATCCCGACTACAGGTGCTGTTTGTACGGAGTTTGTACGTCCTCCCCGTGACCTGCGTGGGTTTTCTCCACGATATTCGGTTTCTTCCCACCCTCCAAAGACGCACAGGTTTGCAGATTGTAAATTGTCCCTTGTGTGTGTGTGTTTAGGACAGTGTGAATATGAGGGGATTGTTGGCCGGCGCAAGCTTGGTGGGCCGAAGGGCCAGTTTCCACGATGTATCTCTAAACTAAAAGACCTACAGTTGCAGTAAAGATATTTTGATATTTAGTTTAGCGATACAGCACGTAAAACAGTCCCTTCGGCCTACCGAGTGCAAGCCGACCTGCAACCCAAGTTACATTAGCACACACTTACTATTGCTGCCTTACAGCGCCAGAGACCCGGGTTCGATCATGACTACAGGTGCTGTCTGTTCAGAGTTTGTACGTTGATTAGGAACAGTCAACATGGATTTGTGCCTGGAAGGTCATGTTTGACTAATCTTCTTGAATTCTTTGAAGAGGTTACTAGGGTGCGCCAGATTCCAGGCCTGACACTCCTCAAAGACGTAACAGGCTGTTGCAGGAATTAAGATGGATCAACAGTGGCTGAATGGGAGAAGCCAGAGGGTAAATTGTATCGGGTTGGAATTGACTAGTGGGGTGCCTCCTGTGTTGGGGTTGTCATGTATCTGGATAGGTGTGGTAGTGTATGCAGGGATACCAGATGGATAATGAAGAGGATTTGTGGACTGAAAGATGGCAGATGGAGTTTAATGCGGTGGGCCGAATTGAAAGCAGAGGGATCTGGGGTATAACGTGCATAGTTCCTTGAAGGTGGAATCGTTTCCGCGCAGTATCCTAATGTGAGGTCGCTACACCGTGGGGACAAATCAAAAATATCTCGAAAGTAAACTGAAAATTGTACAGGCATTGGCAAAACAATATGGTGTACAATTTTGGTCGCCCAATTATAGGAAGGAAACAGATTATTTACTTGTTGCCTGGGTTTCAATTTAGTTTTTATTAAGGTCTTTATTCTCTGGAGCGCAGATTGCTCATTTATAGAGGTCAGTGCATTCAGGATGGAAGTATTCAAGACCCCTTCATAGGGAAGATTCAAACAAGAGGACATGTTGTTACAGTTTAGGCAACCTTAGGGGGAACTTCTTTCTGGTATAATGGATGAAGCTCCCAGTGGAAGTGGTTTTTTTAATTGGATAGGCATATGGATGAGAAGGGAATGGATCTACACACAAAAAATATTTGTTCGGCCCGGACTGTAGGGCCGAGATAATAAAAAAGTTATAAAATGTAGGGTGCGCCAGATTGACTCCAAAAATTACAGGCTTGCAAAGTAATTAAAAAGTGCAGGGATAACTGAAAGCCCATCACAGTTTCGAACATAAAATTAACAATCAACACCCTTTTGCTCAGTATTTTGTTGAGGCACCTTTGGCAGCAATTACACAGCCTCAAGTTTTTCTTGGGTATGACCTTATTACAAGATTAAATTCATTTTGGCACACCCCCAAAAATGGGTGTTTATTTGGTAATTAAAAATTTCTCCCATTCTTCTTTGCAGATCTTCTCAAACTCTGTCAGGTTGGATGGGGAGCGTCGATGCACAGCTATTTTCAGGTCCCTCCAGAGATATTCTATTGGGTTCAAGTCCGGGCTCTGGCTGGGCCACTCAAGGACATTCACAGACTTGTCATGAAGCCACTCCTGCATTGTCTTGGCTGTGTGCTTAGGGTCATTGTCCTGTTGGAAGGTGAACCACTGCTCCAGTCTGAGGTCCAGAACACTCTGGAGCAGGTTTTCATCAAGGATCTCTCTGTACTTTGCTCCATTCATGTTTCCCTCAATCCTGACTAGTCTCCCGGTTCCTGCCGCTGAAAAACGGTATTGGCCAGGTGATGAGCAGTGCCTGGTTTCCTCCAGACGTGACACTTGGCATTCAGGCCGAAGAGTTCAATCTTGGTTTCATCAGACCAGGGAATCTTGTTTCTCATGTCTTCCAGCAAACTCCAAGTGCCTTTTACTGAGGAGTGGCCACTCTACTAGAAAGGCCTGATTGGTGTAGTGCTGCAGATATATGTCCAATCAATTTAATTTACCACTGGTGGACTCCAATCAAGTTGAAGAAACATCTCAAGGATTATATTCAATGGAAACAGGATAAACCTAAGCTCAATTTTGAGAGATAGCAAAGGGTCTGAATACTTATGTAAATGTGATATTTCAGTTATTTCTTTTTAATTACTTTGCAAAATTTTCTAAACACCTGTTTTCGCTTCTTCATTCTGGGGTATTGTGTGTAGATTGATGATAAAAAAAATAAAGAATTTAATCCATTTTAGAATAAGGCTATAACGTAACAAAATGTGGAAAAAGTGAAGGGGTCTGAATTCTTTCTAAATACACTGTGCAATAAAATGTGATTTAACCTTTAAAAAATTGAAGATAATTGAAATAATCTGACATTATTCGTTGTTTTATGAAATAAGGTAGATGTTATCCAGCTGCAGTGGGCATGATAGATTTGTATATTGGTATTAATTACAAAGCTTTCCCCATGATGGATAGTTAAATATGCCCTCAAGATGTTACAATGGAGTACCTTGTGAATCAAGACAAGCTTCCGAGTAAATCTTCCAATTATTGAAAGGTTTGTCTGCAGTATTCTCAATCCTGCATCTTTAAAGTGAATTAAACGGTTGTTATGAGTAACATCTTTTAAGAACAATTAAACCAAACCGCTGACATCCCGCAATTGCAATTATCTGTTATTGTGATGCCGAATAATTGCAACGTACCCATTGATTCCATTATCCCCTCTGCAGTTTTGACTATTTTCATCTTCTTTCATGTTTGTTAATGATCTCTTTTACACTTGACAGTATTGCAGCTGTTTGCGTGAGCCACTGGGACATCTGCAGCGATGTCGCCGACAATCATGGGCGTGAAGTCTGAATTCCCACGCGCGCTGTCAAGAAGATTGAGGAACAGCAGTGTGAAGATCACAAGAAAGTGGCGTGAATAGATCAGGCAGAGTAAGCTTTGATTCAAATTTAAGGTATGTATTTCTGAATGATGTACTAATGTGGACTAGTGGCAGTCTGCAATTATAATGGGAAGAACTGAAGTATGTGCCATGTTAACACTAATTAATGTTGAGTGAAGATTTTACTTAGAGCCGTACTAATGTTGAATTGGAAGTTTAAATACTAATTCATTCATAATTAATCAGTTATTGGCTGCGAAGCATTTAGCAGAAATGTATTTTAATCTCTTGGACATCGAGTGAGTGCCAAACCAATTTTTGCAAGAAAATACCATTTATCATATCAGGTAAGGAGGCAGCAATGTAGTTCATAAGTGATAGGGGCAGAATTAGGCCATTCGGCCCATTGTGCCTGCTCTGCCATTCAATCATGGCTGATCTCTCTTTCCCTCTCTGCCCCATTCTCCTGCCTTCTCCCCATAATCCCCCGGACACCTGTACCAATCATGTATCTATCAATCTCTGCCCTAACTGTATCGTTTTGGCAACTAACCTTGCACCCAGATGGTCAGACCAAGTATATCTTTGTTGGAGACTCTAATGAGCTTGAGAGCCATCAGGGACTATCAGTCAATGAAGGAAGGAATACTTTATTGTCAGACGTGACTGGGCACAGTGTGATTCTTTGCTGCATATATGATGTATACAAAGAGCAGCCATCCACGGCACTGACAAAGTTACAAAGCACGTCGGCTCCTCCTTTTGTCCCCTCCCCCCCCCCCAGCGGTTCCCCCACGACGGGTACCCCCGTTGTCCTTTGTTCTTCCCCATCTCCCTCATGACGGTCCCCCCAAGCAGGGTACCCCCATTGCTCTCCCCCTTCCCACATGGTGGTCTACTGTTCCTGATTGTCTATGCAGTGCCAGGTATTGTTTCAAGTTCAGTTAGGGCAGCAGGGTGGGGCAGCGGTCGAGTTGCTGCCTCGCCACACCAGAGACCCGGGTTCGATCCTGACTACAGGTGCTCCCTGTTTGTATGTTCTCTCTGTGACTGCGTGGGATTTCACCGGGCATTCCGATTTCAAGTTCAAGTTACATTTATTGTCACATGCTCCAATTGGTACGGTGAGATTTAAGTTACCATACAGCCATACGAATAAAAAACACACGATACACGATAGAACTGAACATGAACTTTGGATCAACGTTTCCCACTGTGAGGGAAGGCAATAAAATTCGGTCATCTTCCTCTTTGTTCACCCGTGGTCGGGGCCTCCCGCGCCCTCCGCAGTCGCCGCTATGGCAGCCCAATGTTCAGGCCCTCTCGCCGGGATGATCGAAGCTCCGGTGTCAGAACAGAAGAACACAATCAGCGGCTTGGAGTTTCCACTTCTTACCGGAGACCGTGGCTCCCAAAGTCCACGGGTTGAGGTGGGCGGAGATTCAACTCTGGCGACCCTCGGCAAAAGATCCCAGGACTCCGCGATGTTAAAAGTCAGCGCCGCCCGTGGCTAGAAGCTCCGCAAACCGCAGCTCCACAAACCACAGCTCCACGGTGTTAATCAGCAGGCCCAACACTCCGGAGCTCCAACACCGCGATCCCCGATAAGGCATCGCCCGCTCCGAGATGAAATTCAGTTGCTGAAGCTCTGGCCGGTCTCCGGCAGGAAAGGCCGTGCCACTCCAGATGGTAGGATAGAGCAAGTGTACGGGTGACGATTGGTCGGAGTAGACCCGGTGGGCCAAAGAGCCTGTTTCCATGCTCTACCCCTAAACAAAACTAAGCAGTGGATTGTACAAAGATCTGTGCTGAAAAACGGAACTGTCAAAAATGAAAAATGTCTGGCTTCAGGAGGTCAAATCTGTAGACATCATCACAGCATGGACACTGGAGTATCAATGTCTGCTTTATGAACGTATATGAGAGAGAGAAGGAGTCATCAGGATACTAGACTTGAAACAATGGGGCATCTATCCCATTGCTGAGAGTTGCTGTTGACTGCCCTCTGTCCTTGGAACACACCCTGTTTCTAGCAGTGCGGCCATGGTCTAAAGTTTTCCACTGGGAAGCAGAGTCGAGTGTGGAGGTTGTCGACATATAGACTACCTACTGCACTCACAGAAGGCCAGGTGTACACATACGAGTTTATAGGTTAAATACCCTCTGCCAGTTGCCCCTGGTCAAGAAGATTCAACCTGTGATATTACTGGGGAGCACCGAGATAAAATAACATCATTGAGTTCAGAGTTGTTGATACTTCAGCTACATATGGGGAATCCATGAGATCAATGTAGGTGTGTGGCATCAATTATACTGCTGGAGTTAGAGACAGCACAAGCCAGTGATATGGTTCAAACGGCAAATTGAACAAATCGATTGATTGAAAGATACAACATGGAGACAGACCCTTTGGCCTACAGAGTCCTCCCCGACCATTGATCACCCATTCACACTAGTTCTATGTTATCCCACATTCGCATCTACTCCCAACACAAGAGGGACAATTTGCAGAAGTCAAGGGCGGCACGGTGGCGCAGCGGTGGAGTTGCTGCCTTACAGCGCCAGAGACTCGGGTTCGATCCTGACTACGGGTGCTGTCAAGTTGAGAGTCAAGATAGTTTATTGTCATTATGTCCCAGATAGGACGATGAAATTCTTCCTTGTTGCAGCACAACACAGTATTGTAAGCATAATACAGAACAGTTCAGTGTGCCTATATAGCATACAATATATAGATATACACTTAAATAAACAGAGCTTGTTCGATGGCGAGTTTAATAGCCTGATGGCTGTGGGGAAGTAGCTGTTCCTGAACATGGATGCACCAGATTTCAGGCTCCTGTACTTTCTACCTGATCGAAGCGGAGAGATGAGTGTGTGGCCAGGATGGTGTGGGTACTTGATGATGTTGGCAGCCTTTCTGATGGTGGGGAGGTCAGAGCCGATGATGGACTGGGCAGTGGTCACAATTTTCTGCATTCTTTTCCGCTCCTGGACACTCAAGTTGCCGAACCAAGCCACGATGCAACCAGTCAGTATGCTCTCTACTGTGCACCTGTAGAAGTTTGAGAGAGTCCTCTTTGACATACCGACTCTCCGTAATCTTCTCAGGAAGTAGAGGTGCTGATGTGCTTTCTTTATAATTGCATCAGTGTTCTGGGACCAGGAAAGATCTTCGGATATATGCACGCCCAGGGATTTGAAGTTCTTGACCCTTTCCGCCATCGTCCCATTGATATAAACAGGATTGTGAGTCTCAACCCTACCCCTTCCAAAGTCCACAATCAGTTCCTTGGTTTTGCTGGTGTTGAGAGCCAGGTTATTGTGCTGGCACCATTTGGTCAATCGGTCGATCTCACTTCTGTACTCTGACTCATCACCATTAGTGATTTGTCCCACAACAGTGGTGTCGTCAGCAGACTTGATGATGGAGTTCGCACTATGACCAGCTACACAGTCATGAGTATAGAATGAGTACATAGTTTGTACGTTCTCCCCGTGACCTGCGTGGGTTTTCCCCTGGTGCTCCGGTTTCCTCTCACAGTCCAAAGACGTATTGGTTTGTAGGTTAATTGGCTTTTGTAAATTGCCCCGAGTGTGTGGGATAGAACCAGTGTGCGGGGATCGCTGGTTGGCATGCACTTGGTGGGCCGAAGGACCTATTGCCATGCTGTACCTGCCGACCAGTCACACACACACACACACACACACACACACACACACACACACACACACACACACACACACACACACACACACACACACACACACACACACACACACACACACACACACACACACACACACACTAGGGACAATTTAACGAGCCAATCAACCTACAAACCTGTTCATCTATGGAATGTGGGAGAAAACCAAAGATCTCGGAGAAAACCGGTGGTCAGGGCGAGAAGGTTAAAAAGTCCGTACAGACAGCACCCCTAGACGGGTTCGTAGTCGGGTTCGAAACCAGGTCTTCAGAGCTGCAAGTCAGCTGCGCCACCATGCCACTCTGAAGATCTAAAGGATTATCTATCTCTAAAGATTTGCTGCGCAACCCATGTGCTGCTATCTGGTGCAATAATCTTTGATGTAGCAACAAATCAAATCTACCACTGCACCTCAGTGCTGCCTTGACATAATATTTGTCATGGACAGGGAATTGGGTAACCAACAGAAAACAGAGAGTCAGGTAAATTAGATCACTTTCAGATTGTCAATCAGTAATTAATGGATTGCCACAGGGATCAGTGCTGTTGTCTCAACTATTCACAATCTATATTAATGACTTGGATGGACTGCAGCCAAATTTGCTGTTGATTCAAAGGTAGTTAGTTTGTAAGTTGTGGAAGGATGGAGTAAATCTGCAGAGGGATATTGTTTCGTGAAATGTGTAGGTGAAGAAATCGGCAGAGTGAGTGCAAGTCGGGAAAAATGCGGTCTTGTGTACGTTGAACGGAACAATTATGCAGCAAACTACGATTTAAATATAGTGTGGTTACAAAATGCTTCAGTGTGCAGGGATTTGATGTCCCTAGTTAATAAAACAAAAGACATGGAGCGGTTTGTTCCATTAGTGGGAGAGTCTAGGAACAGAGGACATCGCCTCGGAATTAAAGGATGAGGTTAGGGAGGAATTTCTTCAGTCAGAGACAATAGACAATAGGTGCAGGAGGAGGCCATTCGGCCCTTCGAGCCAGCACCGCCGTTCAATATGATCATGGCTGATCATTCCCAATCAGTACCCCATTCCTGCCTTCTCCCCATATCCCCTGACTCCGCTATCTGAAAGACCCCTATCTAGCTCTCTCTTGAAAGTATCCAGAGAACCGGCCTCCACCGCCCTCTGAAGCAGAGAATTCCACAGACTCACAACTCTCTCAAGTCAAGTCATGTTTATTTGTCACATACACATACGAGATGTGCAGTGAAATGAAAGTGGCAATGCTCGCGGACTTTTGTGCAAAAAGACAAATAACCAAACAACCAAACAAACTATAAACACAATCATAACACACATATACCGTTACATAATAAATAATGGAAGGAAAAACGTTCAGTAGAGTTAGTCCCTGGTGAGATAGGCGTTTACAGTCCGAATGGCCTCTGGGAAGAAACTCCTTCTCAACCTCTCTGTTCTCACCGCATGGCAACGGAGGCGTTTTCCTTGACCGTAGCAGCTGGAACAGTCCGTTGCAGGGGTGGAAGGGGTCCCTCATGATATTGTTGGCTCTGGAGTTGCACCTCCTGATGTATAGTTCCTGCAGGGGGGCAAGTGAAGTTCCCATAGTGCGTTCGGCCGAACGCAGTACTCTCTGCAGAGCCTTCTTGTCCTTGGCAGAGCAATTCCCAAACCAGATGGTAATGTTCCCGGACAAGATGCTTTCCACCGCCGCTGCGTAGAAGCACTGGAGGATCCTTGGAGACACTCTGAATTTCCTCAATTGCCTGAGGTGGTAAAGGCGCTGCCTTGCCTTACTCACGAGTGCTGAGGTGTGTGATGCCCATGTCATATCCTCGGAGATGTGGACTCCCAGATACTCTGTGTGAAAGGCTGGTGAATCTGTGGAATTCTGTGGAATAAATGATTGAATATTGGAGTAGATGATGGGCTCAATGGCCTAATTCAGTTCTTATCACTTATAAACGGAATAGCATAGGGGAAGTGGGTGATCTGTACCTGGAATGCTGCATGTTGGGGTCCCAAATTTGACCAGGTTATAGCTACAGAAAAGGTTTAGTTGGTTAATCCTTCAAAAGAACAATTTGAATAGTAAACAGCGATCGTGCATGTTAGGCTTATTGCCATTGGAATTTTGAAGGGTGAGAATTACCTTTTTGAAACATGAAAAATTTGGAGTGGAGACACCAGGAAGTGCAGATGATGAATCTTGAGCAAAACATCAAGTTCACAAGTTCCAGGAGCAGAATTAGGCCATTTGGTCCATCAAGTCTTCTCTGTCATTCAGTCATGGCTGATCTATCTTTCCCTCTCAATCCCATTCTCCCGCCTTCTCCCCATAACCCCCGACATAACCCAACAACCCATATCTGAAGAAGGGTTTAGGCCCGAAACGTTGCCTATTTCCTTCGCTCCATAGATGCTGCTGCACCCGCTGAGTTTCTCCAGCTTTTTTGTGTAACCTTCGATTCTCCAGCATCTGCAGTTCCCTCTTAAACCCATATCCTCAGACGGCGGTGGAGGCCAATTCCTCTGGAAGCTTTCAAGAAAGAGTTAGATAGATCTCTTAAAGACAGCGGAGTCAAGGGATATGTGGAGAAGGCAGGAACGGGGTACTGGTTGGGGATGATGATCACCCATGATCACAGTGAATGGCGGTGCTGGCTCGAAGGGCCGAATGGCATCCTCCTGCACCTATTGTCTATTGTCTGACACTCGTACTAATCCAGAATCTGTCAATGTCTGCCTTAAAAAATATCCATTGACTTGGCCTCTGCAGCAATGATTTCCACAGATTTCCACAGATTCACCAGCCTCTGACTGAAGAAATTCCTCCTCGTCTCCTTTTTCAAAAGGTATATCCTTTTATTCTGAGGCTATGACCCTTGGTTCTAGACTCTCCCACCAGTGCAAACATTCTCTCCATATCGATTGGTTTATTAACTAGGGCCATCAGATCCCTGTATACTGAAACATTTCACTATTCGTTCTAGTAGTGGTTCCGACCTGAAATATCACCTATGCATTCCCTCAACCAATACTGCCTGAACCGCCCTGAGTTACGCCAGCACTTCATGTGTTGCTAAACATTCTGAGTGGAATTGATGGTGAATACTGAGACAATGATTCCATATTGTTTCTTTCTTTCGTTCATTTATTACATTGCTTACAGTAAACTTACAGTGAACTTACAGTATATTGCCATAGAGGGTGTACAGGGAAGGTTCACCAGACTGATTCCTGAGATGGCAGGACTTTCATATGAAAAAAGACTGGATAGACTCGGCTTGCACTCGCCAGAATTTAGAAGATTGAGGGGGGATCTTATAGAAACTTACAAAATTCTTAAGGGGTTGGACAGGCTAGATGCAGGAAGATTGTTCCCGATGTTGGGGAAGTCCAGAACGTCACAGTTTAAGGGTAAGAGGAAAGTCTTTTCGGACCGAGATGAGAAAAACATTTTTCACACAGAGAGTGGTGAATCTGTGGAATTCTCTGCCACAGAAGGTAGTTGAGGCCGGTTCATTGGCTATATTTAAGAGGGAGTTAGATGTGGCCCTTGTGGCAAAAGGGATCAGGGAGTATGGAGAGAAGGCAGGTACAGGATACTGAGTTGGATCATCAGCCATGATCATATTGAATGGCGGTACAGTCTCGAAGGGCCGAATGGCCTACTCCTGCACCTATTTTCTATGTTTCCATGTTTCTATACCATATTTACATATTCTGTTGTGCTGCTGTGAGTAATAATTTCATTATTCTATCTGGGACGTACAACAATAAAATTCTCTTGATTCTTAAACTTGAGGAATTGTTATCATGTCCTTAATTTTAAAGTATAATCTCTGATCAATATTTTAGTTATAGCTTCTCATTTCTAACTCTTTATTATATCTATCTCTTGCCATGATAGTGCAGTCTACGTTAATGTCAATTTTCATGATTAATAATTCTTGCTTTAATTTTTGAGCTACTACTGTGATTTTTCAGTATCACTATTGGCTACATACGTCTAACATCCAAACTGTGCTCCATGCACTGTTCAACTATGTTGTGTAAACCTCCCTCCTGTGTTGCTCCACTGTAGTTGTTCCCCTCTTGTTAGGACCCTGCACTATTCTGTTCCACTTGTCTTCTCCCGAGCCTCACGCACAGAGGCGATTTACCCTTGAATTTGGCAATTAAAGCATTTTGCAGCTCTAAACCAACAGGGTTGAGCTGAGGGTCTCCATGGCAACTGTAGCAAGGTTTCCTGCACAAGAGTATCTTTTTGTCATTTGTGTTCACAAGTCCCAGACTTAATGCAAGACCTTCACCGTTTATTTCTTACTATTAGTCCATGTACAGCACATACACAAACTACCTGCACTGCCCAAAACACCTTCGCATTTTTTATAAGCTCCTCTGCACGCTATGTTCCTAAACTTGCAATGTTAGATATTGCAAGTTTAGTAACTTAGACTTGGCTGGTTCATCCTCACATGAACCTATCACTCAGCGTGTGATCCAAATCAAAAACACACAATACTACAATGCCCCAATATTCGTTTTAGAAATAACCCAGTGGTCAGTCATCATCTCCCATTACTTCACCTTGTGGCTCCTCAGCTCACTATTCCCATGGGTTTTGGGTGCAAGTGGCTTTGAATATCTATCACTTCATTAAATAGAATGTCTAGATTAGTTTATTGTCACGTGCACTGAGGTACTATCTTCAATGTAAACCAGCATCTGCAGTTCCTTCCAACACATGTACCTGTCTAAATGTTCACTAAACATTGAGATACAGGTAGTACCTGCTGCAGCTGGTTCCATACATTCCCCACTCCCCCTTTGTGTAAACTCAGGCTAAGCATTGCAATTAATTGCAAGTTATATTTACTCACACTGCTGCCTGAAACTGGTCATGTCATTTTTGCTGGCTGTGATTTTTTGGCACCCTATCTTCACTTAAAGTCTGGGATAAATGTTCCCTGAGGACTCAGGGACTCCTCATGTAGCCAGCATGCCTCGCTGGAACTTGTCACAAACATTGTTTCAGTCCCGACAGCAACTATTCACATGCGCTAGGAAATAACAACCTTTGAGCAACCAATGTGACACGTCCTGCACTTGCTGTAGGTTTTAGTTGTGGAATTCTTTCAATGGAGATGTCAATACAGATGCATTTAAGGTGGAGGCACTAGAAACTGCAGATGCTGGAATCCTGAGCAAAAAAACAAAGTGCTGGAGGAACTCAGCAGGTCAGGCAGCATCATATATGTATATATACCTAAAGATGAGTTTAGAGATACAGCTTGGAATCAGCCCCTTTGGCCCACAGAGTCCGTGCCAAGAAGCAATCACCCCGTACATTAGTTCTATGTTATCCCACATTTGCATCCTGGTCTCAAGGGCCAATTTACCCCAGCCAATTAACATACAAACCTGCACGTCTTTGGGATGTGGGAGGACACCACAGCAACCGGAGAAATCCCATGCGATCAATAGACAATAGGTCCAGGAGGAGGCCATTCGGCTCTTCGAGCCAGCACCGCCATTCAATGTGACCATGGCTAATCATCCCCAATCAGTACCCCGTTCCGGCCTTCTCCCCATATCCCCTGACCCCGCTATCTTTAAGAGCCCTATCTAGCTCTCTCTTGAAAGTATCCAGAGAACCAGCCTCCACCACCCCCTGAGGCAGAGAATTCCACAGACTCTCAACTCTCTGTGAGAAAAAGTATTTCCTCGTCTCCGTTCTAAATAGCTTACCCCTTATTCTTAAACTGTGGCCTCTGGTTCTGGACACCCCCAACATCGGGAACATGTGTCCAAACCCTTAACAATCTTATATGTTATATCTTATATCACAGGGAGAATGTAAAAAACTCCACACAGACAGCAGCCATCGTCAGGATCAAATCCAAGTCTCGTGTGCTGTGAGGCATCAACTCTACCGCTGCGCCACTGTGCCGCTCAAGATAGGGTCAATCTAATATGACGCTATATTTCCTACAGATGTATTCAGCTGATAATTTGATGGAGTCTTGTTATTTGACTTCAAGTATTTGACATCAATTTTTGGAACCACTAAAGTAGGAGAGATTGCATGACACTGCAAAAAAACATATTGTAATCCTCAATAGGTAGCAAGTAAAATCCATGCTGCAACACGACTTAGACATGAGGTTTAACTGTTAATATATGGGATTCTCATCACCTCCTCACCTTCTGGAAGTTATTATAAACATCTGGAAACCCTTGACTGAACAGGAATGAGACCAGATGCACTCTGCATCATCTACAAAATGCATTGTCGGGTTCTTGTTTAGGTCACCTTAAAAGCCACGATTTCTACTGCGGAAAAGAACAAGGGCAGCAAATGCCTCTCGGTTTGTTTTTGGATTCACGGCCACTTTACACACTATCCTGAGATGGAACTGTATCTCTGCTCCTTCAGTTTTTTGGAACTTAATCCTTTAGCTCCTTCCGAGACAGCACAGTGTAAATAAGAAATGAGAGCAGAACTCTGGTGCAATGGAATCAGGGTATTCAATTTTTTTCAGGTTGTTGATTAATCATCACTTATTTATGCCTCTGAAATTAGAAATTTTAGATTAGTTTAGTTTAGGTCAGGGATACAGCGTGGAAACAGGCCCTTCGGCCCACCATGTCCACGCCGACCAGCTCTCCCCGCACATTGATACTATCCTGCACACACTAGGGACAATTCACAATTTTACCAAGCCAATTAGCCTACAAACTTGTACGTCTTTGGAGTGTGGGATAGAAACTGAAGCACCCGGAGAAAACCCACGCAGGTCATGGGAACAACATACAAACCCCTTACAGACAGCACCCGACGTCAGGATCGAACCCGGGTCTCTGGCACTGTAAGGCAGCAACTCTATCACTGCGCCCATACTCAAGCCCTCTAGTCCAGCGTATATCCCGGGGACTCTATTCTGCACCCCTTCAAAACTTAATCTCATTCTTCCCACCGTGTGGTGATAAAAACATGTTTCGAATCCTCTAAAGAAATTGTAGGGGAATGATTGGCATTGTAATTAAGAAACTAGCACTATTTGATCCAATTTTACAAACCCATCTTCTGAGTGCCATTTTGAATTAAACACAATCAGCGAGAGAATAGTTGCATAATTAATTAAAAGCAATTTAAGTGGTAAAACCAGATTCATACATTCACAGAGCAGAATGGCAATACATTTCTTAAGAAAGAAATAATTGTTGTTTTAATTGGACGTTTCACATCTACTGAATGATTCGCTGGGTGGTACAGCTGGTGGAGTAGTTGCCTCATGGCTCCAGAGACCCAGGTTCAAGCCTGACCTCGGGAGCTGTCCATGTGGAGTTTGCACGTTCTGCCTGCTTCCATGCTGAATCTTTCACTCAATCATTCAACCTATTTCCTAGCTGTGGCTCTTGGTGTGGGATGTGCTGCATCTTTTTCTGTCCTCTTGTGGTCCTGAGAATGTAATGAAGCTGGGAATGTTCCTATCATGTACCAACTCGCTCCTGCTTCTCTGCATTCTCAATCTCACTACTGTACCTCAGGTTAATACTCGGAAGAAGAAAGTCAGATTAAAATAAGAATGCAGAGAACAGAAAATGATCGGCGGGCGGGAAAAAAAATTAAAATCTGCAGGGAAATAAAGTACGATGCTACCATTCTTGGGAGTCTGTGCTCAGAGCTATATAATCTCTGAGTCTATTATTGAACCATGACACAGCGGCACAGCGGGCAGAGCTGCTCCCTCACAGTGCCAGAGACTAGGGTTCAATCCTGACCTCAGGTGCTGTCTATGTGGAGGTTGTACGTTCTCCCTGTGACCGCGTGGGTTTCCTCCGGCTGCTCCGGTTTCCTCCCACATCCTAAAGACATGCGGGTTTGTAGGTTAATTGGCCCCCTGTAAATTGCCCCCAGCATGTGAGGAGTGGATGAGATAGTGGGAGAACATTGAACACAGGTAATTTTTATGAAGCGGAAACTCTCTATGGATTGATTAAAAAGGACTTGGAGGAAGAAAAGAAATGCTAGCAGGGAATTCCGTGGGGAATGAGGGAGCATATATTGTATTCAGCAATCTGGGTGGAGTGCCTGACAAAATTGTAAAGAAGTCATTAAGATGTTTGTGATTACCAGAATAAACTTTACATTCATATGTATCCCCAGTGAATACGTTGTTAACTTTCACTATAGCCTAATTATTTGTTTGTTTGCTTTTTTAAAACAACTTGTAATTCAGAATTCCCAAATAACGCACTCGGTGGATGAGAAATAAACAATGAAAGGTTTGGTCGGTGTTGAATGAATACAGTGATTCCAAAGAGAGGGTTTGTTAGAATTGCTCTGAGTGTTCTGATATTAGCCAGTACATTATCAATAGGGACCTGCTTGTTGTTCAATGATTCCTGCTTAAAGACAGACCGAAAATGATGTGCCATGTGTGGAGGGAATTGACAGGTTTTAGTTTTAGTTCAGAGGTACAGCACGGAAACCAGACCCTTCGGCCTCCCGAGTCCGCACCGACCAGCGATCCCCGTCCACTAACACCATGAGGAAATTTACAACTAAAGCCAATTAACCTGCACCTGTGAATCTTTGGAGTGTGGGAGGAAACCAGAGCTCCTGGAGAAAAACCCACGAGGTTACGGGGAGCACGTGCAAACTCCGTACAGACAGCACTCGTAGTCAGGATCGAACCTGGGGTGTTTGATGCTGTAAGGCAGCAACTCTAACGCTGCGCCACCGTGCCGTCCTAAAGACAGGCCAAAATGATGTGCCAATTGTGGAGGGAATGGACAGGTGGTCATGTCATAGGAGCTGAATTAGGCTGTTTGTCTACTCCGCTATTCGTCTACTCCGCCAATCAAAGCAAGGTGGTGGGGGGGGAGGGGGGGCTGTGGGGGAGTGGGGCTGTGCTAGAGGGGAACCTTGAAAACCTTCATAACTTTTGTACTATTTCACCGATCGGAACTAAACTTATTTGACTTGCAGCGGAGAATGGTGAGTAAGGTGGCGCAAAATCGTAGTGCTATGCGGGATAGTTTTTGTGCAAATTTAATTACAATGCAGACAGGAAGTGGCCAAGATGAGAGTTTTAGAGATAGATAGATAGATAGATAGATAGATAGATAGATAGATAGATAGATAGATAGATAGATAGATACGCCAAACGCAGGCAAGTGGGACTAGTGTAGATGGGACGTGTTGGTTGGTGTGCGCAAGTTGGGCCAAAGGGCCTGTTTCCATGCTGTATGACTCCATGACTCTACGAGTGGGAGTTAATAAGAACTCAACCGAACAGAGGGTCAAATCTTTCTCATTGTGTTAGATATCCTGCAACAGTTCCACCTGATATCGCCTACCGTGGCCAACAGGGTTAAGCAGGGTGTAGGAAGGAACTGCAGATGCTGGTTTAAACCGAAGATGGAGTAACTCAGCGGGTCAGACAGCAACTTTGGAGAAAAGGAATAGATGACGTTTCGGGTCGAGACCTTCTTCAGTCTAAAGAAGGGTCTTGACCTGAAACATCACCCATTCCTTTTCTCCAGAGATGCTGCCTGACCCGTTGTGTTGCTCCAGTTTTTTGTGTCTATCTAAGGATATGCTGGGGGGTGATTTGAAGCCAGCGCTGCCAATTTAATCTCAAGAACTGGCTAATGTTCTTCCTTAATCATGTACAGCTGAATAAAGGCCAGTGGCTAGAAGGAAACTCCACCCGCACTCCTCAAAGAGATCAATAACTAATTATATGTTAGTCGCTAGTTGAATCCATATTGATGTTTCTGCAATTTTGCAGATATTGGGTGCTTTTAATATTGGTTGAAGTTGAGGAGCCTTCAGGTAGTGGTGTTCAGACGCTGAAGGAATTCTCTGCTGTCGTTAGATAACTGTGAGCCTGAGATATTGATGCATTTCCCTTGGAATAGGCCTACCCAGTAGACTAAGAGGGGCTACACAGGCTGGTACAGACTGACGGGAGAAGGCGATCACAGAGTTCTCAGCAGGAGCCAATAGTGTCACAAATGTTCAGGAAAATCCCCATTAATCAATGTAAAAATTGTCCCTTGTGTGTGTAAGGTAATGTTAATGTGCGTTGGTCGGTGCGGACTCGGTGGGCCGAAGGGCCTGTTTCCACGCTGTATCTTTAAACTAAACTAAACCGATCATTTACACCCTGGCTCTGACCATCACGGATCCAAGCATCCCAACTATTGAAGAATTTTTTGTTTAGTTTAGTTTAGACATGCAGCGTTGAAACAGGCCCTTCAGCCCACCGAGTCCGTGCTAACCAGTGATCACCTGTGTACTAGTTCTATCTTACACACCAGGGACAATTTGCAGAGGCCAGTTAACTCCTCCAGATTCAGGGACTGCTTCTTCCCAGTTGCTATCAGGCGACTGAACCATTCTGTCACCATCTACAGAGGGGCCCTGTACCTCATCTCTACCTCATTGGAGACTCGGACTATCTTTAATCGGACTTTACTGCACTTTATCTGGCACTTTATCATGTGGACGGCCCGATTGTGATAATATATTATCCTTCTTCAGTGTGGTTAGCACACAACAAAAGCTTTTCACTGTACCTCACTAAACTCGTCTAAACTAGCCGTCAAACCTGCACATCTTTGGAGTGTGGGAGGAAACCGGAGCACTCAGAGAAAACCCACGCAGTCACAGGGAAAACATACAAACTCCACACAAGCAGCACCCGTAGTCAGGATTGAACCCGGCCCTCTCTGGCGCTGTGAGGCAGCAACTCAACCGCTGTGCCGCCCGAGTGGGTGTTTCTACACCCTTACGCCTCTTGTGTCGTACGTAAAAAGCAGATAGTTTCTGTTAAAGTTGCTGAGAAAAGGCAATGGTTGGGTGACAGCTATTGTATAAGAAATTGTAGACATGTTAACGATGATGGAATGAATGGAACCTTCCGTATACGGGCGTTTCACGGTGGAATTGTTTAATCGAACGTCCCAACTATCATCTGCCCTCAACACCCACCGAACTCCTTAACATTTACAAATGACTGAGAGCACATTAGCCAACAAATGACAGAAGGCGGTTTACATTTGGTTGGTAAACTATATTCAGATCAGGGTATCACACTGCGAGGGCTTTCCTGCAGACTAACAACCCAAGGTGCATTTTAAACATATGTCACAGGCAGCAGGTTTGAAAGACGTTATGTTCTGGCCTCTGGACCAGAACGAGCAGTTCTGTTGAGCATGGGGACATTGTTTTTTGCTAAGTGTCAAACGCTATGTTCAGTCTTGGGGCAAGAAGTCGTTGCGAAGATGAATTGTGAACTTGCCTGCCTAATTGATCAGTCACCGACAGTGCTAAGAGGTTGGGTACAGCAGGTTGGAAGTGATGTCACCTGAATATTTTGGAGCTGTTGGCAGAACAGTGTTAGTTTCCCATTTTTCTTCCAAGTTGGAATAACATGACAGTTGAAAGATCAATGACAAGAATGAACAAAGAGGAACCCGGCATGAGGGGGGGGGGGGGGGGGGGGGGGGGGGGGGGGTTGGGGGGGGACTGCAGGAAGGAACTGCAGATGCTGGTTTAGACAATGGGTGCAGGAGTAGGCCATTCGGCCCTTCGAGCCAGCACCGCCATTCAATGTGATCATGGCTGATCATCCGCAATCTGCCTTCTCCCCATATCCCCTGACTCCGCTATCTTTAAGAGCTCTCTCTTGAAAGTATCCAGAGAACCGGCCTCCACCGCCCTCTGAGGCAGAGAATTCCATAGACTCACAACTCTCTGTGCGAAAAAGTGTTTCCTCATCTCCGTTCTAAGTGGCTTACCCCCTATTCTTAAACTGTGGCCCCTGGTTCTGGACTCCCACCGACATCGGAAACACCGAAGGTAGACACAAAATGCTGAAGTAATAGGCAGTGGGACAGGCAGCATCTCTGGAGAGAAGGAATGGGTGACGTCTCAGGCTGAGGCCCTTCTTCAGACTGAGGACAGATGCTCTTGACCCGCTGAGTTACTCCAGCATTTTGTGCCTATTGTAAGAGCAAAGGGGTATAAAGAAGGGTTGAGTACTTTTGTAACTTTGTCTGCGCCTTTGTGGCGACTCTATCGTGTGCATTCTATGTAAGAACAAAGAATTTCACTGCACCTGGTTGGGTACAAGTGACAGTAATGTATCATCATCATCTGAAACTTTATTAGGCCCAGTAAGAAGAACCAGGGGGTCTTATCTTCCACTCCCACAAGGTCGGCTGTGTGAGGCACGCCCTGGGGAACACACCCTGGGGAACAGGGGCTGAAGAGGGCCGGGTGAGGAGAGGGACGATGGTTTGTGGGGCGACTGGAATGGAGGCGATGGCTGCAATGGGCCTTTGTGGCTAACGACGGGCAGGGCAATAAAATGGCATAAAATGGCGTAAAAATGGCGCTTCGTGCAGATGGACTCAGTCGGCTGTTATGCACATTCTGTACTAACTGGGGGATTGTGCTTATGATAGGCTTGCTGATCTGTGTGCAATTAAAATATTTCACTGTACCTTGTTACAGGTGATAATAAATAAACCAATTGAACCATATTTGTCAACCAAAGACGTACAGAGTTCATCCCGATGCGGCACGGTGGCGCAGCGGTAGTGTTGCTGCCTTACAGACCCGGGTCGATCCTAACTACGTGTGCTGTCTGTACGGAGTTTGTACGTTCTCCCTGCGTGGGTTTTCTCCGGGTGCTCCGGTTTCCTCCCACAATTCAAAGATGTACAGGTTTGGAGGTTAATTGGGTTGGTAAAATTGTAAATTGCTATATTTAAGAGGGAATTAGATGTGGCCCTTGTGGCTAAAGGTATCGGGGGGGGGTATGGAGTGAAGGCAGGTACAGGATACTGAGTTGGATGATCAGCCATGATCATATTGAATGGCGGTGCAGGCTCGAAGGGCCGAATGGTCTACTCCTGCACCTATTTTCTATGTTTCTATGTCCCTGGTGTGTGTAGGACCGTGTCAGTGCGTGCGGGGATCGTTGGTCGGCACAGACTCGGATGGGCTGAAGGGCCTGTTTCCTCGCTGTATCTGTAAACTAAACTAAAATGGCATCCTGCAATCTAACAATGTTCAGCATTCAATCTACAATCATAACATCTGCGATCTCAAGCGTCTTCAATATCTGCCAATTTACCTCAGTAAAAGAATGACTTGGGTTTTATCGTGCCTTTCATTCTCTAAAGACACAGACGTTCTTTTTTATAGTCAATAAGATACTTATGAAGTGTGGTAGTCAGTCATACTGGAGGAAGTGGTAAGTTGATGGTGTGCACCATAATTTTTATTTGAATTTTGCAAAGTAAGTGAATGAAAATGTGGCACTTTATATTTCCGTTGTATTCTGACTGGTAGTAAATGTCTGTGTTATACCAAATCAAACCAAAACAATTACAAGGTTCACAGAAGTAAAATCTATTACCTTCGACAATGTGGAACAAATAAAAACGTACAACTTCTGCGTATGAAACCACAACATAAATAGTGTGATTATCCACAGTTAATTGGTCAGCATCAGTCATCTTAGTTTAGTTTAGAGATACAGCACGGAAACAGGCCCTTCGGCCCATCGAGTCCGTGCCGACCAGAGATCCCCGCACACTTACACTGTCCTACACACACACAAGGGACAATTTACAATTATACCAAGCCAATTAACCTACAAACCTGCGCGTTTCTGGAGTGTGGGAGGAAACCAAAGCTCCCGGAGTAAACCCACGCAGGTCACGGGGAGAAAATACAAACTCCGTGCCCACATCACCCGTATTCAAAATCGAACCCAAGTCTCTAGTTCTGTGAGGCAGGAACTCTACCGCTGTGCCACTGAGTCACCCAAGATTGTCATTGTTCTTTGACTTTAAATAATTTTGGAAACACCAAATTGGGAGAGATTGCATGACACTGCAAAATGCCATGCCGCTAATCCTTCATATTGTCTTCTTATTAACTGCAGGTAATTGCAGATGCAACTAATCATCTGAGCATCATGAGTATTCTTTTTCATATTTCCAGTAACTGCTTTCGTTTTTTTCTTCTCTAACTGCCCGAACTCATCTTTCTCTATTTACACTCATTCTGAAAGATCAGCAATGATTAACCAGTATTCACATCCATTACTCTGGTGGCTTCAAATGCAATTGTGTAACATGAACAACTCTGGTCTCCAGACTTGCTATTTGTTCCCGTCAGCCTTTCTCCTCTCCGCAACTTAAAGCACACTTGCTCTTTCACTTTTCCACTTCTGACCTGGGCTCAAGCAATTGCTGTTTCTCTGTCCATAAGTTCATAAGTTCCTGGCCATTCGGCCCGTCAAGTCTTCACCGCCATTCAATCATGGCTGATCTATCTTTCCCTCTCAACCCCATTCTCCTGCCTTCTCCCCATAACTCCTGACACCTGTGCTAAGTCGAAGATAGACACAAAATGCTGGAGTAACTCAGCGGGTCAGGCAGCATCTCGGGAGAGAAGAAATGGGTGACGTTTTGGGTCGAGACCCTTCTTCAGTTATTAAGGTGGAGATTGACAGATTCTTGATTAGGTACGGATTGTCAGGGGTTATGGGGAGAAGGCAGGAGAATGGCGTTGGGAGGCAAAGATAGGTCGGCTGTGATTGAATAGCAGAGTAGACTGGATGAGCCTAATTCTGCTCCTCTTAGGAACAAATCTGTCAATCTCACCTGAAAAATATCCATTGGTTTGGAATCCACAGCCACCTGCGGGAATGAATTCCACGGACTCACCACCCTCTGACTAAAGAAATTCCTGACTGAAGAGAGGCCGTGACTTCTGTTGGTCCGGAAAAATGGATAAACCAGAAACGCTCTGGAACCAAGGATGCTGGAAAATCCAGGTGGTGGACTTGCATTAGTCACCTTGATGAGACAGTGCTCCCTGTGCATTCCCTTCCTCGGTGGGGACATCAATATCCATGATGACCAGGAAATGTCCGCCACTTTCTGCAGCCTTCTTCATTGTTTGGCGCTTGAGTTACGGAAACCGTCCATGAATCAACCACAAACATCTCAGGAAAGGAAAACTAAATGAATAGTCATCCTATTGAGTTTAAGAAGGAACTGCAGATGCTGGAAAATCGAAGGTACACAAAAATGCTGGAGAAACTCAGCGGGTGCAGCAGCATCTATGGAGCGAATGAAATAGGCAACGTTTCGGGCCGAAACGTTGCCTATTTCCTTCGCTCCATAGATGCTGCTGCACCCGCTGAGTTTCTCCAGCATTTTTGTGTACAGTCATCATATTGAAACAGCTGAACTGTTTAATTGTCAAATGTTGTTGGAGTGGGGAGAATGGAGTTTCTGACATGACATCCAGGAGCGTAGGCTTCCCACATTCTGTGGCATTTTTGTTTCATGTATAACTTTGACTGGCTCTATATCTGGAAGCAGACAGACTTGGTTTCCCATTGAAGACAATGTGTTCTTTATACATGTGCAGTATGCAGTCACAGGTTAGAAAGCCTGGAGCTGTGGCTCCCCCCACCCAAGTCATTGTTCTAGTTACACTGCCGTCCTGTTGGGTTCCTTTGTCTGCATGCTCGTTGTCACAGAGCCCACGGCCAACAATGGCCCATTATGTGCCCCGCATTTCCTTGATTATCGTTGCTTTTTGCATATCTTCCATTCATTTCTCTGAAGTACCGTCTATATCTTTCATTCCCCTTTCCCCTGATTCTCAGCCTGAAGCAGAGTCTCGACCCGAAACGTCATCTGTTCCTTATTCTCCAGAAATGCCGCCTGACCCGCTGAGTTACTCCAGCTTTTTGCATCTGCCACGAGAACAACGTTGGGATTCAAAAACCAACTCTTGGCGTGTCATATCCCTGAAAAAGGTACTTATCCCAATCCCAGATGTTGGAGTCAACTGTAAGGGCAGTGGTCCCCAGAGTGTGTAAGGCAAGACTTTGGCTCCTCGTGTATTGATTTGAAAGGCGATGTCTATTCTGTCAGAAACTGTCCTCACCCAGACTAGTCCAGCGCATCTCTTGGTCATCTCTCACTCAACCCGCTTGAATTGATCAATTGCGGTGAATAAGGTTCTATAATATCGTGGCGGAGAAGCTTGTGTGGACCTGAGATCCTGAGAGCGACGCCGTCTGGAGCGATGCTCCTGGTAGGGCCACCCATGGCGGTAAGGTCAAGGGGGGGAGGTCTTTGACAAAGAGCAATCCAACCAAGACCTCAACGGCGGAACAGGCGGAGGACAACGGCTGGGAAGGCGGATGAAGGCTGCGGCAGAAAAGGGTCTCCGGTCGTCTTGGACTCCACGCCACTGGATCCTGACCCAGATCTGTCAAGGACCGTGGGGTGGTTATCTGTGCACCAGTCTCCCCACGTTAAACAAAGTCACGCACAGGCGTCCTCCATATAGGGAATAGCACCCTGGAGACACCCGTGGTCAGCCAAGGTCGAAGGGGGCCTAAGATCATGTTGTATCGTTTCGTATCGTAATTCCTTGGGATGGAACTGAACACGGGTTGGGTTTTGGGAATGTTAGAAATTTCACCTCAAGTCTACCCATCTCTGAGGTTAAAAACTTAAAAAGTCTCTCCACAGAACCCACGTTGGTGTTTCCTGCACTTTCTGTTCAAACGCCACGCTTACGCCATCCACAGTTCTCTGCCTGCCGATCCCTAGTGCCTGACGTTCTTTGTTCCACAGCGGGAAGGATTTTCTTTAGAGGCAGCGACCAAGTAAATGGGCTGCAAAGGCCTGAAAGGGAAAGCAGTTTCCGAAGGATCATGAATTGGAAGAATCATTTCGAAAAGTTGGCATTGAGATACTGAATACGAAGAAATGATGAGTCAGAGGTTTGAATGTATTGAATAAAATTGCTGCTGAACCTCTCACCCTCATTTAAGGTACAAGCTATTACTGAAGGTACACAAAAATGCTGGAGAAACTCAGCGGGTGCAGCAAATAGGCAACGTTTCGGCCCGAAACGTCGCCTATTCCTTCGCTCCATAGATGCTGCTGCACCCGCTGAGTTTCTCCAGCATTTTTGTGTACCTTCGATTTTCCAGCATCTGCAGTTCCTTCTTAAACAAGCTATTACTGAAGACTGCACACTGCATGCACTCAGGTTGTTCCTGTATTCCATGATCCAAACAACCACGTACTCCTCAGACGCCAAGTTATTGGGTATTTTTCAATAGTTTATGTGATAGGAGCAGAATTAGGCCATTCAGCCCAACAAGTCTACTCCGCCAGCCAATCATGGCTGATCTATCCCTCCCTCCGAACCTCATTCTCCTGCTTTCTCCCCATAATCCCTGACATCCGTACTAACCAAGAATCTATCTATCTCTGCCTTAGTAATATCCATTTTGGCCTCCAGAGCCTTCTGTGGCAATGAATTCCACAGATTCATCACCCTCTGACTAAAGAAATGTTTCCTCATCTCCTTCCGTCCTTTAATTCTGAGATTCAAGATTCAAGATTCAATTTAATTGTCATTTGGACCCCTTGAGGTCCAAACGAAATGCCGTTTCTGCAGCCATACATTACAAACAAATAGACCCAAGACACAACATAATTTACATAAACATCCATCACATCGCTGTGATGGAAGGCCAAAAACACTTATCTCTCCACTGCACTCTCCCCCCCACGATGTCAGAGTCAAAGTCAAAGCCCCCGGCTGGCGATGGCGATTGTCCCGCGGCCATTAAAGCCACGCCAGGTAATGCAAGGTCGCACACCGGGTCTTGGTGTTGGAGTCCCCGGCGTGCGCTCGCAGAGTCCCGCGGCCATTCCAAGCCGCGCGGGGCGGTGATGTCAGGCCCCGCTCCAGGAGCTCTTCGACCCCGCAACTCGGGCGGGAGAAGTCGCCGTTGCAGGAGCCCTGAAAAGCGGTCTCCCTCCAGGGACCCGCGGGCTCCCGGTGCCGCCGTCCGCCAGACCCGCAGTTGGATGAGGCCATGACCTCTAGTCCTAAACTCTCCCACTAGTGGAAACATCCTCTCCACATCCACTCTATCCAAGCCTTTCACTATTCTGTATGTTTAACTGAGGTCCCCCCCCTCTCATTCTTCTAATCTTCAGCGAGTACAGGCCCAGAGCTGTCAAACGCTCATCATAGGCTAACCCTGGGATCATTGTTGTAAACCTCCTCTGGACCCTCTCCTGAGCCAGCACATCCTTCCTCAGATATGGTGCCCAAAATTGCTCACAGTACTGGTCCAATGTACAGTCCAGGTAAACACTAGATGGCATCCATCCATTGTGGGGGATGGGACCACCTCTTGAGGATGCTGCTACGACTCAACGAAAGATAACAGGGCAAAATAATCAGTGTAAATAAGGAGTTGTGAACCTCTGTTTTCAACAAGATCCTATTTTGTTCTCTGCTGGCAATAATTCAACATGACTGTTGTAGACCATGATGGTTCTTATTAGTTAAATCTTCCACCAGGTAACTGAAAAGTCCCCATTTTCACAGCTAAGCGTCACCTGATAAGTTCATGTCATCAGGCCTTATAGCAGCAGAATTAGGCCATTCGGCCCATCAAGTCTATTCCATCATGGCTGATCTACCTTTCCCCCACAACCCCATTCTCCCACCTGCCCATAACCCCTGACACCCGTACTAATCTAGAATCTGTCAATCTGTGCCTTAAAAGTACCCAATAACTTAGCCTCCACAGCCGTCTGTAGCAATGAATTCCACAGATTCACCACCCTCTGACAAACAAAATTCCTCCTCATCTTTTTAAAGGTGATGAAAAAAGATTTTTTTTTAAAACACATCTGGGCTTAACCTCAAGATTTGAAGGTTATTTCACAACTCGTGGAGCGTAGGGAAAATGATGAATGGAGTAATTGATTTTGGGGTGCAAAGGTGGAATAGGGGAGAGCCACTTCGACAGACGGTACAGAAAGAAATACTATGTGAAAACTTCAGGGTAATATTCAGTAGTTCAGGCAGCAATGTGGCTGGAAAATGTTGGATGAACGAGTGAGAAACTTCAAAAGAAAAGAAATGGATAAATAAGAGAAGAAAAAAATTATAGATCTCTGGAAAAAAACACCCAAGAGGCAGACTAATTGGTCAACTGTTTCACAAAGGCAGTACAAGCCTCTTACTGTGCTGCTTCATTCTCTAGTTTGCTGTGACCTGAGATATGGTGGGTCACGATGCCTCAGCGGTAGAGTTGCTGCCTTACAGCGAATGCAGCGCCGGAGACCAGGGTTCAATCCCGACTACGGGAGCTGTCTGTACGGAGTTTGTACATTCACCTTGTGTCCTGTGTGGGTTTTATGTGAGATCTTCGGTTTCCTCCCACACTCCAAAGACGTACAGGTTTGTAGTTTATGTGCAGGAAGGAACTGCAGATGCTGGTTTAAACCGAAGATAGACACAAAACGCCGGAGTGGCTCAGCAAGTCAGACAGCACCTCTGGAGAAATGGAATAGGTGACGTTTCGGGATGAGACAGTTCGGTACAACTGTAAATCGACCCTAGTATGTAGGATAGTGCTAGTGTACGGGGATCGCTGGTCGGTGCGGACTCGATGGGCCGAAAGGCCTATTTCCATGCTGTATCTCTAAACTAAACTAAACAAAGGCACGTCTTCCTCGGGCGTGTGATGTTATGTTGTTTTTGCGCAACCCCGCAAGCATTGGCACTTTCGTTTCACCCTGCATCTTGTATGTGTATGTGACAACTAAAGTTGACGAGACTTGATAATACATTGCAAGTATCCAGCTTACACCAACATGATGTAGTTGGTTTGCAGAGCAGGCTGGAAGGCAAGACAGTCTTTTTGTCTGGCTTCTGCAAAAAAAAACATTCATGCTGCTTGATGATTCAAAAACTCTCTCAAAAATCTCTTGAAGGCATTACATAAGAGATCTTGCCTCCCAGTCCAGAGCAACATCACATGAAGAGCTTTTTTCACGTCCTCTCAAAGCTCAGCGGCGTCTACATTGTAGCCTGAGAACGAAACAACATGACACTGAGTTAAGAACTAATTGCCTAATTAAACTTATTTTTATTTATCTTTCAGTATGACTATTTGAGTTGAGGGGTCGGACAACAGACATATATATTTTCCACATATTAACTAATGATCCAGTATTCCTGCAGTTGGTTAGTTTGACAATAGTTTGATTTGATCCCAATTAACTAAGCTGAGAAGTGCACCTTAGCCGATCATTCTTCATGATTGGAGATAACAGCAGAGACCGAGGAAAGGCCCCTCTGGCCAACTCCACTATTCTGTTAGATCTGACTTGATCTTGGCCTCATCTCCATTCTCCTGCTGTTCCCCTACTTTTGACATCTCCATAGATTCAAAATCTGTCTATTTCATCCTTGAAGAATGGCCTACTCCTTGAAGAATGCACCTAATTTTTATGTTTCTATGTCTATGTTTCTAAGATAGTCCATGTCTCAGCCCAGTGCAGTGAGGAGTGTAGAAGGCTGGGCCAGGAATAGAGGCAGGTAGGTCTATAGAATTAAGAAGCAGTAGCCTTGTGAGGCAGCCACGGTGAACAACATGTGTGCTAGGCAATGGGAGGCAACAGCGAAAGGCCTGGCTCGCGTGGCTGTGGATAGGATGTGTCCACTCGTGGGAGAGTCTAGGATGACAGGTCCATAGCCTCAGAATTAAAGGACGTTCCTTTAGGAAGGAGGTGAGCAGAAATTCATTTAGTCAGAGGGTGATGAATCTGTGGAGTTTGTTGCCACAGAATGCCGTGGAGGCCATCAGGGATATTTTTAAGGCAAGGATAGATAGATTTTTAGGTACACAAAAATGCTGGAGAAACTCAGCGGGTGCAGCAGCATCTGTGGAGCGAAGGAGATAGGCCCGAAACGTTGCCTATGTGAAATGTGAATTACTAACCCTCATGTCTGACTATCCTATCTATTGTCCCTGCAAACAGAACACTGCGCCTTTAGTGCAGCCATTCTAGATTTACCCAAAATTTGCACAATAAGGCTGATTTTGTCATAACTTGTGTAAGAATGAACTGCAGATGCTGGTTTAAACCGAAGATAGACACAAAAAGCGGGCCAGGCAGCATCTCTGGAGAGGAGGAATGGGTGACGTTTCTTCGTACTCGAAGAAGGGTCTCGTACCGAAACATCACCCATTCCTTCTCTCCAGAGATGCTGCCTGTCCCGCTGAGTTACTCCAGCTTTTTGTGTCTATCTTTGTCATTAACTTGCTGCTCAAATTTACGAAAACACATATTAGATTGGGAACAAATTGGGAACAAATATTTCAATATTGATAGCTTCATTCACCTTGAGGTGGGAGATTACAACCTTCACGTGGTGTTTTTGACTAATGCAATCAACCCGACGTGCACAATCAAATGAGACAAGTTGTCCTGCAACTTTAGGCTGTGCACGCCATACGCAAAAAGAAGAAGCATCCACCTTGAAAACAGAACATAATACAACGTTTAGTTTAGCGTTTGGATAGTTTGGAGATACAGAGCCCTACTGCCCACCGAGCCTGCCACAACCAGCGATCCCTGCACACTAACACTATCCTATACACTAGGGATGATTTACAATTTTTCCAAATAATCTACAAACCTGTACGTCATTGGAGAGTGGGAGGAAACCGGAGATCCCGGAGTAAACGCACAAGGGTCAGGGGGAGAACGTACATACACCGTACAGACAGCACCCGTAGAAGTCAGGATCAAACCCGGGTCTCTGGGATGTAGTTAAGGCAGCAACTCTACCGCTGAGCCACCGTGCCGCCCTATGTTAGACCCTGCCAAAAAATCTCCAGATCTGCTCTATCAGATTCAAACTTTATTGTCATTGTGCAGTGTACAGTACAGAGACAACAAAATGCAGTTAGCATCTCCCTGGAAGAGCGACATAGAATATGAGTGTCCGGGGGGGGGGGGGGGGGGGGGGGGGGGTGATTGGCAATCACCGAGGTACAGTGTTGAGTAATGTAACAGCCGCAGGGAAGAAGCTGTTCCTCGACCTGCTGGTCCGGCAACGGAGAGACCTGTAGCGCCTCCCGGATGGTAGGAGGGTAAACAGTCTGTGGTTGGGGTGAGAGCAGTCCTTGACAATGCTGAGCGCCCTTCGCAGACATCGCTTGCTTTGGACAGACTCAATGGAGGGGAGCGGGAACCGGTGATGCGTTGGGCAATTTTCACCACCCTCTGCAGTGCTTTCCGGTCGGAGGCAGAGCAGTTGTCATACCATACTGTGATACAGTTGGTAAGGATGCTCTCGATGGTGCAGCGGTAGAAGTTCACCAGAATCTGAGGAGACAGATGGACCTTCTTTAGTCTCCTCAGGAAGAAGAGACGCTGGTGAGCCTTCTTGACCAGAGTTGAGGTATTGTGGGTCCAGGAGAGGTCATCGGAGATGTTGTCCCCCAGGAACCTGAAGCAGGAAACACCTTCCACCTCCGTCCCGTTGATGTGGATGGGGGTGTGCGTGCCGCCCCTAGACTTCCTGAAGTCTACAATGAGCACTTTTGTCTTCTTGGAGTTAAGGGCCAGGTTGTTGTCAGCGCACCATGCTGCTAGGAGCTGGACCTCCTCCCTATAGGCCGACTCATCGTTGTCGCTGATGAGGCCAATAGCTCTATGCTATTGCCCTTTGAATTTTATTAAATTCATCAATAAGGTGCAGGTTGCTCAACCATGTATAAAGATGCTAACATATTGCAGGATTTCTGCTTCTAAGTTATCAGTAACAAGCGCTGAATGAAACTGTGACAGATTCATTCATACGGCCCTGAAATATCAATCACAACTCTTAACAGTTAACCCGTAACATGACTCAATCAATTTTGATTTGCTGAGCACACACAAAACACTTGATAGGGAAGGCTGCTCGTTTCTTACCCTTGTGAATGAAGTGTTTCCATTAGACAAATAAATAACACAGTCACGGTTCAGGCATCAATAGTAATTACACTGCATGAAAATTAGTCCGCTGTAAAATTTGATTGATATTGTATTTTCAAGGTGTATTTTTAAAGCTAACAGCAAGGCACAACATTCCTACACCGCTTTATCAGCAGTGTGCACACTGACTCAAATACATCTGTAGGAAGAAACTGCAGATGCTGGTTTACAGCCCAGCGGTATGAATATTGATTTCTATAAGTTCAAGTAACCCTTGCGTCCCCTCTCTCTCCATCCCTCTCCCACCCTAGTGGTCGCACTAGTTTCACTGTCATCCAGCTGAGTTTCACCGTCTGTATCGCTCGTTATCACCTTCCCCACAGCCAACAATGGACCATTGTGGGCTCCACATTTCCTTCGCTGCTGGCTTTGATCTAAGTACTTTTTTGCAGATCTCTCGGTTCCCTCTCCTCTGACTCGACCCGAAACGTCACCTATTCCTTTTCTCCAGAGATGACCCGCTGAGGTACTCCAGCAATTTGTGATGAAAGTCTAAAGTTCTGCCCGTGAAGATTGTAATATTTTGATATGTCTTTAACAAACCCACGCTATGATTAAACAAATATTTTTCTTTCTTTCAATGAGTTGTCGATAAGTTCTTAATAGCTGAACATCACATTGCCCTCTTAATGGATTCCATGTTATTCATGATAACAGCCAATTGGCCAAGGTTAAGTCGGATGCTCATTTTGTTATTCCTTATAAATCACCTAAAATGCAGAGGTAGGTTTTTTTTTCGGAAAAAAACCCCATAAGAAGCATGTTCCTATTGCCCTTTGTTCATCTTATGGGAATAATTTTAAAGCCTCTAAAGTGCCTTACTCCATTAAAATTACATAAAATTGCGCACACACTCAATTATCTTTCACAAGATCGCAGCATAATTATAGCTGGAAAAGTCACTTGGTCAATGTTACTTCATGGATCAGCGTCCAATCACTTTGGTAATGAAGAATCCAACCGCCTTTAAAGGTACCGCCATCGTTTCCCTCAGTTCAAACACTGCTGACTTTTCTGTGAGAAATTTGCTGACATCCAAGGTTAAAATCACTCTTGGTCAATTTATATCTCAACCATCAAATTCTAACGCCGCGTGTTTGGAGAAACGAGGAACTGCTGATGCTGGTTTACAACGGGAATCCCCCCCCCCCCCCCACACACACAAAATGCTGGAGTACCTCAGCGGGTCAGGGCGTTTCGGGTTTCGGGGGACCTTTACGTCCACCTATCACTTGCCGGGCTTTGTCCCGCTCCCACCTCTTTTCCAGCTTTCCCCCCCCCCCCCCCCCAACTACAATCAGTTTGAAGAGGGTTCCCGAACAAAAAGGTCACCTATTTATGTCCTCTAGATATGATGCCTGACATGCTAAGTTGCTTCAGCACTTTGTGTTTGATTTAAGTGATATCTGGGTTTGCTTCCTTTTATAAATGAACAAATTAAGAAATTAATATTATAAATTATCCATTTGATTTAGTTTAGTTTAGTTTAAAAATAGCACCCACCAAGTTCACACTGACCATCAATCACCCATACACTAGTTCTATGTTACTTCACTATCACTATCAGATCTGGGAGGTGCAATTTACAGAAGCCAATTTACCAACAAACCCGCACGTGTTTAGGATGTGGGAGGAAACCGGAGCACCCAGAGGAAACCCACGCGGTCACAGGGAAAATTTACAAATTCCGCACAGATTGCACCCGAGGTCAGGATCGAACCGGGTCTCTAGCGTTGGGGTGAAAACGACAGATCAAAGCAGATGGTGATAAGGAAATGTAGAATGGTTCATTGTAGCTGAGGGGAAGGTGACAACGTGGCATACAACCAGTAATATTTAATCATGAGGACTCAAGAGATTCAAGATTCAAGAGAGAACTGGGGTGGGGGAGGGACGGGGAGACAGTGAAGGCAAGGGTTACTTGAAGTTGAGAAATCATATTCATACCGCTGGGTTGTAAGCTGCCCGAGCAAAATATGAGGTGCTGTTCCTCCAATTTGCATTGGGCCTCACCCTGACAGTGGAGGAGGCCCAGGATAGAAAGGTCAGTATGAGAATGGGAGTGTTTAAGAGGGAACTGCAGATGCTGGAGAATCGAAGGTTACACAGAAAAGCTGGAGAAACTCAGCGGGTGCAGCAGCATCTATGGAGCGAAGGAAATAGGCAACGTTTCGGGCCGAAACCCTTCTTCAGACTGATCGGGGGTGGGGGTGGGTGGGGACAAGAAAGGGAAAAGGAGGAGTAGCCAGAAGGCTGGAGGGTGGGAGGAGACACAGATGGGGGACAGTTAGAGAGGAGGTTGTGAAACTGTCTCCGGAGAGAAGAGGAGAACTTCTTCAAGGTAGGCATATCTTGAAGAGATAACGCAGTAGAGTGTACACAGTGTTTAAGAGGGAACTGCAGATGCTGGAGAATCGAAGGTTACACAGAAAAGCTGGAGAAACTCAGCGGGTGCAGCAGCATCTATGGAGCGAAGGAAATAGGCAACGTTTCGGGCCGAAACCCTTCTTCAGACTGATCGGGGGTGGGGGTGGGTGGGGACAAGAAAGGGAAAAGGAGGAGTAGCCAGAAGGCTGGAGGGTGGGAGGGCACAGATGGGGGACAGTTAGAGAGGAGGTTGTGAAACTGTCTCCGGAGAGAAGAGGAGAACTTCTTCAAGGTAGGCATATCTTGAAGAGATAATGGGAGTGTTTAGCAACCGGGAGATCACGTAGGTTGAATACATTGGAATTAGTTTGACCAGCTGAAAAACAACACTTTAGACTGATATTGGTTTAACATCCTTCCTCTCTTAATCTGCTTTAACCAAACCAAACAACAATCTCAGCCCACATTGACTTCCTACAATGGAGTGTTCCCATTGACTTTGCTGAATCTTTACAATTGCCACAGTTAAGTAGGTACCATTAATACCCAAGAACAAACATTGAGGCTATTCACAGAAACATAATCCAAGGAGAATGGATTGAAAACCAAAGGAGACATTACATGGAATGGCTAAAATCTGTCAAAGGTGTTGTATTTAAAGACCGAATTTGAAAGAAAGGCTGAGAGATTCAGTGCAGGAATTCCGGAGCTCAAAGAAAACACAGTTTAAAGCCCTGTTGCCAAACATAGACCAAGGCGGGAGAGGAGAAACACAACGGAATTGCAGGAAAAACACAAAAATGGAAAAACACAAGAATGCAGTATATTTTTGAAGTTAGAGTCTTGCAATCTCAGCACAGCAGCATTGTGACACAGCAATAGAGTTTCTGACTTACAGCGTCAGAGACCCGGTTTCGATCCTAACTACGGGTGCTGTCTGTACATAGTTTGTACGTTCTCCCTGTGACCTTTTGAATTCGAATTTTTAATTTTAGTCAATGTATACACAAAACACAAGAGAATGGAATGTAGGAATGGAGAGAATATCATCATAGATATAGTAGCTGATTTCAACCTATTCCACACTATGTTGATTTCATATGGTCAGGCCGGGAGGGAGTTCCCCCCCGCCACGGGTACCATGTAATCCCGTGCTACCTGCTCCATGGTCGGATAGTCGGCGACTAAACCGTCTCCCCCACCTGGTTTGCCAGGTGAGGAGGGGTCTGTGTACCCCCAGCATGACCAAAAACAAGGCCTGTCAAAGGGCGGATGAGCTTCTACCGAGCCAACGGCCATCCACACTTCAGTAGAAGTTGCGATCACTGTCGTACATAGCATTGTAAGGAACGATGATAAAGCACACACACCAAAATCTGATACTTTCAGCGGCGGAAGTCGGTAGGAACTGGAGGACAGAGACGTGCGGTGCGTCCGTCACCGTTACCGTTGGAAACCAGCGCCACTGCGTCGCTAATGTTTTCAACGATGATGTTGATGATCATTCCAGAGTGCAGTAAGGTGGTCTCACCACATGGCTGGGGTGGGAGATTGCCACCTTCACGTGGTCCACCCTGTTTCGACGAATGCAATCAACCTGGCGAGCACAAACATAAGATCAAACAGAACAAGTTGTCTTACAACTTTAGGCTGTGCACGCCACACGCAAGAAGCAGAAGACCACGTGGCTGGATTCGTTTAATAGTTTTAGAGATAGAGCACGGAAACAGGCCATTCAGCCCCATGGGCCCGCTCCGACCAGCGATCCCCGTACACGAGCAGTATCCTACACACACTGGGAACTATTACATTTGTATAAGATAATTACAATTAATAAGCTTTGGCTTCTTCCTGCTCCTTTTCGGACACATATGATCTCATTTATTTATAGATATTGTTTAAGACACTTTATAAATATTTTTGTTTTGTTTTTTGTATGCTGTTTCACACTTGCTTTTTATTCTTTTATTCTGGTCGAAAGAAATAATAAAATAAAATAAATAAATAAATAAATAGATGGGGGGGGGGTTTTACCGAAGCCGATTAACATACAAAGCCTGTATGTCATTGGAATGTGGGAGGAAACCGGAGATCCTGGAAAAAAACCCACACAGGTCACGGGGAGAACGCACAGACTCTGTGCAAGCAGCACCCGCCGTCAGGATCGAACGCGGGTCTCTGGCGCTGCAAGGCAGCAACTCTGCCGCTGCGCCACCGTGCCGCCCCTTCACAAATCTACTGCTTTTCAAGCCTGTGCCAGAAGAGATGAGCGGGGATCATCAGTTACAGAGCCACAGGCAGAGCTGGCAGGCAAATGCTGCAGAATCACAGCTGGTCACGTGGTGACTGGCCGCGTCCCACTGCTCACAGCAACACAGAGATCCTCACTGGCACCACTGGATCTGGTTCTTGTCTGGGGACGGGAAGAATTTATTGTGGGGCATTGACTTCTCCTGTGGTGCATCACTGCTCCGTCATGCGGTACACCCCGCCATTAGGATTACACGCAAGGAAATCCTCACTGTGAAACACATTCCTCGCAGTCCAAGTCGCTCTGTGTAAGAGCAGAGACAAAAATTTAAAAAATCCCAATGGTATTAGAAGCCCTCAGGCAGTTAAAGGCAAGTCCAGCTCAATGCTGACAAAACGAAAGGAAATAAAAAACGCTTCTAAAACTCCTCTGTCTCTCCAGCAATATATCTTGCAAGCTTTCTCAAACTGAAGACATTCTGCTGGCAATGATTGCTGGTAGAAGCAGGTACGCTATTTGCATTGCATTCTACATTAGTCTTGTTGTGATCATAAGGTAATAAGGGATAGGTGTCGAATTATTTCAAGAAGGAACTGCAGATGCTGGAAAATCGAAGGTAGACAAAATTGCTGGAGAAACTCAGCGGGTGCAGCAGCATCTATGGAGCGAAGGAAATAGGCAACGTTTCGACCCAAAACTTTGGCCCGAAACGTTGCCTATTTCCTTCGCTCCGTAGATACTGCCGCACCCGCTGAGTTTCTCCAGGTGTAGAATTAGGCCATTCGGACCATCAAGTCTGCCGTTCAATCATGGCTGATCTATCTCTCCCTCCTAACACTATTCTCCAGCCTTCTTCCCCTAACCCCTGACACCTGTACTAATCAAGAATCTATCTATTTCTGCCTTAAAAATATCCACTGGTGGCCTCCACAACCTTCTGTGGCAAACAATTCCACCGATTCACCACCCTCTGACTAAATACATTTTTCCTCGTCTCCTTCCCATGATGGGAGTGCATGTCATGGGGCCTGGGGACTAAAGCATCACCCTTCATCATTATAGTTGGTGAAAATAAGTTTGTGCAACACTGGCAAACACACAAGCAAAATGGTCACAAGCATAAGGAGTGGGCCATTTAGGACTGAATCCTTTTCACCCAGAGAGAGGAATTCTCTGCCACAGAAGGCAGTGGAGGCCAACTCATTGGATGTTTTCAATAGAGGGTTAGATTTAGCTCTTGGGGCTCAAGGAATCAAGGGATATGGGGAAAAAGCTGGAACGGGGTACTGATTTTGGATGATCAGCTATGATCATATTGAATGGTGGTGCTGGCTCGAAGGGCCGAATGGCCTACTCCTGCACCTATTTCTATGTTTTTATGTCTCAGATCAATGCTACAATGGTTTACTTTATTGTCACATGTACAGTGAAATTCCTGTCTTCCCTACATGTCAGTAAACATGTTCCTATACATAGGCACAAATATAAAGAATAGTTTACTTTAGTTTAGTTTAGGGACACAGTGCAGAAACTGGGTCAGGCAGTATCTGTGGAGAGAATGGACAAGCAATGTTTTGGATCAAGGAAGACACAAAATGCTGGCGTAACTCAGTGGGTCAGGCAGCATCTCTAGAGAGAAGGGATGGGTGACGTTTCGGGTCGAGACCCTTCTTCAGACCGACCCGAAACCTCACCCATTCTTTCTCTCCAGAGATGCTGCCTGACCCGCTGAGTTATTCCAACATTTTGTGTCTACCTTCGATTTAAACCAGCATCTGCAGTTCTTTCCTACACGTTTTGAAGCACCTGCAGTTCCTTGTGTCTTGCATGGGAATAACCCGTCTAAAGAGGGTAAACAGCAATTGCGATGAAATTAAGTATGAGCACAAGGCATTAGAAGTCTGTCATCAATAGAAAGATGATGCTGGGCTTGATAGTTTAGTCATCAACAAAGTCAGGTGTAATAAATCAACCGGTATCATTGCTTGGCTGACTTTATTTTAGCTTGTTTGAACAGAGATGGAAAAGCTGGAGGGAGAAGCACAGTGGCACAATGATTAGAGTTGCTGCCTTACAGCGGCAGAGACCGGGGTCGATCCTGACTACGGGTGCTGTCTGTGCGGAGCTTGTATGTTCTCCCCGTGACCTGCGTGTGCTCCGGTTTCTTCTCACACTCCAAAGACGTACAGGTTTGTAGGTTAATTGGCTTGGTAAAATTGTAAATTGTCCCCAGTGAGTTTTGGATAATGTCAGTGAGTGGGGATCGCTGGTCGGCGGGGATTCGGTGGGCCGAGGGGCCTGTTTCCGCGCTGTATCTCTAAACTAAACTAAACTAAACGATGTTGTGGGAAGGAACTGCAGATGCTGGTGTATTCCGAAGATAGACACAATGTACTGGAGTAACTCAGCAGGACAGGCAGCATCTCTGGAGAAAAGAAATAGGTGACGTTTTGGGTTGAGACCCTTCTTCAAACTGAGTGTCAGGGGCGAGGGAAACTAGAGATATGAAGAGGTACAAATATATGAAGGTGTACATACCAGGCCAGGAAAAGATCAGAAAAAGTGCCTTTCACTGAGATTCCACTCAGATTTTATTTTAAAAGCCCCTTCGGCCCATCAGGCCTGTACTAGGAGTCCCTTCAGCCCATCCGTCAGTATTCCCCCTGCAAATATTAAACCTCACCCCAGTATTTTTCTCCCTCCCTTCATTTATTCCCTGTGAGATCCAGGCCAGGATAGACTTTCCTCCTTCATTGCTGTGATCTGCAGAAAAAGATGAAAAATGTCTAAATTTGAGTCGCCACCCTCGCCCCCTTCTCTCTCACAAAGTCTCTCACTTGTTTTGGGAAGAATTTCTGGCAGTTTCCAAGCTACCAGCCATCAGGCCCCAGGCCCTAGCGCTCCAGAAATCCCCCCCCCCCCCCCCCCCCCACTGGTCAGCAATATTGGAATTGGTGGAGAGGTGGAATATTGCGTTGGGGGACCAGCCCTCCCGTGTGAACATGGGACCCAACAGGTCCCACTTAGTCTAGTATAATACTATTTTTTTAGTTTGAGTTTCAAAGAAACAGCGCAGAAACAGGCCCTTCGACCCACCGCGTCTTTGCCGACCAGCGATCCACACACACTAACGTTATCCTACACACATTAGAGACAATTTACATTTATACCAAGCCAATTAACCTACCAACCTGTACGTCTTTGGAGTGTGGGAGGAAACCCACGCGGTTACGGGGAGCACAAATCAACTTCCTACCGACAGCACCCATAGTCAGGATCGAACGTGGGTCTCTGGTGCTTTAAGGCAGCAACTCTATGATTGCGCCAATTCTACATAAGTTCAACTTTAATTGTGGACTTGGGATGTTGTTTTTGCTTGGTCTGGAGGCCTGATGATCCATATTAGTTTTATTTCAAGTGATGTCGGACAGTATCGATCCAGTTGCACGGGTATAAATCCAGAGAACAAAAGTGACTGTAGTTTGCCAAAAATTTGACATGAAATTTTCAACCATTCACAGAGATGTTATGAAGATGGATTGCATGGAAGACGAGAAAATTCATATTTGGTTCACAACGGTTATACTTTCAAGGGTGAGTAGTTACGGTTGATTGTGGTTTGGGCAGAACAGCCAGAGACTTACCCTGCCTCTATTTCATGCCTTTGCTATGAAGAGTGATTGATGCTGTATTGTTCTTAATGCAGGCTTGAACTCCATCTTCGGACCACCTAGAGAATCCTAGCGTGCGCAACTTATGAAATGAATAAGGATGTTTAGCACAATACTTTTTGTGAAATACTAATTGAGAAAAAGTTCCATATATTTCTTATCAGTGAAGGTGTGGCTAACTTATAATATAAACTATTTGTACTGATTCCATCAACCTATCTTACTGGTTTCCCACATTGGCCTATATCGGTCCCATGATTATACTTCACCCGCATATTTAAGATAGTAGATTACTTCATGAGATTTTTTAAAATTCCAAAGTGCTTAAGGTCTGACAATATTAGTTTAGTTTATTATAGTTGCATGTACCAAGGTACGGGTTTACATGCTGTCCAGTCAGAGAGAGGACTATGTATGAACACAGTCAAGCCATCTGCAGTGCAAAGATAAGGGATAAAGGGTTCAACATTCAGTGCAAGATGTAACAATAACGCCCGATAAAGTCCGATTAAAGATGGGTCAAAGATCTCCAATTCATTGGGAGTCAGGACTGCACTCGAGCTGATGATACGACCATTTGGTTGCTTGCTTATAGCTGGGAAGAAACTGTCCCTGAATCTTTCGGTGTGGGTTTTCAAACATTTGTACCACATGCCTGATGGGAGAGGGGAGAAGAGGGAGTGACCGTGGTGAGATTGTTCATTGATTATGCTGGCAGCCTTGCCGAGGCAGCATGAAGTGTAGATGGAGTCAATGGAAGGGAGGCTGGTTTGTGTGATGGTCTGGGCTACATCAACAACTATCTTCAATTTCTTGCGATCTTGGATGGAGCTGTTCCCAAACCAGGCTGTCATGCATCCCAATAAGATGTGTTCAAGGGCACATCAGTAGAAATTGGGGAGAGTTGTTAGGGACATGCCGAACTTCCTAAAGGGGCTGTCCCACTTGGGCAACCTAATTGGCGAGTTTAGAAGAGGTTAGGAGAGTTTGATAAAATGACATGTTGAAGACCTCCTTTGACTATGTGGAAAATCTCCTTTGACCTCCTTCAACTATGTTGATGACCAGCTTCGACTAGCTATGACTAACTCCGGGAAAATTGGATACCGAATAGCGGAGAGTGAAGACGACCTCCTTCCATCTCCTTCGACCTCCCTTTGACCTCCCTTCGACTATGATGAAGACTATCTACGACTTCCTTCGACTACTCTCGATTATCCACGCCTAACATGCCGATCTACTACGACCTACTACGAATAAACCTACGAATAAAAAAGTATTGATTTTTCCATGGCGATCTTTTTTTGCTCGCGGGCAATTTTTAACATGTTGGAAAAAAACGCCACGATGTAACTGAGGCCTCGAGTACGCAGAGACCACTCTCGAGCATGAAGGAGAGTTACACAGATCTCCTATGACCTCGTGTCGACCATGCTACGAGTACGAGTCAAGAGCAAACTCGCCAGAACTCGCGGATTAGGTCGCCCAAGTGGGACAGGCCCTTTAGCCTTCTAAGAAAGTCGAGGCGTTGGCATGCTTTCTTGGCCATGGCTTCGATGTGGCTAGACCAGGACAAATTGTTGGTGATATATTGGGACGACAGATGGCACAATGGGCTAAGTGTTCGGCTGGCAACCGGAAGGTAGCCGGTTTGAAACCCGCTTGGAGTGCATACTGTCGTTGTGTCCTTTAGGGCAAGACACTTCACCCACCTCTGCCTGTGTGTAAATGTAATGTAATTATGTGAAGCACTTTGGGGTCAATGCAAGTTGACTAAAAATGTGCTATATAAATAAGATTATTATTATTATTTATTCCTTTAAGCTTTCGATCATCTCTGCTTTATCACCATCAATGTAGACTGGGGTTTGTGTACATCTTCACTTCTTGAAGTCAATCACAGTCTCCTTTGGCTTGCTGACATTGAGGGAGAGGTTGGTGGCTTGTGTGGGAGAGTTTGTTGTTCGGGAATCCATTGAATGAATTCCTCTGTATTGTCAATACATCATTGAAGAACCATGACCCCGTCCATTTAAGTGGCCTTAAATCATCATCATCATTTTTTGTACGACAGTGAAACTAAAACTAAAACTCATGTTTCTCTAAAAGTAAAACTCGTGTTAAAAAAATGTTAGATGCGGAAAGTCTGTAGTCAGATTAGAAAAGGCTGGGATAATTAGCAAGTCGGGCAGCAGCTGTGGAGAGAGAAACAAAGCTGATGTTTCAGAGTGATGACCATACATCAGAATGGGGACGATTTACAAATTGTATATGTTTAAAGCTGTAGAGAAAGGGGGCAGTGTGGAGAGAAAAATAAGGGGGATGTTTATCATAGGGTGTAGACCAGGATGGAGTTTCCTTTGACTAACTCCCAGCATTCAAATGTGTAGGAAGGAACTGCAGATGCTGCTTTAAACCAAAGATAAACACAAAATGCTGGAGTAACTCGGCGGGACAGGCAGCATCTCTGGAGAGAAGGAATGGGTGACGGTTCGGGTCGAGACCCTTTTTCAAATGTGCGATGGTAGGTTAGTTGGCTCCTGTAAGTTTCCTCTCAGTATAGATAGAGAAAAGAACCATTTAGTAAAAGAACATGGACAGATATATATATATGCAGCAGCACAACTGATATGTAACAGAGGTGTGGTGCAGCGTTAAAGTTGCTGTCTTACAGCGAATGCAGCACTGGAGACCCGGGTTCGATCCCGACTACTGGCGCTGTCTGTATGGAGTTTGTATGTTCTCCCCGTGACCGCGTGGGTTTTCTCCGAGGTCCTCGGCTTCCTCCCACACTCCAAAGACGTAAAGGTTTGTAGGTTCGCCTATTTCCTTCGCTCCATAGATGCTGCTGCATCGATCTTCCAGCACCTGCAGTTCCTTCTTGAACACAAGGTTTGTAGGTTAATTGGCTTGGAAAATGTAAAACAATTGTCCCTAGTGTGTGTAGAATAGTGTTAATGTGCGGGGATCGCTGGTCGGCGCGGATCCAGTGGCCGAAGGAAATGTTTCCGCGCTGTATCTCTAAAATTAAAAAAACCATAACTCTACCAAAGCCATAATAAACAACAAAAAAGTTCAATATGTATAAGAAAACAGACAAATAAATAGACAATAGTAGTGCAAAGTCAAAAGTAATGTCTCTGAGTCTATAGAGTTTGGAGGTTGTAGTGTTTAATAGATCAGGTAATATACTACACCTATTAATACTAGTGTCAAACTCAAGTACGATATATAGAGCAAAGGGGAAGATACAAAGTGCAGAGTATAGTTCTGGTGACTGCCGCCGTGATGTATAGATCTAGGAGTCAAAGTACGTGTTGAGAGAAAGTAAATTGGAGGAGAATTGTGAAATAAGAGAACCAATGAGATTAATGTATAGGAAGGAACTGTACATGTTGGTTTACACCAAAGATAGACACAAAATGCTGGAGTAACTCAGCCAGACAAGCAGCATCTCTGGAGAGAAGGAATGAGTGATGTTTCGGGTCGAGACCCATCTTCAGGTTAATGGGAGGTACACAAAAATGCTGGAGAAACTCAGCGGGTGCAGCAGCATCTATGGAGCGAAGGAAATAGGCGACGTTTCGGGCGTGAGCAACACCGGAAATTGGAGGAACAGCACCTCATATTCCGCCTAGGTTGCTTGCGTCCGGATGGCATGAACATTGAAATCTCCCAATTTTGCTAGCCCTTGCTGTCTCCTACCGTTCCTTAACCCTCGAGCTGTCTCCTCCCATCCCCCCGCCCTCAGGCGGCTCCTCCCCATCTCCCCATCTCCCCACCCACCCCCCATCAGTGATATCTCCTTCAGGTTAATGGGGTTGGTCTGCTGGGATTGGCTAAATGGGTTCCTTCTGTGTCTTGTTGTGGATCCTTATCTTCTGGTCAACTATCTTGTTAAACAAACCCAATCTGCTCAACCCCAATTGTACTTAACAACTCTTAATTACTACTTATCTCAAATACAAATTTAACAATTACATCCGGAACTTGATATGGTCAGTGTTGCACTAAGGATGAAGCTGGTCTTTGCTCAGCCCAGGGTTCTCATCTTTGCAGCAGTTGATTGTGAGTTATTGCTGCTCATGGCTCTGATGTTCCCTTTTTTTTTGTCTCTTCCTATCTTATAGAACAGTGGTTCTTAACCTGGGTAGACAAAAATGCTGGAGAAAATCAATGGGTGAGGCAGCATCTATGGAGCGAAGGAATAGGTGGCGTTTCGGGTCGAGACCCTTCGTCAAACTGATGTGGAGTTTGGGGGGGATCTTAACCTGGGGGTCGTTTGGGGCTTTACCGGGGGAAATGAAGGAGTCCTAAGTATCATATCCATTTGTTGTGCCCATTTTTAGGAACCTAACAAAGGTACATACCACATACGGTATTTTGCTTGCGTATGCATGTACGTATGCCGTAAAGGTTCAGAACCACTGTGATGGAAGCTTTGTTGGATGCTCCTTCTGGAGATAACATGATTTTTAGATCATCCATTCACAGGTTGGCATAGTGGCACAGTGGTAAAGTTGTTCCCCTACAGCGCCAGAGACCCAGGTTCGATGCTGACTATGGGTGCTGTCTGTACGGAGTTTGTAAGTCCTCCCTGTGACTGCATGAGTTTTCTCTAGGGACCCTGGTTTCTTCCCACACTCCAAAATGTCCAGGTTTGTAGGTTAATTGGCTTTGATAAAGATTGTAAATTGTCCCTATTGTGTAGGATAGTGTTAATGTGCACTGATCCATCGCTGGTTGGTGTGAGCTAAAGGACTTGATTCCGTGCTGTATTACTAAGGGTTTGCTGGATGCTGCTTTGGCCCGTCAAGTCTACTCTGCAATTCATTCATGGCTGATCTATTTTTCCCTATTTTAACCTCATTCTCCTGCTTTCTCCCCATAACCCCTGACACCTGGAATGACTGCGTGATTCTGAGATCATCCATAAACAGGGCAGATCTGCTCCAATGTCCTCTTTCCAACTTCCCTAGTTGGAAACCTTGCAATTGTAATGATTCAGGTGATCCTTTGGGGCAGCATGGTGGCGCAGCAGTAGAGTTGTTGCCTTGCAGTGTAAGAGACGCGGGTTTGAACCCGACTACGGGTGCCGTCTGTACGGAGTTTGTATATTCTCCCCTTGACCTGCCTCTGTTTTCTCCGAGATTTTGGGTTTCCTCCCACACTCCAAAGACGTGCAGGTTTGTAGGTTAATTGTCTTTGATTTGTATACGTGTAAATTGTCCCTAGTATGTTATGGTGTTAATGTGTGGGGATCGATGGTCGGCGCGACTTGGTGGGCCAAAGGGCCTGTTTCCGTGCTGTATCTCAAACTGAAAAAACTTTGCCTTCAACATTGTTTGAACCACACCACCCTGGCCACACTCCCATTTCACTCCAGCCATCGGGACAAGGATATAGGAAACTGAAAAATGTAATGTTCAGGAACAGCTGCTTTCCAACACCCATCAGGCTATTCAACACGATGAACTCCAACTAAACTCTGTCTTAATTAAGACAAACTGTCTTAATTGCTCCAGGGATCTAGGGGGCATTGTTTTTGTCTTTACACTAGATTGTTTCTTGTTTTTTATATATTGAAAATATTTCTTCTTTATGATGGTGTCTGCTGAGCACTTTGTTCCACTGTGTTGCTGCAAGTAAGAATATCATTGTTCCATTACAGGACAATAAAACTCTCTTGAATGAGCAGTCTGGTTTTCTATTCTAACAAAATTGAGCTTTTGATAGACTGTTTTCCTCCATTATGCCGTGCCGAGGTTTAGTTGTTGGCTGCATGGCTACAAAAATAATCACATTTAGATTAGAGATACAGTATGGAAACGGGCCCTTTGGCCCACTAGGTTCACACTGACAATCAATCACTTGCTCTGTGTTAACCCACTTCTGCATCCACTCTCTCTACTTTAGAGGAATTTTTAATTTTTTTAAAAATTTTTTATTAAGAGACCAATTAACCGACCACCCCACCAAACATTAGGATGTGGGAGGAAACCGGAGCACCCGGTGGAAACCCACACAGTCTCTGGGTGAACATGGAAACTCTGCACAGACAGCAGCTGAGGTCGGGATTAAGCCCAGTGGTACTTTGTGGTCACATGGACCTAGATACGGTGAAATTCCTTGTTTTGCACATAATTCAGTGATATAAACATGAACCTACCCGAGTGCAAGACTGCAGTGTATCAATAATAGATTGCACTGGGACAATACACAGAGTTGCCACCCCCCCCCCCCCCCCCGACTATCTGTGGTTAGACTTTACTGGTCTGATCTTGCACAAAATATTATTCCCTTGTGTACCTGCACACTGTAAATGGTTCGATTGTAATCCTGCATTGTCTTTCCACTGACTGGTTGACACACAGCAAAAGCTTCTCACTGTACCTCGTTACACATGACAATAAAAGGAACTGTTTCTACTGCCATTTTGAAGCCTTCATGTCACAGTCGGGCAGCAGCTCCACCAGCTGCGCCCCAATGCCACCCACATAAGTAAGTCCTTTTTCCCATCCCTCTCTGCATAGACTTTACAGACACTTGGTAGAAACAGTCCCTTCGGCCCATCGAGTCTGTGCTGATCACCCCAGCACTATCACATCCTACACACTGGGGACAATTTACACTATGCAGGAGCCAATTAACCTGCAAACCTAGACGTCTTTGGAGTGTGGGAGGAAATCAGAGCACCAGGAGAAACCCCACACGGTCGCGGGGAGAACGTAAAACTCCGTACAGACAGCACCCCTGGTCGGGATCGAACCCGGGTCTCTGGCGCTGCAAGGCAGCAACTCTACCACTGTGCCACCTCTGCAGATACTGCTCAACCTGCTGTGTATATCCAGTGCTTTCTATTTTTACCCTGGGGTTTGTGTGACGTTGACTTGCAGATCAATAACCTGGCATTTTTGTGTCTGGTCCTAATCCTGGGGGTGGTGTAAGCAAGATGGGATGGAGAGGGGAGATCAGAGTGGTGGAGAGAGAAAGGTGGAAGGGGCAAGACCATCCCACTCCCAAAAATCGTTGGGAACAAGTATATTTTTCAATGAGGGTACAAAATGCAATTGTTGAAAATGTACCAAAAAATGTGGTTACATTTAAATTGCTGCACTCACCCTGATCCAGGCAGATGTAAATATATTTATAGTTGATATTTTATACATATAAATGTAAACGTGTAGAATCGTTATAACAGCATCTGCAGTTCCTTCCTGCACATTGTATTATGCATATATGTTTTAAGTCCCACATGCATGCTGCAGCAATGTACTGTGGTGGTGAGGATTCTGTATTAAAGAGTGGTAGCGCTGGCGAAGAGGCTGCGTGTGTACAGATCGCTTCTTCTGTGCTAGCACAGGAGAGAATGCAGTGATTTTTTTAAAACAAAAACGACAGTATAGTGGGTGGCTGCGCTCTGCATTGTCATGTAAATCCTTCAGAGGGGAGGGGGTGGCATTTCTACTTCGTCTTCGCCTTGTCACCAACCCCTGCACTTGCATCCTCCCCTCTCTCTCTCTCTCTCACACACACACACACACACACACTCCCTCTCTCCACCCCTCTCTCCTTTCCCTTGCCCATCGCTGGGCGGAGTTGCTGACGTGCTGGTGGCTCTGGAGAGGAGAGGGAGAGGGGAGAGAGGGAGAGGGTGGTGGAGCGCCGCGCACCTGCAGCATAGAATTTGACAGAGAGAGAGAGAGACACACACATATACACACACACACACACACACAAGCGTAGAGCCAGCCCAGTGCAGCGCTTGAAGGAGAGCAAGGAGCAGCAGCGCAGACTTAGCTCCCAGTATCTCTCTCTCTGCTTTATGAAGAGCAGAGACACCCAACACCAAAGAGGGCTTATATTTTAATTTAAACTTTGCCCGACTTTATTTTTCCGTCTGTGTGTAGTGTAGTGTAGTGTGTGTGTAGTGTGTGTGCGCCCAGGGATAAATGCACTTGGCGAAATGCAAACCACCGCTGCAATCCTTCGGATCGCTCTGCTTATTTGCTTGGACGGGGTGAGAAAACGATTCTTGTTAATAGCTGGTGATAAATGTATTTGGTTGTGGTGGTGGTGCTTGGACGCCGCAGTTAGCGTTAAAAGCACGCCTTTTCCCCGCTGTCTTTTCTGTTTCTCCCCTGCTAAAATTTGCACTGTAATCCCCCCCTAAATTTCCCCGCATCCTGTTTTATGGTCCCTCTTTTAGGGGGCATTTCTGGAGGGAGGGCAGGGGGTGAAAAATAAAACTGCCCCCCCCCCCCCTGGGGTGAGAGCTGTTTTAACCAGCAATAAGTTTGAATGGACAATGTTTCTGCTTGATCGTCTTAGGCAACGGCGGCGGGTGTTGGAAGGGAAATGACCGCCTGCAAGACTGGATTTTCCGAAGATGTATATGCAGTGTTTATTTCCAGGACTGTAGCTGCGGGCCAGAGTTTTCTTCAAGGTAAGAGCAGCGAGATGTACAAACGCCGTGCGTTTTCTCTCTGTCCCTCTCCCTCTCCTCCCTCTATCTAGGCTAGCTGCGCCTAACACTGGGGGTGAAATCCTCCAGCCCGAAGATCTTAGAGCCACGATCTTTGCTCCAGCCCTTCCTTACCTTGGAGGGTGTGATTCTTGTCACGGTGCAAGTGACAATATTAACTCTGATCAGTGTAGACGTGTGTACCAACCCCCACCTCCCCAGCGACTCATTAGCCTGAATAAAACTTTCATTGTCTGATCTTTGGAGCTGGTGCTGATGAAGGGTTGTGTTTTGCGAGGATGTGAATTGGAGGAGATGAGTTCCCTCTAGTCCAGTAATTCTGGCTGTGGATCTGCAGAACCGGCACCTCCTGCCTTCTGCAACTAACTGCCTTGTTATTTGTTCGTGCCGATGTGGGGATTGACCGCTCTGGTATATTTCGCCTCTCCCCTCCTGAATGGTGCTTGCAATTGAGTAATTCAAGCTGCCCAGTGCTTTGAGAATCAGTTATTTTAAAGACATTTAATTTCGTCTTCCCCCTCTCCCCTCTGTTCCCAGCCGTGTGATGAGTGGGTGTAACATCTCAGTTTGCACCCTTGAAACTTTGAAAGCTGTGCAGTGTGGTGTGTGTGAGAGAGAGATGCTGCTGCTGTAAAAGGGATGCGAGCTGTTGTAGTCGGTACCGTTTCTAATTGCTGCATCTGGGTCCAGATTGCAGCGTTTCATTCACCGCCCGCTGGCTTGATCGCTGTAAATTCTCCCTATATTTTATTTTAGTTGGGACTGCAGAGTTAAATGCAGTGGAGAAACCACTGTGGATTGAAACAGTGAACCAGCGGGGTGTTACACTGTATCAATCTATCTCTCTCTGTCTCTCTGTGTCTGGTCTTCTTTGGCTGACGCCCGGACGTGTTAATCACATTTAGTGGACTTTTTTAAAAATGTTTTAACTTTGATCTTTTTAAGGCAAGAATTCTGGCTGTGTCTGTGTGTGGGAATTATGAAAATCCGGTGATAATTTAGGAGATGGGACTGGGGAAAGGGATGGCTGGCTCTCGCCTGCCCGTTTCAGTGGGGGGGAGAGTTGGTTCCAAGGGGGAAAAGATTATCGAAGCGGTGATTTTTGTTAGGTTTTTAATCATGGCAGCGGTGTGAATGACTTAAACCGACAGTCTCGTTACGTAGAAGTCGATGGCACGGGTTCAGAAGAGGCATATTGTTTTGATGCGCTCGCCCCGGCAATACTGACAAAAAAAATCCTTCTTGGAATGTGGACTGTCACCTTGGAAGACATGAAAGAAGAATTGTCTTTCTCGTTGTGGGTGGGGTGGTGGAGGAAGTGTATGTGTACATACTGTTTGAACAGATAGACCAACCGACCGAGTGGCCTTCTAATCAGCGCTGGGTGGGATATACCAACCACACAGTGCAGGTCTGTTCAAAGTTCCCCACCACATAGATTGATGGTGTCCTTTGGCTCGAGGCCAAGGTGACTTCGTGGAAGGTGCAACGTTTGTGAGATACGGATTACTGGTGGCTGGTGATATTTGTGCGGTGTGGTTCTATCAGATGCAATGTCATTACCGTGCTAAACTTGGCAATTAATTCTGAAACTGTTCGTTTCACTGCAGTAGTGGTCCCTCACGCCCTGTTTCCAAAAACAGAACCTGTGTATTTTTACTGTCCAGAGTAGTTGACATGAAAACTGATGAAATTAATTGATGAAAAATTGATTATTGAAATTATTTGATCAAAGCTTGATAGTTGCTGCAAATTAATGCAAAAGGCATTAATACACCCACTAAAACTTGCTTAATATGGGCGACACATTGCTGTGTATTATGAATAATCATACAAGATATCTTTAATGCATAAGCAATATGAAAATGCCTTGTATTTTACCTGAATGAATAAAATTAACGGAGATCGATATTAAGGCTGAGTTGTGCATGATCTACAAAGACCACACATAGCTGGGTAGCAGTTGAACCTGTAACATGGTCATCTAGAATGCTGAATTGTATGTCGAGTTTGTACTACTGAGCTCGCCAATGTTTGGTGACCTGTGGTTGTTGGGACATGATCAAAGTGGGTAACTCGCATGTTGGCATCCAATACAATCTGACACAATAAACTGAAAACTGAGTTTGTTTTTGTTTTATTATCGTGGCTATTATTCTATTATTGTGTTTCAACATCCCTTGAATTAATGATGTTCGTAGCGAATGAACCAATCCTTATCAAAACATTTCAACCTGTCAAAGGCAATGACTAGAAGTAGTCCATGTTACAGTTAGCGGTTTTAATGCAGTAAAACTCACTAATAGACTTCTTATTACAAGGAGCAGCAATGCAATTCTCAGAACTGAAGATCCTTTGATTATAATCCTTGCTATGAATTGAAATAAAAAGTGTTTGCCCTTTGTTCTTCTTCTCTTATCCAGCTTGTGCAGTTTGGAAATTTTAATTCTGTCTAACTTGGCCCAACCTTTCATTCCCCGATAAGCAGATGAGTTATTTTATTTTTTCTCTCGTCTCCAAAATGGATCATAAGGGTAGGGATGAACTGCAGATGCTGATTTAAACCGAAGTTAGACACAAAAAGCTGGAGTAACTCAGCGGGACAGGCAGCATCTCTGGAGAGAAGGAATGGGTGACTTTTCTGGTCTGACGAAGGGTCTCATCCTGAAATGTCACCCTTTCCTTCTCTCCAGAGATACTGCCTGTCCTGCTGAGTTATAAGGTCATAAATGATGGGAGCAGAATTAGGCCATTTGGCCCATCAAGTCTACTCTGCCATTCAATCATGGCTGATCTATCTCTCCTTCCTAACCCCATTCTCCTGTCTCCTCCCCCCCATAACCCCTGACACCCATACTAATCAAGACTCTTGATTCGGATGGTGGCAGCGTTGTATTCAGGCTGCTATCATTTATTTTGATGATGAGGGAAGTTAAGGAAAAAACTAAGTGAATGGAAACTGATTTGAATTGAGGACTTTAGCAGTTGCTTCCATCGTGAATGCGATCAACTTAATTCCTGACCCGTTTTTTCTAGCAATGCTTTATTGAGGTGTCCTTGGTTAGGAGTATGTGATATTCCTGATTGCACACTGTGGCTGAAATCTATGGAGACCAAGCACTGCAGATGGATGCTGGTTGATGCACAAAAGGACACAATGTTCTGGAGTAACTCAGCAGGTCGGGGAGTTACAAGAAGGAACTTGACCTGAAATGTCCCGCAGCTTATGTTCACCAGAGGTGTTGCCTGACCTGCTGAGTTACTCCAGCACTTTGTGTTCTTTTCTTTTGCAGGTATATTTGTCCTGGATTTTCTGGGGCGTTCTTTAAGGGTTTGAACTTTTAAGGAAAGCTGGAGGTTAGATCAGCCAATAGTGACCATAAGCATGTATCCACTGGGTAAATGAGATTTGTGAAATTAAAAATCGAAAAACATTTGCTTGAATGGAAGTTTATAATATTTTTTAAAAACTCATTGTAGATTCTGAAGCGGGTTGATGCCTAAATGTTAGAGATACAGCATGAAACAGGCCCTTCGGTCCACTGAGTCCTTGCTGAGTATCAATCGTTTTTTCCTCATCTCAGTTCTAAATAACCTACCCCTTAATTCTTAAACCGTGGCCCTGGTTCTGTTCTTCCACCAACCTCGGTCATACAGTATGGAAAACCGGCCCTTCAGCCCAACTTGCCATGCCAACCAACATGGCCCATATCCACTAGTCTCACATGCCTCCATTTGGCTAGTATCCCTCTTATCCTCTCCATATGCCTATGGAGAGCAGGAATGGGTGATGTTTGGGGTCGAGACCCTTCTTCATTCTGAAGAAACGTCACCCATTCCTTCTCTCCAACGATGCTGTCTGTCCCGCTAAGTTACTCCAGCATTTTGTGTCTGTCTTCAGTGTTAACCTGCATCTACAGTTTTCTACACACTATCCATGTATCTGTCCAAATGAATCTTAAACACTGTGATAGCACCTGCAAAGGAATAAATCTGTCGGGCATATTTATTCAATTAATTTACTAACCAACCTATCTTTGGGATGTGGGAGGAAACTGGGGGCAGCCAGAGGAAACCTATATTGTTAGAAGGGGAACAAGAACATTTCACAAGGGCAGTAGCAGAGGTCAGGATCGCACCTGATTTGTATTATGTTTATATTCAGCTTTACTGCTCTGAACCCATGCTCTCCCATTTGTATTATATCTGATTGTCTCTCTAACATTGAAGACTACAGATATATTTTGCTTAATTGGGGAATTGTTAGATTATTACATTTAAAATGCAATGGTTCAGTTCAGTGAAACCTTATTAACACATGTAGCTAGGCACAGTGAAATGTTTGTATACAACCTGGTAAAATCATTTAGCAGACCTCATAAGTCATACAGTGTGGAAACTGGCCCAACTTGCCCACACTGGCCAACATGCCCCAGCTACACTAGTCATAGTATGATACAGTGTGGAAACAGGCCCTTTGGCCCAACTTGCCCACACTGGCCAACATGTACCAGCTACACTAGCCATAGAGTGATGCAGTGTGGAAACAGGCCCTTCAGCCCAACTTGCCCCCACCGGCCAACATGTCCCAGCTACACTAGTCATTATGTGTTGTGACTACTGTGTTTGGTGTAAACAACGTTACAAGATGGGTTTTAAACCAAAACATATTCATCTTTTTTTCTGATTTCATTTATACTGGGGGAAAATTCTGTCTGTCAGCATCAAGGTTGTATCTTAAACTGGTCACAATGTCGTGTTGAATTGTGAGTTTCTGCCAATCTGTCACTGGTTTAGAAAGTTAAAAAAGCTAATTGTCTGAGATGTATTGGTACTAGGAAACATGCCTATCATTTTTAATATTTAATCTGCGGTGTAACTTTGGCAAAGAAAATAGTGTCTGTCTCAGCATTTTTCAAGTCTGTGGTATATCTGGTTCCTTGCAGTTGCAGAATGGCACATCCAAGTTGAAATTGTATTTCTGATAAAAAACTGTTTTCAACTGTTACTAAATCTTTACCATGTTGCCATTCTTGAAAGCGTCAGAACAAATGATAGTTGTTGGTTCTAAAAGGTACTGTCTGTTCCTTAGCAAGTTTTAGGCCTCCATGCAGGACTAGATTTACCGGCATCCTCGGTTCCAGAGGCTTTCTGGATGATTCCGTTTTGCCGGACCAACAGAGGTCGCGGTCTCCGAGGGGAGTCCAACGGTACTGGAGCGGTCCTCCTAGGCTGCCGGAGGGCCGAGATACTGGCCCGCAAAGTCGGCTACGGGAACGGGTCTGCTGGCTCTGGCCGGGCTGGAGTTACGGAGACCTGGTTGCAGGGGGAAAATTCGACCCGCCGATTGGCCGCGGAAGTTCCGATGAGGTCAAGATGCGCCGCCTCACCCGGCCTAGGCACCACATTTTCGAGGGGGAGGGGAGGGGGGAGATTTCAAGTCTGCTCTTGTAATTTTGTCCAGGGTTAAAGGTGGTGCCAGACCACCAGTTGCTGGACAATCGGTGGTGGATCTGTACTGAGACTTGCTGAAGATGAAATATGGGCACCTCTGACTGCTTGTACGGCCAATGGACTTATCATTCAGCAGAGTTATGCCCCTGTCCCACTTGGGAAACCTGAACGGAAACCTCTGGAGACTTTGCGCCCCACCCAAGGTTTCCGTACGGTTGCCGGAGGTTGCAGGTGCCGGAGGTGGTGGTGGAAGCAGGTAGGGAGACTGGCAAAAACCTCCGGGAACCGCACGGAAACCTTGGGTGGGGCGCAATGTCTCCAGAGGTTTCCGTTCAGGTTTCCTAAGTGGGACAGGGGCATTACAGCGCAATGACCTGCTTAGCAAAGATCTTGCGTCCACTCCAATTTACCGCTTGGGAAACCACTGTAATAACAATTGTCATATTCATTTGTATGGGGTCATCAACTCTGTGGAAATATCTAAATGCTTTCTTCATTTAATTTTTCAAAGTGCTTTCATTAATATTTTCATGTGATGATTTTTGGATTATTTGCATTTTCAAATAGTACTGACGAGCCGATGCTGGCCATCAAAGTGTTTTTAAATCTTGCGCTTACGAGGATGTTGCCAAGACCCGAGGGCCTGAACTATCGGGAAACATTTGATGGGCAAGGACTTTATTTGTCAGGGTACAGGAGGCCGAGGAGTGATCTCATTGAGGTGCATATAATCTTCAGCAGATAGATAGTGTTTAAGAAAGAACTGCAGATGCTGGAAAAATCGAAGGTAGACAAAAATGCTGGAGAAACTCAGCGGGTGAGGCCACATCTATGAGTCTGAAGAAGGGTCTCAACCCGAAACGTCACCTATTCCTTCGCTCCATGGATGCTGCCTCACCCGCTGAGTTTCTCCAGCAGTTTGTCTACTGCAGATAGATTGGGCGAATGCACTGGGTCTTTTACCCAGGATGGGGGAATCAAGAACCAGCAGACATGGGTTTGAGATGAGGGTGGGGGGGGGTGGGGGGGCATGATATACAGTAATAGGAACCTGAGAGGCAACTTGTTCTCTCAGTGTCGTGGGTGTATGGAGTGAGCTGCCAGAGGAGGTAGTCGAGGAAGGCACAACAATAGCATTTAAAAGACACTTGGACAGGTACGTGGATTGGAAAGGATTAGAGGGACATGGGACACACACAGGCAAATGGGACTAGTTTAGATGGTGCCTCGTGGTCGGCATGGGCAGGTTGGGCCGAAGGGCCTGTTCTGTGTGACTGACTCTGTCTCTGTCCCTGGGAAGGGGGTCACGGAATATACTACTTGAGACCAGTTTGCTGCTCGAGTCCAATGTTCATGAAGTTACAGGAGCAGAATTGGGCCATTCGGCCCATCAGGTCTACTCTCTCCATCTCTGTAATCATGGCTGATCTATCTCCCCCCCTCCACCCCTTTCTCCTGCCTTCTCCCCATAACCTCAGTGCTTCTGAATTAAAGCAAGGTGCAACTGTGGCCATTAGGTGTTGAGTCGGGACAGTGCACATGATCCAGCTCGGTATTTTCTAAAGCAAACAAAATAATCACATGTAATTATTCCTATTGTGCTGGCAAATGCAAGAGTTTTTAATTATGCAAATTAATTTTAGTAGAAGCTTGACCCTTAACCTCGTCAGCACAATTTTTTGATTGCAGTCTGCTGTGCATGAATAAAGGTGAGAGACTGAGATAAAATGTTGGCCGCTAGTTTTCACTTTACTTTTGAAAATTTTTGTTCTTTTTCTTAATCCTTTGTATCAGCCGTAATAATTCGGTAACATTTTTCATAATTTTATTGAGCACTGCGGTTCATAAGATTACAGCCACTTTACAGGAAATTATTTCATTTCTAAGCCTAGTGAAGTAATTGATGCTGTAGGATCTTGCTAATTCAAATTTATCACAGAATAATGTCTTCCGTTTAAAGGTACAGCAGCGGTGAGTTTAACAGATTCACTGAAGTTCACGTTTGAGATAAATCCACTGGTTTTCCTTTGTTTAAGCCTGTGTTCGAATGTTGGACCGGGCATTCATTATCTTGAATGGGAATAATATCTTCAATGGAAGACAATTTGTAATTCTTGCTGGTTGCAGAAATATCATCAGTGGTAGGATCTCTCGAGTGGCTTTCAGCAGTGTGTGTGTGTGCCGGCCCAAGCTTTGCATTTAATGAAGAAGTAAGTCTCCACAAAGTTGAGGTTTAAATCTGCATCTCCCAGCTTTCAGAAAATTCCCAGTTCAGTCCCGAACAATCTATGCTTAATGCTTTCATATATGAAAGGATTATAAACCTTCTGGGTTCAGTGATTATACATGGCATCACCGGCCCGATGTTAATTGTCACGTTGTCGAGATCCCCAACCTTTCTCTCAATGTCGTCAAGACAAAGGAGATAATGGTGGACTTAAGGAAGTGTACGCCAGTTTGCATTGACGGTGCCGAAGGGGAGATGGTTGAAAACTTCATATTCCTAGGAGTCAATATCGGCAACAATTTGTCCTGGACCACCCATATTGAAGCAACGACCAAGGAAGCGCACCAACGCTGCTCCCTCCTTGAAGGCTTCGTTAGCCGACCAGCGATCCCCGCACATTAACACCACACCCACGAGGGACAATTTTTACATTTACCAAGCCAATTGACCTACAAACCTGCACGTCTTTCGAGTGTGGGAGGAAACCGAAGATCTCAGAGAAAACCCATGCAGGCCACAGGGAGAACGTACAAACTCCATACAGATGGCACCCGTTGTCGGGATCGAACCTGGGTCTCCGGTGCTGCAAGGGCTGTAAGGCAGCAACTCTACCGATTCGCCGCAGTGCCCGCCTTATTAACCCTTCTATTGACTCAATTTGTGCCTCAGCAAGGCCAGCAGCATAATCAAGGACGAGTCGCACCCTGGACACTTCCTCTTTTTCCCCTTCCCCATCCCCCCTCTTCGCACACCTCCAAATTCAGGGACCGTTTCTTCCCAGCTGTTATCAGGCAACAGAATCATCCTACCACAACCAGAGAGCAGTGCTGAACTACTGTCTCTCTCATTGGTGACCCTCGGATTTTGCTGGCATAACCTTGTATTAAACATTTCCTTTTGTATCTATACACTGTCATTCCTCGTATGTTGCAAAACATACTTGGCTAATAAGGTATGATTAATGGCTCGATTGTAATCATGTATTGTCTTTCTGCTGACTGGATAGCACGCAACAACACCTATTCATTGTACCTCGGTACACATGACAATAAATTAAACCAAACTTATCACTGTTGCCCCGAGACATTATCACCTTCTCCACAGTAAACAATGGACCATTGTGGGCTCGACCTATCCTTGATCATCATTGCTGGCTTTGATTTGTTCTCAACTTCATATCTCTGCTTTCCCTCTCCCCTGACTCTCGGTCTGAAGAAGGGTCTCGACACGAAACGTCACCTATTCCTTTTTGCCAGAGATGCTGCCTGACCCGCTGAGTTACTCCAGCATTTCGCGTCTATCTTCGGTGTCATCCAGCATCCAGCAGTTCCTTCCTACACACTTGGGATGTGTTTTTCATAATGTATCCTGATGCCTGTTTTCACCTTCGTGCCATTGTTCATGGCAAAGCACCTGTTTAATGCTGTTCTTGTTATGTTCAAAGTAACAAGATGCTTAAAGTATATAAATCCTGGAAACTGTGGAATATAAACTCTAACCCCATTCCATTCGAAGATTAACATTGTTTGTGACACAACCTTCTGCGGCATCTGCACTTTTTATTGAAACCTGCCCACCTTCTCACTTGTCTTGTCTCTCGCCCTGAACTTTCCCAATCATTCTAGCCCCCACAATGGAATTATCTCTGGAAAATATCTTTAAAGAGACACATGGATATGGATGGATATGGATGACCAGCTTCCCAGCTGTTACCAGGCATCTGAACCATCATGTCAACAAATAGAGAGCAATCCTGAGCCACTATCTGAAGGAGGGTCTCGACCCGAGATGTCACCCATACCCTCTCTCCAGAGATGCTGCCTGTCTCGCTGAGGTACTCCAGCTGTTTGTGTCTATCTTCGGTTTAAACCAACATCTGCAGTTCCTTCCTACACTACTATCTACCTAATTGGAGATTCTTAGACTTTACTGGACTTTATCTTGCACTAAACATTATTCCCTTTATCGTGTATCTGTAAACTGTGGATGGCTCGATTGTAATTGTGTGTTGTCTTTCTGCTGACTGGTTAGCACGCAACAAAAGCTTTTCACTGTACCTCTGTACAGGTGACAAACTCAAATGTGAGGCAGAGGAGATTAAACATTCGACTTTAGAGAAACAGCAAGGAAACTGGTCCTTCAGCACACCGTGTCCACGCTTACACTGACACTATCTTTCCTATACGCTAGGGACAATTTAGAATTCTACCAATGCCAATTAATGTAAAAAGCTGTATGTCTTTGGAGTGTTGGAGGAAAACGGCATTTGGGGAAAACCAATGTGGTTACAGGGAGAACGTACAAACTCCGTACAACTCTACTGCTGCGCCACTGTGCTGCCCTTGTTTAACCTGGCACTATTTTTGGCACGGACATTGAGCTGAATGGCCTGTCCCTGTCATGTTCCAGTGTTCTAGTGTTGCATCAAACGGTTGCAATGGTGAATCTCTCCACTTTCAAAAATGCCTTCAAACAATATTTTTCAACATCTCTTGTGATCTACATCATGTAAGATCTCTTCAGGGCTAGGGCCTGTAAGATGAGAATAAGGACTGGGCCCTGAGGGATAGAGATGAGGAAATACTTCACACAGAGAGTGGTGAACATTTGATTTTTTTTTTCCCCCTTTCTCCTTTCAAAGCTATATTTTTGAGCTACAGCCTGGAAATGCCCTTTGGCCCACTGAGTCCAAGCTGAACATTGATCAGCCGTTCACCTCAGTTCTATGCTATCCCACTTTTTCGTCTATTCCTCACACACCAAGAGTAATTTTACACCGGTCAATTGTGCTATGAGCCCGCACATCTTTGGGACACGGGAAGAGAGTGGGGCACTTGGAGGAAGACCGTGCGGCTGGCTACAGGGAGAACGTGAAAATCTGACCGAGGTCAGGATCAAGCTCTGGTCTCCCCCAACTATATTGGTGATACCAGGAACTGCTGATGCTGGAATGTTGAGTGAAACGCAGTGTGCTGGAATAAACTCCGCAGGCCAGGCAGCGTCTATGGAGGGCAACGTTTCGGGTTGCAACCTTTCTTCAGACTGATTGTTGGGAGAGGAGAAAGCTGCAAAAGCAAGGGATAAAGCATGGATGCAGGCGATGGCGGTGAATGGAAATGAGGAACTCTGGCACAGCAGTAGAGATGCTGTCTTAAGGGCCTGCCCCACGAGCATGCGACTGCATACGGCAAGTGCGACCAAACTGGAAGCGGGGGCCGCGTGGAGGTCGAGTGATTGACGTGAAGTTTGAGCGAAGTCCGCGCTCAAGAAAAGGTACGCCGTCAAGATGCTGCGTATGCCCGTCGAGGCGACTGCGGGCCGGCAGGCCATTGCCGCGTGGAATTTTTGAACACTCAGTTTTTCGGAGCCCCGCGCGATGTCGGGACAAGCTCTGCTCAACTCCATACAACTCTGGCGATCGAAGTGGGACCGGCCCCGTGAGGCCGTACAGCTCAAGCGACCACGTTTGGTCGAGCTTGTCGCGCAGTCGCATGCTCGTGGGACAGGCCCTTTACAGTGTCCTCGGGTGCTTTCTGTACAGAGTATGTACGTTCCCTGTGACTGTGTGGGTTTTCTCCGGGTGCTCCGGTTTCCTCCCACATTCCAAAGACAAGGAGGTTTGCAAGCTTCTGCCAATTGTCCCTAATGTGCGGGTTGAGCTAGTGTACAGATGATCGCTGGTTAAAGCTGACTCGGTGGGCTGAAGTGCCTGTTTCCACGCTGTATCTCGAAACTGAACTAGACTATAGAGCAATACGAGGTGGTGGAAAAAATAGCTGCAGGTGAGGTGTGGGAGGAGGGAAGCAGAAAAGAGAGAGGAGGTGGAGGGTTATTGCTTGACATTGGAGACTTCAATGCTGATACTGATGGATGGAAGTGTATGAATTATAACTGTCATCTATCTTGGTGTTGGTTTAGTCTTGTCCTGTGTATAGAGATACAGTGGGGGAAAAACTAATGTGTGCGCTATTCAGACATACCATACCAGAGGACATCAGAAGGTACAAAAGACAAAATATATTTAGTACAAAATATATTTCAAATGCAAACTTTATTGTCATTGTGCAGTGTACAGTACAGAGACAACAAAATGCAGTTAGCATCTCCCTAGAACGGTGACATAGAATTTGAGCAATAAAAAAAAATATTTACGTGCATACAGTCGTAGTAATGCATTTTTTTCTGGTGGGGGTGGGGAGGGGGGGTTGGGTGGGTGACTGGCAATCACCGAGGTACAGTGTTAAGTAATGTAACAGCCGCAGATTATGTAATAACGAGTGTAGGAAAGAACTGCAGATACTGGTTTCAATCGAAGATAGACACGAAATTCTGGAGTAACTCAGTGAGACAGGCAGCATCTGTGGAGAGAAGGAATTGGCGATGTTTCGGGTCGTCCGAAGAGGGATCTCGACCCGAAACGTCACCCATTCCTTCTCTCCAGAGATGCTGCCTTTCCCGCTGAGTTACTCCAGCATTTTGTGTCTACCTTGTATTTAATAACTAGATATATTTAATGCCTGGTACAGTAGTAACATTCCTCCATGTACAGGCAGTTATAAATCTCACAAGCATTGCTATGTATATAAGCTTGGATTTTATAGGGGTAAGTGATATAAATGCTTTCTCAAGATTACAATATCTGAGGATCGAAATATTTTTGTTCATTGGTAATATTATAGTCGGAAAATATTTATTTCTGAAGGTAAAAAAAATGAGTTGCAGCATTTCAGTGTTGGTTTCTATTGGATGCCTGTCATGGCTTAGAGATGTCACATCTGCTGCTAATTAATGCAGCAACCTATTTGAGGAGCCAAAAAGACCTTTTTTTGCTGGGAATTGCAGGCTTGTTCTTTTGCAGTGGGAAATGTTATGAAAGTGAGCAGTGTACTGTCTGTGAAAATGCACCAAGCCGCGGCCTGAGAGTGTTTTAGGGGCATGGATGAATGAAAAAATAAAATCCATCTAAAGCTTCCGTTTGGTTTGCGCTGCAGAGCACCCATGTTTTGCGAATTAAATTGCAGGATTCGTGGGAGAAATTCGCCAACGCTTCCCCGAGTCTATGACTTGTGCGGTGCAGCAGCGAACATGAGTGTCACACAGTGGGGCAGCGGGTAGAGCTGCTGCCTCATTACGCCAGGGACCCGGGTTCGATCCTGACCTCGGATGCTGTCTTTGTGGAGTTTGCATATTCTTCCTGTGACCGCGTGAGTTTCCTACGGGTGCCCTGATTTCCTCTCGCATCCCGAAGACGTGTTGGTTTAGCAGGTCAAATGTCCTCTGTGAAGTGGCCTTTAGAGTTTAGTTTAGTGATATAGCTCGGAAATGGGTCCTGCAGCCCGCCGAGTCTGCGCCGACCAGCAATCCCCGCACACTAATGCCATTCTACACACACGCACACACATACACACGCACGTCTTTGGAGTGTTGAAGGAAACCGAAGATCTCGGAAGAAACCCCTGCAGGTCACTGGGAGAACGTGCAAACTCTGCTCAGTCAGCACCCGTAGTCAGGATCGAACTTGAGTCTCTGGCGCTGTAAGGCAGCAATTTTACCGCTGTGCCACCGTGCAGAAACACATGTGGGTGGGACAGCTTTAATTAATTAGCGTCAGATTCCAGATGGTCGTGGGCAATTTCTATGCCTTGATGAAGTATTTATGATTTAAAGGAAACAATTTATGAATGTTTAAAGTACATTCATGGTTATGAGGTTCTGTGGGTCAAATAATTTCAGTTTTATTACAATGAACTGACTGGAAATCAGTGATTAGTCTATTCATTTGTTAAATGGAGCGTACCGGATCTCAAATTATTCCACTTGCTACTTGCAAAGCTCAAGGATGATATGAATGAAGGATCTGTTTATCATCGATTACATTGTCACATATCCATGGGGATTGTTCTTGCTTAGTGTTTAGTTTGGAGGCCAACCGGGTCCGTGCCGACCAGTGATCCCCGTACAGTAACACTATCGTACACACACTAGGGACAACTTTACCAAGCCAATTACCCTACAAACCGTGGAGTGCGCGAGGAAACTGGATATACCAGAGAAACCCCACACGGGTCACAGGGAGAACGTACAGAGCGTGGTCAGGATCGAACCTAGGTCTCTGGCGCTGGAAGGCAGCAACTCTACCGCTGCACCACCGTGCTGCTCCAGCTCCCAACAAATCTTAACTCCAAATAGGTGGAAGAAACAAATATCCACATTTCTGCTGTTAAAACAAGGAACTACAGCTGCTGGTTTACACAATGTGCTGAGTTACTTAATGTATCAGGCAGCATCCCTGGAGAACATGGATAGGTTTGGGTAGGACCCTTCGGACTGAATCGAGGTCCTGACTTGCAACATCACCTATCCACATTCTCCAGAGATGCTGCCTGAGCCGCTGACTTACTCCTGCACTGTATGTTATAGAAACATAGAAATTATATGCTTACTCCTGCACTGTATGTCATGCTTTATCTGCTGTTACTTTAGTTTAGTGATACAGCAGGGAAACTGTCCCTATGTCCCACCAAGTCTACTCTGACCAATGATCACCCGTTCTAAAGGTAGACGCAAAATGCTGGAGTAACTCAGCGGGACAGGCAGCATCTGTGGAGAGAAGGAATGGGCGACGTTTCGGGCCGAGACCCTTCTTCGGATGTTCTACCCTACGCACTAGGGGCAATTTACTGAAGCCAATTCACCTACAAACCTGCACGTCTTTGGAGCCTAGGAGGAATCTGGAGCACCCAGAGAAAAACCATGTGGTCACCTGAAAACCCAACGAACTATGTATACCCTGCACCTGTAGTCGGGATCGAACCCAGGTCTGTGATGCTGTAAGGCAGCAGCTCTACCACTGGTGCCATCCAGGGAATCAATGCTGAGACTCAACTCTAAATAACTAATGAACATGGACTACAAAAGTCTACTCTAATAATCACCATAAAATTCCACGAGTGCCTATTACAAGTTTTAATCTTGGCCAATGTTTTGAAAGTGCAAAATTTATTGGCATGCTAGATCATATTGTAAAATTCATTCATTGACATCCAGGTCTTGTGTATATCTATATTTTTAAACTGTTAACCACATGCTATGTTAACTGACAGGAACTTTTAATCTCATCATCCCCACTCCCTTTTGGGTGGGAAGCAACCCTAGTACAAGTTCATCTTTATATGGGTCACTGACTGAATTCTTTCCCACTGTGTTCTCTTTGGGGGATGCTCCATCTAGCCTGAAACACTCTCGCTGTAAGAAGCCAAAGGGTTTTTTTTTATTTTATTTTTTTAATTGAAATGAGACTGATCCTTGGCACTTCAGTTTTATTTTAGTTGCATTAACTTTCGAAGGGGTTAGGCTTCCCCAATGGGAAATCTCGAAGGCGGAAAAAAATGACCCTAAAAATATATATTTAAAAAAAAAAGCTAAGCTTTGAGTCGTAGAGCATGGAGGACGAGAGACTGGGGAGAGGATGCAGAGGTTAGTAGCTGCGAGCAGTTTGACCATGCACACTGGAGTATCTTTGTAGAAAGTAGATTGGGGAGCGATGTGCCTTTCATATAATGTATATAAATGCAATAAATAGCCGGAGGCTGCTTAAACATGCTTTAACAATTTAAATGTCATAATGGGCCACACAAGAATGAATGATTTGTCAAAGCAGTAAGGTTTTTAAGTAGCACATTAGGGGAGTCTGGTGCAGAGATATGGCGAGGAAATTGTTATTTTAGATCCAGCAGAGGAATCTATAGCTGCCAGTGGTGGAGTAATTAAAATTAGTAATGTACTGGAAGTTTGATTTAGCGGAACTTGGGTATTGGGAAGATTGTTAGAAGTTGGAATGATTTCAATTGCATACTTAGTTGAGATCTTTACAGTCTGTCTAAGTGTCCCATTTCAAACCTCCGCCCCTCATAACCTCTGTCCCCTGACAAAATCAATCACTTGGCTGCTATCAAGTCATTTCTTGCATCATAGTTATACAGCATAGAAACGGGCCCTTCGGCCCAACTTGCCCATACCGACCACGATGCCACATCTATACTAGTCCCAACTGTCTGCATTTGCACCATTTGCCCCTAAGCCTTTCCTATCCATGTACCTGTCCAAATGTCTTTGCAATGTTGTTTTTGTACCTGCCCCAACTAACCCCTCGGGCAGTTTGTTCCATATCCCCACACTCTCTGTGGAAAACCTTGCCCCTCTGGTTTCTATTAAAACTTTCCCCTCTCACCTTAAACCTATGTCCCCTGGTTCTAGATTTCCCAACTCTGGGTGAAAGGCTCTGTGTATATACCCTATTTATACCATCAGTAAGGCAGAGCAGCAGTAAGTTGCTGCCTTACAGCGCCAGAGACCCGGGTTAATTCCTGACTATGAAAAACATTTTTCACACAGTGGTGAATCTCTGGAATTCTCTGCCACAGAAGATAGTTGGCTATATTTAACAGGGAGTTAGATGTGGCCCTTGTGGCTAAAGGGATCAGGGGGTATGGAGAGAAGGCAGGTACAGGATACTGAGTTGGATGATCAGCCATGATCATATTGAATAGCGGTGCAGGCTCGAAGGGTTGAATGGCCTACTCCTGCACCTATTTTCTATGTTTCTATGGGTGCGGTCTGAATGGAAACGTGCCCTTCAGCCCACTGAGTCCACACTGACCATCGATGACCCGTTCACATTAGTTCTATGTTATCTCATTATTCCCAACACAATTGATAGGGGCCAATTAACGTACAAACCTTGGCTTTGGGATGTGGGAACGAATCCGGAAAAAACCCACTCGGAGAAAACCCACCCGCTCACGGGGAGAACGTGCAAGCTCCGCGTAGACAGCACCCGAGGTCAGGATCGAACCCGGGTCTCTGGCGCTGAGAGGCAGCAGTTCTACCAGCTACACCACTGGTGACGTATTCTTCTCTGACAACTACTTGGGAATTTCATGGCGCACATAATTTTTTTTAATGAATAGATATGCAGAATATATCAATTTGAAGTTTTATGTAATTGCATTAAAATGCAGCTCTTTAGCAATATTTTATTTTGCCAAGCTAATTAGAAATGACTATTTTGCGATATTTTATGGCGCTGCAGTCTTGAGCAGAACAAACAAAAATGCTTGTCTTCATCCTTATTAATCATATGTTTTGTGATGTTTCCGTTGGTATTACAGCTGGTATTTTTCAGAAGCCAAATGCAGGGAGTCTTCAAGCAGATTGCTGAGCTTACACATAGGTAGTTTTTTTTTCTCTCAGTGATTTTAGGGGATTTTTGCTGATGAAATGCTTATTTCCACAATTCAACAGATCTCTGTTCCCTTGGGAGTGAACCGTCCTCCGAAACAGATTGGCACGGGCCTTCTGACAGTTATCCGAGCAATATAGTGAATGCTAATTAGAGGCATAACGTGTATTATTTCTCCCCTCTCTCCGGTTGACTCCAGAGTAAAAAGGAAGAAGGGCAAAAAAAAAATTGGAGGGCACTTGTTATACGGGGAGCTCTGTGTTAGTAAGCAGCCAGAGGTGGATGATGCCTGATTGTAAGATATCGCTGATTGCACGACTGCAAAACTAAAAAGGAACTGCTAAAATAATGAGAAACCATGGCATAGAACAGATGCTGACTAAGATCAACTAACTGAGGCGATTACATCTCACACACACACTTCATAAGTGGTTTACCTGTACAACTCGCATACTATCCTCTTTGGCAGGCATTCTTCCTTAAATACACCACAGTTGCATGGCCATTCTTCATAAGTGATAGGAGCAGAATTAGGCCTACTCGGCCCATCGTTCAATCATGGCTGATCTATCTTTCCCTCTCAACATCATTCTCCTGCCTTCTTCCCACATCCCCTGACACCCGCTGACTTGGCGTCCGCAGCCTTCTGAGGCAATGAATTCCACAGATTCACTACCCTCTGACTAAAGACATCCCTCCTCCTCCTCTCTTTCCGAAAGGAATGTCCTTTAATTCCTTCGGATCATTCCCGTAAAACTCCTCTGGACCCTCTCCAGCGTCAGCACATCCGTAGAAATGGGACCCAAAATTGATCACAATACTCCAAGTGCGGTCTGCCAGCGCCTTACAGAGCCTGAGCATTATATCCCTTTGTCTGTGAACAACTAATAACTAGGAACTGCAGTTGCTGGTTTACCAAGGAAAGACGCACAATTTTGGAGTGACTCAACAGACGGGTCAGACGGTACCAATTAATAGTCAATTAAAAAAAAAAAACATGTAACAACATCTCGGATAAAGTAGGACTGGGAGATTTAGTTCCATTTGTAAAAACAATGAACTGCAGATGCTGGTTTACAAAGAAAATCACAGCGCTGGAGCGACTCAACGGGTCAGGCAGCATCTCTGGAGAGCATGGATGACGTTTCGGGTCGGGAACCTTCTTCAGACTGATGGTAGTGGAGGGGTGGGAAAGAAAGCAGGAAGAGGGGATGGGGCAGGATGGAGAATGGCCCGTCAAAGGTCTCTCACAACTCCCCTCAGAGAGAGAGAGAGAAGGAGAACTTCATCAAAGTAGGTACACCTTGAATAGATTTCACGTTGGAGCAGTCAAAATATTAGTAAATAAGGAACTGCAGGTGCTGGTTTACCTAAGAAAGACACAAATCCCTCCACCCACCCCGCTCTGTCCCGCCCCTATTCCAGCTTTCTTTCCCACCCAATCCGCTCCCCTCTTGATTAGTACAGGTGTCGGGTTATGGGGAGAAGGCAGGAGAATGGGGTTAGGAAGGAGAGATGGATCAGCCATGATTGAATGGCGGAGTGGGCCGAATGGCCTAATTCTCCTCCTTTCTTTATGAACTTATGAAGAATGACCATTGTAACTGTGGTGTATTTAAGGAAGAAGGCTTGCCAAAGAGGGACAGCAGTGGAGTATATGAGTTGTACAAATAAACCACTTGACCTTTTGACCTTATGACCCAAAACATCACACTTTCTTTTTCTCCAGAGATGCTGCCTGATCCATTGAGTTGCCGCAGCACTTTGTGTCTAACTATACTCCGAATATTTCATTGAGCTGACTGGCTCCATAGGTCAGTGGTTCAGAACTCAGTCCTCTATATTCGTCCAACAATACTCTACAGGGATTTTGCATAGGGACTTGATGTTACTGTGAATGTTCCTCATGTGGATAATATACTGTATCATCCATAATCATGTGATTTATACCCGAGAGTACCCTGTCAATTTGCTGACTCGGTGTAATATGATCTAGTATACACAGGTAGACGCGATGCTAGAGTAACTCAGCAGGTGAGGCAGCATCTCCAGAGAGAAGGAATGGGCGACGTTTAGGGTTGAGAGCCTAGATGGGCCGAATGGCCTAATTCTACTCCTATTCCTTATGACCCTCCCTGCAATCAGCATGAAGAAAGGTCCTGACCCAAAACATCGCCTATCCATGTTCTCCAAAGATGCTGCCTGACCCGCTGAGTTACTCCAGCATTTTGTCTTTCATTCTGTTAACAACATGTTTAAGCACATGTTTTAGTGTTGTATCGTTCCCTTTGCTCTACCTATTGTATTTGAGTTTGATGTGATTATATTTACAGTATGTATAGTATTAGCCGTTTGGATGCCATGCAAAACAAAGCTTTTCACTGTACCTTGGTACACGTGACATTAGTAAACACGAACCTAAGCCTTTGGTGCCTAGAGTGTTGTGGTACTCTTGACCGAAAGCCAATGCAACATCATAATTAAACTCATTGCCATCTTGTTTTCCATTCACTGATAAGCTCTGTATCCACCCACACCTGCAATAAATTTGTTCCTCAGCTATTTCTCAGTCGGCACGGTGGCGCAGCGGTAGAGTTGCTGCCTTATAGCACCAGAGACTCTGGTTCGATCCCGACTACGGGGGCTGTCTGTGTGGCGTTTGTACGTTCTCCCCATGACCTTGTGTGTTTTCTCTGAGAAATCCAGTTTCCTCCCACCCTCCAAAGACATACAGGTTTGCAGGTTAATTGGCTTGGTATTAATGTAAATTGTCCCGAGTGTGTGCAGGATAGAGTTAATGTGCGGAGATCGCTGGTTGGTGCGGGCTCGGTGGGCCGAAGGGCCTGTTTCTGCTCTATCTCTAAACTAAACCATTTCTCTATTTATCTTGTCCAGTTGTTTTGGAGCTGCCAGAGTATTTGGGTTGCCTGTTCACTGTCCCCATTGTAGATGTCCTTGATCAGTGGACCTTCACGTATTTAGCTGAGAAATGTTTGCATATCAACATTTGGACATTTATTGGAATTGGTCTTCGAAGATAATTTCTTCCCATACGTAAAAAAGGCAGCAATTATAAATTTAGTCCGTTAATTGGTTTTCATAATGCGTTTGGATATTTGTGTTTTTGTTCAGTTATCTGGTGATATGTTGAGGTTGTCTCTTGATTTAACAAACTTCTGACGTCCTGATTAAACTTCTTGTCAGCTTGTCTTCTATTAAGTGGTTCGTTCTATATTTACTTCATCAGATTTCTCCACTGTTCTAGTTTGTCTTTTGCTGAAATCATTTGATGAACATTGTTTTTGTTCATAAGCTGCTTTCAAAATTTATTGTCCATAGCTAGTGAGGTACAGATTTTTGGTTTAGCCATCCATGGCTTGTATTCATTGGAATTTGGAAGGATGAGATGGGATTTTATAGAAACTTCTAAAATTCTTAAAGGTTTGGACAGACTAGATGCAGGAAAAATGTTCCCGCTTTTGGGGGAGTTCAGAACCAGGGATATGGGGGGAAAAAGCAGGAACGGGGTACTGATTTTAGATGATCAACTATGATCATATTGAATGGCTGTGCTGGCTCGAATGGCCTACTCCTGCAACTATTTTTCTATGTTTCTATCATATTGAATGATGGTGCTGGCTCGAAGGTGCTGGCTCGCCTACTGCTGAACCTATTTGCTATGTTTCTATACACAAGAGAAGCCACGTTTCTGGCGATGCCAAAGTTACTGCCAGTTCAAACTGGCCATTATAGCCCAGGGTGCTTTTAAAAAAAATTTGACTTAGCAATTCTTTAAAAAATATTTTGCCTAAATATGCATTGAGACCAATCTTGCTCTTAGAACTTAAAGAACTTAATCCTCTTGAATGTTTCTACCCATGACGGAGCAATCTGCTGCTGTGTTAATATGCATTTCATTTAATTTGATTGTTGATCTTCACAATTACTTTAAAATCCTGTTTTCACTTCCTGCTGTTTGCACACATGGTGCAGGCATTACCTAGCCTTGTACGCTCAGTTCCATTTCAAACTGGGTAGATTCTCCCTCTATTTTCCTGTTGGGGAAAAGCTTTCCTTCCACAAAAGGGTTTGCATTGGTCACCTTGTCCTCGCATGCTTTGATTTGCATGCAGAGGATGGACCCAAAGTGGTGGGGGTCAGGCAGCATCTCTGGAGAAGAGTAACTATTTGGGGTCAGGCAGCATCTCTGGAGAAGATGCCTATTGCATCCCATGTCTTTAGCGCTTGCCGTTTACAGCACGTTGGTGCCTTTGAATGAGCACACTGGTGGTGAATGGAGCCTGTTGCACCAGGAACAAGGGTTGCCTGGCATCTCACAGTTATACGGTGTGGAAACAGGCCCTTCAGCCCAACTTGCCACTCCGACCTATATGCCCCATCTACACTAGTCCCATCTGCCTATGTTCGGCCCATCTCCCTCCAAACCTGTCCTATCCGTGTACCTGCCCAAATGTTTTTTTAAAGGTTGTGATGATCCCTGCTTAACCCATCTCCTCCAGCAGCTTGTCCTACACCCACCACCCATTTGTGTTAATTGAAAAATAAAAAGTTGCCCCTTCAGGTTCAATTAAACAATTAAAACCCTTCCCCCCCCCCCCCCCCCCCCCCCCCCCCCCCCCCCCCCCCCCCCCCCCCCCCCCCTATCCCCCCACTGGGAAAACCTATGCGTTCCCCCTGATTCTTGATGCCCCTACACTGGGAAAAACGCTCTGTGCGTTCACCCGATCTGTTCCTCTCGTGATCTTGTACAGAGTCTGGGCAACAGCCTGGTAAATCTTCTCTGCACCATTCCCATGTTAGTGCAAAAACCAGTCGGGGGATGGGGGTGGGGGAGTGAGTGTGACTGACTGCTGCAGCTGAGGGTCCTGGGTATTAATCAAAGTCACTCACTTCCATCAAGTTGTTAATTCTACAAACCATGCGCGACGTTAGATTCCTCCTGCCCAGTAGTTTTGGCTTGATCCGCTTGTCAGTCAGCCGCATGCTATCTATTCCACGCTGCATGCTTTAAGAATTCACCAAAGATGTGGTGCCTTGATAAATCCTTTAATGCAATGGGGCTGATTCACTGACACTGTCTTCAGCTCCTGCCAAACATGCACCACTCTGCTGTTTCATTCATCTGCGGATTGAAGTAATCCTCTAGGTTTCTGAACTATCTCAGTGAAGGTAAAATCCCTGACTTTCTGTAGGACTACCAGATTAGCAAGCATAAAATCGCCTCCAAGACTTATCCCCTGTTAATAAAATAGCCACCTTTATTATTTTCTTATGAGTGGTCAATATCTCAGCCTTTTCATGTGTTTCAACTAGAATATTTTATCCTTGTTAAAAATACGCTTTCATTCACTCCATGTACACTGTGAACAAGCTCCCATACTCGATTGTGCATTCATAGACTGTTGATGTGTCCTATCTGTGATGGAACACTTTTGTCTATTTTCAAACCAGCAATGCTGTAGCACACGAGACACGCTGTAGTTTAGAAGTCTTGTGCTCCCATGCCAATTCCCCAAATAGCGATGTTGGCCTGTTCCACAATACTAGCAGGCACTGCCGTTGTGTTATGCAAGATTTTGCAGGTTCATTCTGTGTGAGTTTGTACCGGCACGGTGGTGCAGCGGTCGAGTCGCTGCCTTGCAGCGCCAGAGACCCGGGTTTGATCCCGATTACGGGCGCAGTCTGTACACAGTTTGTACGTTCTCTCTGTGACCCGGTGGGTTTTCTCCGGGTGATCCGGTTTCCTCCCACAGTCCAAAGACGTGCAGTTTTATAGGCACAGCATATAATCCTCCAACATTTTCGCCGCCTCCAACATGATGGCCATCTCTACCCATCTCCACCCCTTTCTGCTTTCCGCAGAGACCGTTCCCTCCGAAACTCCCTGGTCAACTCATCCCTTGCCACCCAAACCACCAGGTACTATCCCCTGCAACAGCTGGAGATGCAACGCATGTCCCTTTACCTCCTCCATCCAAGGACCCGAACACTCTTTCCAGGTGAGGCAGAGGTTCACTTGCACCTCCTCCAACCTCATCTACTGTTTCCGCTGTTCCAGATGTCAACTTCTGTACATCAGCAAGACCAGCGCAGGCTCAGCGATCGTTTTGCTGAACACCACTGCTCAGTCCATCTTAACTTACCTGATCTCCCGGCTGCTCAGCACTTTAACTCCCCCTCCCATTCCCAATATGACCTTTGTGTCCTGGGCCTCCCCCATTGTCAGAGTGAGGCCCAGCGCAAATTGGAGGAACAACATCTCATATTTTGCTTGGGTAGCTTACACCCCAGCGGCATGAACATTGACTTATCTAACTTCAAATAGCCTTTGCTTTCGCTCTCCATCCCTTCCCTCGTCCCAGTTCTTCCACCAGTCTTACCGTCTCTGACTACCTTCTATCTCTGTCTCGCCCACTCCTCTGACATCAGTCTGCAGGAGGGTCTTGACCCGAAACATCACCCATTCCTTCTCTCCAGAGATGCTGCCTGCCCCGCTGAGTTACTCCAGCATCTTGTGTCTACCTTCAGTTTTGTAGGTTAATTGGCTTCTGTAAATTGTCCCTAGTGTCTAGGATAGAACTGGTGTATGGGGATTGGTGGTCGGCATGGACTCGGCCGGCTGAAGGGGCAGTTTCCATGTTGTATCCCTAAACTAAACTCAATTATTTCAGAGTCCCATCGGGTTCAGCTGATCATCTTGTTCGCAGCTTTCCAATTCCTTTTGGTTCTGCTTGTCGATTACTTTTTGGTCTTCCAAAAAAAAATCTTCAATTACCACTAATGGTGCTTTGTAAAGAGGTGCTGGTGCTGCAATGATAGAACTAATGAGAATAAACAGTAATAATTCCAGGAGGCATGTAACTCGGAACCCCTATATTGCTGATTAGCAATTAATAAATGCTCATGTCATGCCACTTGACTCCCTAACATTATACATGTCTCGCTACCCAAGTTGTGTTTAGCTACATTAAAATTATAATGAAGGAGTCCATTCTAATTTAATTTGCCTTGATGTGAAGTTAACAACATTGTGAGCTACACAGATTTTTGGATCCTGCCCATTTATCTTGGGGAATAAATAAATGTAGACTAATATTAGGCATGATGTGTAGCGGTGGAAATTATTCATTGATCTATGCAGGAAGGAACTGCAGATGCTGGTTTACACTGAAGATGCTGGAGTAACTCGACGGGACAGGCAGCATCTCTGGAGAGAAGGAATGGATGATGTTTCGGGTTGAGATTCTTCTCCACACATGTTGCGGGGCAATATCTTTCTGCAGACTGAAGAAGGGTCTCAACCCGAAACGTCACCTAAACCATCTCTCCAGGTGAGTTACTCCACCTGCTGAGTTACTCCAGCATTTTGTGTCTTCATTGAAGATCTCCTGGTCGATCTCCTGATGCTGTGGGCTTTCCGTTTCGTGACTTGGATTTAAAGTGACCTTTTTTGTGTTCAAGTCATCTATGGTAGATTATTATAATTTAGTGGTGGCTCTCGACAGTAGAGTTGGCCTGTGATCCCAGTAACTGTGTTCCAATATGGGGTGGTACGGTGGCACTTGGTTTGAGTTGCTGCCTTACAGTGCCTGGGACCCCAGTTCGATCTTGACTGCGAGTGCTGTCTCTACGGAGTTTGTACGTTCTTCCTGCGACTGCTTGGGTTTTCTCCGGGTGCTCTTGTGTCCTCCCATATTCCCAAAGCGTGCAGGTTTGTAGTTATATTGGCTTCTGAAAATTGCCCCGAGTGTGTAGGACAATCGTGGTCGGCATGGACACGGTAGGCCCGAAAGCTTGTTTCCACGCTGTATCTCCAAACTAAAGATAGCTGACGTACAAAAGATTGCAGTAGCGTGGCCAATATGAAGCAAGATACAAAGAATATGTTGCTGGAGTGTAAAAAATGGCGATTTGATGGCTTTTTCATTGTGATATAAAATTACAAATGGGTTTGTAATAAATTGTGACCACTTTAAAAAAAATTGCTGAGATTCTTGCAATTTTGGTACAATGCTACACTTGTGAATGAATTATCTAGAATTATCACTCTTCATGTTGGAGGCTGCTTCAGTGAAGGCCTGCAGCTATATATTGATTTAATTTTCTATTAGATAGTATTGAATAACGAGTGAAGGTTTTAGTTGTTGATGAATCATTTCAGCCACAAAATAATTTTTGTCTTGGTTCTGAAATTTAGTTGTGTGTGCATTTTGATATTAGTTTCAATGAATGTAACTTGATGATTTATTTGTTAATGCAGATGTGTAATGGGTGGCCATTTCGCCACACTCTGTCTATCAAGGCCTCCTGGTTTTTCATGTTCATAAGTGATAGGAGCAGAATTAGGCCATTCGGTCCATCAAGTCAATTCCGCAAATTAAATCGTAGCTGATCTATCTCTCCCTCCTAAACCCATTTTCCTCATAACCTCTGACACTCGTACTAATCAAGAATCTATCTTTCTCTCTCACTCTCTCTGCCTTAAAAATATCCACTGACTTGGCCTCCTCAGCCTTCTGTGGCAAAAAATCCCACAGATTCACCACCATCTGACTAAAGAAATTCCTCCTCGTCTCCTCCCTAAAGGAACATCCTTTAATTCTGAGATTATGACCTCTGGTCTGAAAATCTCCCACTAGTGGAAACATCCTCTCCACATCCACACGATCTAGGTCTTTCACTGTTCAGTAACTTTCAATGAGGTGCCCCTTCATCCTTCTAACTATTTTAACTTCTCTTCCTGTTCCAATACTGACCTTTTTACCCTGGGCCTCCATTGTCGGAGTGCTGCCACATGTTAACTGGAGGAACAGCACCACATACTCCACTTGGGTAGCTTACAACCCAACCCTGTGCACATTGAATTCTCCAATTTTAGGTAACAGCAACAAACAGCCCCCCCCTCTCCCCCAACCAATTTTTCTCCCTCTCTGCCCAATGCCCCATCTAAATGCGCACACATTTCTCCCTAAATCCTTCCCTCTCCCCACCATTTCCCATTTCACTCGTATCCTGATCCCTGGCTTTGAATTTCCAACCTCGTATCTCGCAGCCTTTAGTCTTTAAACACCGGCCTTTGAACAAACATTTGCCAATCAACCCCCCAACCTTGCTTCTATCCACCTATCACTTGGCTTTGTCCCACCACAAGCATCCTCCCCACGACTGCTATCGATCTGGAAAAGGGTTCCGACCTGAAGCATTACATAATCCTGTCCTCCAGTGATGTGGCCTGACCTGCTGAGTTACGCCAATGCTCTATCTTTTTGTTGCGAACCAACATCTACTGTCCACGGTGTCAACATTGTCGTTTTCTGCCTTTCAATTGTCACTATCTCAGTACAAATAATATTGGGTGGGATCTAGTGTAGATGGGGCATCTTGGTCGGCATGGGCAAGTTGGGCCGAAGGGCCTGTTTCTGTGCTCTATGACTAATGTGCATTTATTTTATATCGTGGAATATGACCATTCTGCTGTGCTAAATAAATTGGCATAGTGGTTGATGTTTTTAATCTTTTCAACTCAGGATTAATTAGTTTAGTTTTGAGATGCAGCGCGGAAACGGGGCATTCGGCCCACCAAGTCCGCGCCGATCAACGATCCCCGCACGCTAACAATTTTCCACACACTAGGAACAGTTTACAATTTTACCAAGCCAATTCGCTTACAAACCTGTACGTCTTTGGAGTGTGGTAGGAAACTGGAGCACCCGGTGAAAACTCACACAGGTCACGGGGAGAACGTGCAAACTCCATGCAGACAGCACCCGTAGTCGGGATCGACCCTGGGTCTCTGCAACTCTACCGCTGCGCCACCGTGCCACCCCAGTACCACCCTACCGATTTGTAAAGGATGTTAAAGCGATGGGTAAAATATGTTAAATTCTTTTTTTTTGAATCGTGGTAAATCTTTAAAAAAAACATTTTCATGTAACTTGTCTGTTTGACAATGAGACTGCTTATCGGTTGTCCGTACAGCCAGTGCTATTCAAGGGCTGTTCACATTGACGCTAGTATGTTGTGGATATTACTTTGATAGACAACCAGGAGACTGATATTTACTTGCAGTCTTATCAAGTGATGTGCATTAAATGCTGAGCTATACAGAAATCATTGGCTACATGAAACATTTTGCGACTTATCAGAATGGAATTGCTTAATATTTTTCTTTGAGGGATCGAGAGTTTTCCCCTACGAAATCTTTCATTTATGCAGCATTAGGTTTGTCTTCGGGAAAGAAAAATTTTGTCCAGTCAGCCAAACAAAAAGCTACACGGTATTGGGTTTGACAGCAACAAAGTCTGAAAGATATCTGCCTTTGTCCTGGCCTGCACTGCTGTCAATTGCTTTCCTCTGTGGACAGAATCGGTGAAACTCCATGCCCGGCACTCCATGAATGGAACTAATCTGCTTAAATGCAATAGCAGTTCATTCTGACTTGGAACTGGGGTTGTGATACAGTGAAGGCAAACGTTTTCTCAGAGAGAGCGAGCGAGCGAGAGAGAGGAAAAAAAAGGAGGATTGAAATGCAGCATTACCGCGTGCAATAATTCAGCTGAAGCTTTCAGAGTTTATGAAGAAATGTAATTAGGGAAAGCTCGGAATAATGTCATCGCTTTCAATGAATGCAAAGAATTGTACTTGGCCTCTGTATTAAGCACCAGCAAGAATGATAGAGTCGGGGCATGTAAACTCAAGGGGTTTCCGTGCATATTTGGATTATCATACAGGACAATGGATAATCATGTTCACAAAAGCCCACGGTAGTACTGCTTTGTCCGTGTGTTTAGAGATAGCACAATATTCTGAGCGGCACATGGTTTGAAATGGGAGATTTAGGATTGCTTACACGTGTAATTCTGACAAATTCATTGCGAAGTAGATGGGACAGGATGCTTCAAATCCTTTGGTTCAGGCTGTAGTTCCCAGGTTGGAACTATTTCATGAGCGCTATTTCATGTTTCCAATTTGAGTTCTGGCCAATTATTGTCAAGCCCCGTTTCATGCGTGGTGGCAGCTGTTTTGCAATAACTGCAGAATTGAAACCCAATTTCCAAGTGATTTAGTGGTGTAGCTTCCACACTGCATTTATGTTTCTCATGGACTCGTGTGTACCTGCTGCTTTTGACCTGTGTATGCTTTGACATTCTCCCAGCGGAGCTGTTCCCCGTCAAGCCTCGAGGCGAGATGATTCTACCCATTGCATTTGATGGCTACGAGTTCCAATTAATGGTGGCGATTTGCACTTTGCTGTTCAACAGCAGCAGTAGTTTGAGAGATGGGAAAGGTAGTGATGATTCACAAGGAGAAGAGACAGTAAGGTGGAAACGAGAGTTGACGGGGGAGAGTGGGGGGATAGAGAATTATTAGAGAACAATACGGGGGGGGGGGGGGGAGGGGACATGCATTGAGCGCTAACATGAACCTTTGGGGCAGAAGAATGCCGACATCTGATTAAACTGGGAAAACGAGACACAAAATCACATACATTGGAAGGAAAAGAAAAGCTGAGAGTGGCTTAGAAAATGACCCTTCCATTTGTCTAATTACCTAATTAATCATTGCCTTACCAAACACTCCTCTTGTTTCTTGCATCTTTAGAAAATAGTCATTTAATTCAAGAGCAAAATTACTCTGAGCACAAAAGAGACAAAGAATGAAGTTCCATGCAGCAGATAGCTGCATTCCGGGCCCGTATTTATTTGATTTTTCTCCGTTAATGCCTGAATTATGCTGTTGATTGACTTTTTTTTACGCAACGTGAAAGTTCCAAAAGCCATTCTGCGTTTATCGTAGTTCACAAAATGATAGGTTGTGGGTGCAGAATTAGGCCATTCGGCCCATCAAGTCTACTCCGTCATCCAATCATGGCTGATCTATCTCTCCCTCCGAACCCCCTTCTCCCCATAACCTCTGACACCCGTACTAATCAAGAATCTATCAATCTCTGCCTTAAAAAAAATATCCATTGACCTGGCCTCCACAGCCTCTTGTGGCTATGAATTCCACAGATTCACCACCCTCTGTCAGTAATGTGATACTGTTGCCTTCAGTTGCTTGGTGGTGGGGGCAACACTCCAATGGGATACCACCATCAAAGTTGAGACTGGTTTCACCAGTGTTGCATTTGCTATTTAAATGGAGTAAACTGTCCTGCTTTCCAAACATTTAAATTCCCATTCCCCTACAGACCTTTCTATCAGAGGCTGCCCCCACTGACAGAGTGAGGCCCCACCAAAATTGGAGGGACAACGCCTCTTATTTTGCTTGGGCACCTGTCGACCCAGCGTTGATTTCTCTCATTTCAAATAACTCCTGCATTCCCTCTCTCCTTTCTTTACCCACCCGCCACCCTAGTCGTCCTACTCTCTCCACTGTTTGTATCCTTGTATTCCTTTGTTATCACCTCTACCGCAGTCAATAATGTGCCATTCTGGTCATCTGTGGCCGGCCCTGCGTTGTTCTGGCCTTTTCTTGCCACCAGTTCCCTCCCGTCTACTCGGTCTGAAGAAGGGTCCCGACCCGATACGTTACCCATCCTTTTTCTCCAGAGATGCTGCCCGACCCGCAGAGTTGCTCCAGCACTTTGTGTCCGCCTAGCACAAACCTGCATCTGCAACTCCTTCCGACACAAACTGGCTCAACTTCTTGGAAGGAAATTAAAATGGCACCACTATGTACACTCGGACTGTAAATCATTTATTAATGAAGCCTTCATTAACAGTCATCTACAACTTCACAAAGAGATGATGGTGATGATGATGATGAAGACTCACTAAATCAAAATGCTTTTACTATAAACCTGTCTATGAATGGAGCAAGGCCAAGCTGGGATTTCCTGCTGTTATGCAGCAGTGCTATAACTGATGCAAGCTAATCAAGATCTAAGAGGTCGCATTAATTTCCATTTTTGATTGGTTTAGTTATGTTTAGACCTTGGAGAAGCAGACCCTTCGTCTCACCGAGAATGCGTCGACTAGCGCTTTCCTACACAGTTTACTCTTTTCGCTGAAGCAAATTAAACTACAAAGCTGTACGTCTTTGGAGTGTGGGAGTTAAACCGGAGCACCAGGAGAAAACCCCAGGTGGTCACGGGGAGAACGTATAAACTCCATACAGACAGCACCCGTAGTCGGGATCGAACCCAGATCTCTGGCCCTATGAGGCAGAAACTCTACCCCTGCGCCACTGTTCTTTCAGCCTGTCGTAGCTGGGTTGTGCGTTTGCAAGTTGTACATAATGAATACAAGGGGCAGGTTTTCTACACTGAGTGGTGGGTGCTTGGAATGTGCTTCCCTCGGTGGTGGTGAAGGCAGATACGGTGGGAGTGTTTAGGAAGCTACTGTATAGGCACGTGGATATGTAGGTAATGTGTGGGCGGAGTCGAATAGTTTAACTCGGCATCGTGTTTGGTGCGGACATTGTGGGTCTGTTCCTGTGGAACCGAAGAACCGCAGATGCTGGTTTACACCAAGGATAGACACAAGTACTGGAGAAACGCAGCGGGTCAGGCAGCATCTCTGGAGGAAAACAAATGGGTGATGTTTCGGATCGGAACCCTTCTGCAGACTCAATAGGGCCTGGCCCTGTTCCCAAGCAGTTATGAAGCCTGTTTCCAGTACATGAGCTGCCATTTTGCTTCTTTGCCCATCTCCGCCACGCCACTGCACTACATTTAAAAGGACACAAACGTGCTGGAATAACTCAGCAAGTCAGGCAGCATCTCTGGATGAAAAACGATAAGTGGTGTTTCGGGTCGGGAACCTTCTTCAGACTCGTAGGGCCTGTCCTGTACTGTGCTATGTTCTGCATGTTCCAATACCTTAATTTGGCAAAGACAATGAAGGAAGCCACAATTGCTTGGCTTGCACTTGGTTGAAACACATTACTTTGTTCTTTTTGTAATTGTTTTGTGACGAAATGTGGTTCATTGCTACAGAAGGCCGTGGAGGGCGAGACAATGGATTATTTCAGGGCAGTGATAGATTCTAGAAAGATTCTTGATTAGTATGGGTGTCAAGGGTGACGGGAAGAAGGCAGGAGAATAGGGTTGAAAGGGAAAGATAGATAGCCGTGATTGAATGGTGGAGTGGACTTGATGGGCCAAATCCTGCTCCTGAAATGGAAGGAGCTGCATCTGAGCAATTTGACCAGCCACCATTTTTTTTTTTTTTTTTTTGTTTTTTTTTGTTTCAGTTCGAGGGGACCTAAACAGTCTGGGTTTGATTTTATTAGATCTTGTCAATAATGTGGTCTTTGTAGGCTGAGCTGAGGAGCAGCCTGATCCTGGGGCAATCTTTTTCTAAATGAGGAAAGTAGAATTGGTCTATTGCGTTTGGGGGATTACTTCATTTAAAAGTCAATATCTAGCCAGTACATGCCACAGCAATGCATTTTTAGGAAAATCAAACTGCTAAGTATTTCTTGTGCAGTAGTAAAACCCTTTCACTTGTCATGGTCCATTTGTTGCTTCAGTGAAATAGCCGAAAGCTAAACTACCTTTCTCATTCGTATGTGTTCAGTATTAGCATCGAACATTGCCTTCGCTCACCGGGTCCACATTCATTAGGACGTTGCGGAGATTCTAGTGAAGAGATTAAACAAAATAATTCGCACATTTGAAGCGTGAAATGGTAAATAAATAATTGCCGCCGTTTCCTAACCCCTCTCTCGCCTCTTTGTGTATCAGTTCGGAATCATCAATTAGCTGCTTATTTTCCTCGTTGGTTTTAACTTTTATAGATGAGATCTGTAATTCCTTTCAATTGATAACCAATGTCAGATACCTCGGGCTGCACTTTCAATGGATTTGTGCAGTAATTGGCCAGTTAATGTGACAGTACAGACATATTATGAACAAGATGTTGCTGCAAGGAAGTTGGTTGAAGCCTTCAACTCAATATAACCAGTCTCGCTGTGATTAAAGTAAACATTTTTTTTTGTCTGTCCGTGTGGATTAAAAATTGTGTCCACTTCAACTCTTTGCTGGACAGATCTCCCATGTTCTCCTTCATAGGGTCGACACAGTGGTGCAGCTGGTTTATTCGCTGCCTCACAGTGCCCGAGCCCCGGGTTCGATCCTGAGCCCCCGTATGCTGTCTATGTGGAGTTTGCATGTTCTCCCTGTGACCGCGTGGGATTTATCTGGCTTACTCCCACATCCCAAAGACATGCAGGTTTGTAGGTTAATCGGCTTCTGTATATTGTCCCTGGTGTGTAGGCTAGCACTAGTGTACGGGCGATTGCTGGTCGCCATGGACTCAGTGGACCGAAGTTACTGTTGCCATGTCGTATGTCTAAACTAAACTTTGGGCGGCACGGTGGCGCAGCGGTAGTTGATACACGTACAGAGACCCGTTTGATCCGGACAATGGCTGCTGTCTATTCGGAGTCCGTACGTTCTCCCCGTGACCTGCGTGGGTTTTCTCCAAGAACTTCGGTTTCCTCCCACACTCCAAAGACGTACAGATTTAGAGGTCAATTGGCTTGGTGTAATTGTAAAAATGGTCACTTGTGTAGGATAGTGTTAATGTGCGGATATTGCTGGTCAGTGCAGACTTGATGGGCCGAAGGGCCTGGTTCCACGCTGTATCTCTAAACTAAACTAATCTAATCATATCAGAAAGGAGGGAAAACATCTTGTATTTTAAATTCAAACAGAGAAAATGGATGTGTTTTCAATCTTTTCCCACTGGTTATTCAATGAGGCACATTTTGCAACTAGTGCTGAGTGTTTATTATTCCGTCTTGCAAACAAATTATTGCAGAGAGTGTATTAAAATAATTGCCTTACAATGAAATCACATCATTTTCATATGTTGCGTTCTGCTTGAGTAAAATTCAAAGCCTCTGCTGAGATTTTTTAAAATTACTTTGTAGATGGCATTGAAAAGGATTGGAGTCTAAAATGCTGGAAACTCTGGTGTTCTGCTGTGAACACTAACCACCCTGCATCAGCTGCAAACCAACTACCAATTTTTTATTTTTTGGACCACATTAACTTTCTATTTCATTACTAGAATTCGCTGTACATGTACGTTGGGAATGATCAATGTTTTCAAAAGCTGCATAGACCCTGGTGGGAATTTTCAAGGCAATGGGGAAACAGCAGGGGAATGAGTCGAGATACAAGGAACAAGACACACGGAACTGGCGTAACACAGCGGTCAGGCAACATCTCTGGAAGGACATGGATGGGTGTGAGACACAAAATGTTGGTGTAACTCAGCGGGCCAGGCAGCATCTCTGGAGACAAGGCATTGGTGACGTTTTGGGTTGAGACCCTTCTTCAGACTCCCCATTCTGATTTGTTTCATACATCTCGATTTATTTGATGTAAACCTTCAAGCTCAATAAATATTTAGGGATGAAGATGGCAGTGTGGCGCAGCGGTAAAGTTGCTGCCTTCCAGCGCCAGAGACCAGGGTTCGATCCTGACTACGGATGCTGTCTGTACGGAGTTTGCACGAGTTCTCCCCGTGACCTGCGTGGGTCTTCTCGGAAATCCTCAGTTTTGTCCCTCACTCGATGTACAGGTTAATTGGCTTCGGCAAAAACAGTAAATGATCCCTAATGTGTGTAGGATAGTGCTAGTGTGCGGGGGTCGCTGGTCGGTACGGACTCGGTGGGCCGAAGGGCCTGTATCTCTAAACTAAAGAAGCAGCTGCAACGTCTCCTCCTTCCTTGGAGCATAATATCCAAATTGCACCGTATTTTTTACTGTGATGTTGCAGAATTTGTTGTAAATTGCATTGTCATCGCAAACAATTGCAGTGAGTTTAGCCATTGTGTTTGTGGAATTGCATTTGCGATGTAGACAGCCATTACAATTGTTTTTCGCTTAGAGAATCCACAAGCAAGTGCTCCTGAATAGAAATGGTTGGTTTCATATCAATTGTTTCATTAGGCTGACTGCCTCGTTTGCCCGGAGCAAATTATTGGTAAATCATAAGTGGTCTTCCCGATGATGTGAACAAAAAGCCATATGTTTGGTGACGCATGGATTTCCCGAAGATAGACACGAAATGCTGGAGTAACTCGGTGGGACAGGCAGCTTCTTTGGAGCGAAGGAATGGGTGACGTTTCTTATCTAGGCCCTTCGTATGGGGTGATCGCTGGCCAGCATGGACTTGGTGGACTGATGGGTCTGTTTCATAGAAACATAGAAAATAGGTGCAGGAGTAGGCTATTCGGCCCTTCGAGCCTGCACCGCCATTCAATATGATCATGGCTGATCATCCAACTCAGTATCCTGTACCTGCCTTCTCTCCATACCCCCTGATCCCTTTAGCCACAAGGGCCACATCTAACTCCCTCTTAAATATAGCCAATGAGCTGGTCTCAACTACATTCTGTGGCAGAGAATTCCAGAGATTCACCACTCTCTGTGTAAAAATGTTCTTCTCATCTCAGTCCTAAAAGATTTCCCCCTTATGCTTAAACTGTGACCCCTTCTTTCCTCGCTGTACCTCTAAACTACAATCTGTTTCCTTCACCACCCCCAGCCGCATGTTCCAGGCTCTTTGCATTAATTAATTTAAAAAATAACTTGCCTCACGCATCCTTTAAATTTAAAGTTATGCTCTCTAAAACTGCTCTACATCGGTGAGACCTAGCGCAGGCTTGGCGATTGCTTCCGCTCAGTTCACATTAGCCAACCTGATCTCCCGGGGGCCCAGTACTTCAACTCCCTCGCCCATTCCGAATCCAACCTTTCTGTCCTAGGCCTCCTCCATGGCCAGAGTGAGTCTCACCGCAAATTGGAGGAGCAGCATCTCGTATTTCACTTGGGCAGTTTACACCACAGCGGTATGAATATTGACCTCCAATTTCAGGTAATCCGTGCTTTCTCTCCCCTTTCACCTCCCCTTCCCAGCTCTCCCACGGCCCACTGTCTCCGCCTCTTACTTTCTTCTTCCTGCCCCCCCACCCCCAACCCCCACACTCCCACATCACTTGGAAGAATGGTGTTTTTTTTCCGAAACGTCACCTATTCCTTCGTTCCTTAGATGCTGCCTCACCCCCTGAGTTTCCCCAGTATTTTTGTCTACTTTCCAATAGTTGATTCTTCCATCCTGGGAAAAAGATTCTGACTGTCTACCATGCCTCTCAAGATTTGATCTAATTCTATCAGGTCTCCCTGCCAGCTCTGACGTTCCAGAGAAAGCCAGTTGAGTTTCTAACGACAATCGTATCGCTGTCTGGTCATTATCTTTGCTTAGTCACTGACATTTCAACTCCCCGACTTCTATGGAGGGAACACATGTCCGCAGATCAGTAATCCAGACCCTTGCTTGTCCACTAAATTAAGTCCTAATGTTATCACATCTCATTATACCATCGTCTGTCTGCATGTATTCCTGGCGATAGCAGTTGGAGGTCGGAGGTAATGTCATATGATGCAGATACATTTTCAAATATAAATTGTTTTCAGGAAATTAATAAAGATCCTCATGAACACCTTAATGATTTTTTTCCCCCCTAGCATTACTCATAGCTGTGTCCACAGATTAACCCTTAGCTCCTCACAATTCCAGGATTATTGGCAGATTGGCTATCCATATTAATATTGCACAACTAGGCCTGCAGTGAACACTACTGTATGTTCAGTATGTTCTCCCCGTGACCATGTGGGTTTTCTCCGGGTGCTTCGGTTTCCTCCCACATTCCAAAGACGTACATGTCTAAAGGTTAAGTGGCTTTTATTTTTCAAAAAAAATTGAATTAAATTGCCACTCGTGTGTAGGATAGTGTTTGCGTACTGGGTCGGCACGGACTCAGTGGGCCGAAGGGCCTATTTCTGCACTGTATCCCTATAGTCTAGAACAGTGGTTCCCAACCTTTTTTTGAGCTCATGGGCCCTCTTGGGATCTTTCAATTTTTCTGTGCCCCCCCCCCCCCCCCCTGACATTATTAGTGGAAAAAAGTACTTCAATATTATAATACCTTCCATAAAAATATCAGTGTCTATTAATTGCACATATATTCTCTTTTATTCTATTCCACAAACATCAAAAATATTTCAACTACATAGATTTAAATTTATTAGAACTGAAATTTAGGAGGCAACAAGGTGGTAACTCTGTGGCCCCCTTCATTGAACCTGTGGCCCCCTAAATCCCAAAGTTTTTCTGTGCCCCCCCCCCTGAAATTTGCCATGGGCCCAAAAAGGCCATATGGCCCCAGGTTGGGAATCACTGGTCTAGAATAAAGTATATAGAGTGAAGAGGTAACAGGCTCAACTGTAGGACAGGTACCTCGGAAAACCAGCTCTCTGTGGTGTGTGCGGGGTGTGTGTGTCTCAGCCAAGTTTACCTGATCCATTGCCTAGACTTGTTCACAACCAGAGTTTACAGTGGAAAGAGGAAATTCCACTGAGTGAGCGCTCTCTGAGGCCATGTACAATCCTTTACCCAGTGGTACAGCTTTGAAATGAGAATGCGTGAGTTCAGTGCCTGAATGCAAAGACAAAAGTGTATTTAACAACAAATAGAAATTCACCAGCACAATATTTACCACAGTGATGGGCAAGTAAAGCAGTAATTTACTGCTGTATTGTGTTTTTTTGCATGTCACCAATGATGTTATGATTGCAGACAAGTCACCATTAGAATTATTTCTCAATTGTGGGACAGGATTATAATGTATTTCATTGCTAGTTGGCTGCCGTTAGGCAGATTGGCACCCAGACTGTTTAGATTAGTAGATCAGTTGAGGCAAGCATGCATATGCAACAAAGATTAGATTGGAATACATGAATTCTATTGATCAATTGTCAAGTGCAATTATTATTTCATTCTCGGAATTTGAATGATTATATAAATGAGGGAAAAAATAAATTTGGTTCCACTATCTCTTCCTGCACCCTGGCGTGAATGGCATACTTTAATTTTAATCCTTTTTTTCGCTGTGCGTTGGAATATTAGTGAATTAGCAATCCAGAGACGATGGCTTAGTATTTGTGAATGCAATTCTGCCTTTAATTATTGTGTTGCTTTAATTATGCATATTAAAATTTCAGAAATGTCTGAATCCAGCCTAAGTTGTAATTAAAACTTCTATTGCAGAATGACTGTGGTAGCAACAGGGAATTACACTAACACTGTGTCTCTGGAAGTAGTCCAGTATTTAAACCTGGCGTTGAATAAATCCAGCTGATCTTGGCCGAGGAAATCACTCGCAAAACCTTGTCATGTTAGTCTCACTGCGTGGAAACGGGCCCTTCGGCCCAACTTGCCCACACTATAGTCCCACTTGCCTGCTGTTGGCCCACATCCATCTAAACCTGTCCTATCCACGGACCTGACAATAGACACAAAATGCTGTAGTAACTCAGCGGGACAGGCAGCATCTCAGGATAGAAGGAATGGGTGATGTTTCTGGTCGAGACCCTTCTTCAGTCTGAAGAAGGGCTCGACACAAAACGTCTCACATTCCTTCTCTCCAGAGATGCTGCCTGCCTCCCTGAGTTACTACAGCATTTTGTGTCTATCTTCGGTGTAAACCAGCATCTGTAGTTCCTTCCTACACATGTACCTGTCCAAATGTTCATTAAATGTTGCCATTCAACCCGTCTCATCTACCTCCTCTGGCAGCTCGCTCCATACACTCACCACCCACCCATTATGTAAAATGTCAGGAGTAACGTTTTTACTAGTTTTTAATCTCTTGCGAGTTGATTTCACGTGGTACCATTCAGGAACTATTTTTGTGGATGGAAGTTTGGACACCATACTGACAGATCATAGACCAGTAATCACATTAACAGATCCTTCAGCCCACAATGACTGAAGGTAAACTCGTCTCATCTGCCTGCAAGTGATCCATATCCCTCCATTCTCTGCATATCTATGTACCCAAAATTCTCCTAAGCATCCCTGTTAAATACAAGCAAATCAAGGGCTGAATGGCCTACTCCTGCGCCTATTTTATATGTTCCCATCATACCTGCCGAAATCGGGCAGTGTGTTCCAGGCACTCACCAACCTCTGTATTGGGGGGGGGGGGCTTTGCCTCTCAGTCTATTCATTCATCTTAAGCTGTACATTGTGCAGAATGCCTGTCATGAAGATACTGGGATGGGATGGATGTAAAATGTGTAAAGTATAAACCAGCCTCGCTGCTTGAGCCATGTGTGTAACCACTGCAGAAACCAGAAACTGCAGATGCCGTCAAGAGGACACAAAGTGCTGGAGTAACCCAGCAGGTCAGGCAGCATCTCTGGAGAACATGGATGGGTGACATTTCGAGACCTGAAGAAAGATCTCAATCTGAAATGTCTCCTATCCATGCTATTCAGAGATGCGTCCTGACCCGCTGAGTTACTCCAGCACTTTGTATCCTTGTGTGTGGGATCAAACTGTGTGTAAATGGCTGCTATGATTTTTTTTTGTGGAACTGCAGATGCTGGTTTACACTAGTTTTTATTTTAATTTTTATTTTTTTATTTTTTAATTAAAATAAATAAATAGATTTTAAAAGGCATAGGAGTAAACTCAGTGCTGGAGTAACTCAGCAGGTCGGGTTCAGGCAGCATCTCTGGAGAACATTGTTGGGTGACATTGTAGCTGGGGACCCTTTTTCAGACTGTGGGTGGGGAGAAAGTTGGAAACGAGAGGTGGGGATGGGATGGAGACATTGAGGTGTTTGGAATATTGAATTGCAATGTCTTGTAATAGAGTTGACCCATTATTCACCAAAGTATTGTTTTATGATTTGACCACTTGATTGCAAACTCAAAAGTACTTTTAAACTGAAGCTATGATTTTATTTCAATGGGGCAGCTTTGGTTTTCAAATGGAGATTAGAAAACACTAACTGAAGGTTGCTGTTTCAAGGGGGCGGCACGGTGGCACAGCGGTAGAGTTGCTGCCTTGCAGCGCCAGAGACACGGGTTCGATCCTGACTACGGGTGCTGTCTGCACGGAGTGTGTACGTTCTCCCCGTGACCGCGTGCGTTTTCTCCGGTTTTCTCCCACACTCCAAAGACGTACAGGTTTGTAGGTTAATTGGCTTTGGTAAAGTTAGTAAGTTGTCCCGTGTGAGTGTGTGTGTTGGATAGTACTAGTGTAAACGGGGAAAGCTGGTTGGCGCGGACTCGGTGGGCAGAAGGCCCTGTTTCCGTCTGCTCTGTTTTTCTAAAAATTAAAAAATAAAGAAATAAATTCTTCATATGTGCCCTTTGAGTTGATGTGTGGGATCACAGCAATAAAACATTATAGTATTAATGTTACATTTAGCTCTAACATTTGAAAACTGCTGCAAATTGATCCTGTAGGACTCGTATAGTCACATTCGCAGTAATTCCTCCTGCACTCCCTGTCTTAATGTTCAATGGCTGAAATTATTATAGATCTTTATTGTAAATGATGTTGGCGATAATCATTTGTTTTAATCCAACATTTGTATAATAACAGAAGTTAGACAAAAATTCTCGAAAAACTCAGCAGGTGAGGCAGCAAATATGGAGCGAAGGAATAGGTGACGTTTCGGGTTGAGACCTTTCTTCAGTCTGAATTTACAATTATTCTTCGTAATAGTGTTTCAAGTTTCTAAATTCTCTAAAATTTTCAAACGGACAGTGACGGAATCTCGTGGACAATGATGTGCGTCTCTTGAGAGGCAGATTTTCCCTCTATGGCAGATATTTTAGCCAACTAGTGTATCGACCAGGATTCAGACATGCCATAAGGTTCACTCAACCCTTTCTCAGATAGCGGATGGCCCGGATAGAAGGATGTGGGGAGGATGTTTCCACTAGTGGGAAAGTCTAGGACCAGAGGCCATACCCTCAGAATAAAAGGATGTACCTTTAGAAAGGAGATGAGGAGAAATTTATTTAGTTAGAGGGTGATGAATCTGTGGAATTCATTGCCACAGAAGGCAGTGGAGGCCAAGTCAATGGATATTTTTTATGGCAGACATTGACAGTTTCTTGATTAGTACGGTGTCGGGGGTTTAGGCAGGAGAATGGGAGTTGAGAGGGAGAGATAGATCACCCATGATTATTCATGGCAGAGTAGAATGGAAGGGCTGAATGGCCTAATTCAGCCTCTAGAATGTATGAATTTGTGATTAGGGTGACAGATTTCTCTCCATGTCAATTATGCTGGTCTTGAAGGATATAATATAGGAACTTTTACATTCTTTCAGCTGAGAAACCTTCCCATTTTATTGAATAAATGGACTGGTACTTTTGTTTGTTTGCCACTGAATGTGCTGCAGTTTTATTAAACGTCCCCAGTCCAACTAAAATTGTCAAAACTCATTGTCGACCTTTAGCGTAAATGTAGCTTTGATGCAAGACTTGAATGTGTTTTTAAAACATGTTCTAGATTTCCAACTACAGTACTGAAAGTGTGCAGAATCTAGGTTGTATTCATTTTTTTTTAAGTTTAGTGAAGAGATACAGCATGGAAACAGGCCCTTTGGCCCAGCGATCACCCTGTACACTAACACTATTGTGCTCACTAGGGACAATTTACAATTTTTACTGAAGCCAATTAGCCTTGAGTTTCCTTCGCTCCATAGATGCTGCTGCACCCGCTGAGTTTCTCCAGCTTTTTTTGTGTAGCCTTGAGGACTTCTTTGGAGTGTAGGAGACAACCCAGGCAGGTCACAGGAAGAACGTACAAACTCCGTACAGACAGCGCCCGTAGTCGGGATCGAACCCAGGTCTCTGGTGCTGTAAGGCAGCAACTCTACCACTGCAACACTGTGCTGCCAAGTATGTGCCCCACTGTATTTCTAAGGATGGGACTGGTTCGAAAGCTGTGATCATAAAAGTTGAGATGCTGGGAATGACTAAGTGGAAATTTGATTGAGATATTTGATTTGATAAAAGTTTTTTTTTTTTCTCAGCATGCTAAAGGGAAGGCAATTTCCTCTGGATGTTGAAGTGAATTATAATAAAATTCTCAATACAGGATGGAAGTTAGTAAAACTATAAGAGGCGCTTGGAGCACGACGTGCCTAGCCATGGGGAATAGCAACAATTCGAAGCTGATGTAGATACTTGACTATCCTTGGTGAAGGTAGTTGACACATTTTGGAAATCGAAGGCACTGATCCCAAAATAGCTCGTGCAAACTAGAATTTTATAGCTTAATCTGGCTCGAGGAGCCCGCAGGGGACCGGGAACCAGATGTTAAAGGTGTGCTTCAGAGATTACCACTTAATCATTCATCAATGTTAAGATGCAATGAAAATCATTTTGCATGGTAATCTGTAATGATCTGCAGTTAATATTTCACTAACGTAAGGAATTTTGTTTTCCAATATCCCTCCCAACCCAGTATCTTCATTTATTTCTGTTGAGAATGGTCCACTCATTATTATTGACTGTTTAGATTCGCATTAATTGTGCAGGTTCGTTTTGACAGCCGCTCCTTTGTAATTTGTGCTTTGTTTTTAATCTTAAATTATTTTTTCCTTGGGGTGCAAGTCTGACTGACAAAGGCCCACCGAGTCCACACCGACCATCGATCACCCCGTACGCTAGCACTGTCCTATACACGATGGACAATGTACAATGTTACTATTAAACTACAAACCTGCACGTCTTTGGAGCATGGGTGGAAACCAGAGCACCCAGAGAAAACCCACGTGGTCACAGGTAGAAGTTGCAAACTCCGTACAGACAGCATCCGTAGTTAGGATCAAACCCGGGTCTCTGGCGCTGTAAGGCAGCAACTCTACCGCTGCGCCACCGTGACGCCCCAATTGTGATAACTAATGCTGTAAGCATCGGGCACAGGGAAATATAACCTAATCTCCTCGGATAGATTCAGATTGTTAATCTTTGTCCTCCCATTTGACATGTTAGACACTGGTTCTTGGAGAAGTGTGGGTGGGTGTGTTGAGGACACAACAGAGAGATTCCTAGCGGTTTCATGCATCAGTAATCGGTGATACATTGGAATGATTAAGATATGCCATGTTCAATTTTTGCTTCCTTTGACAACTTTTTTGGAAAAAAAACGCCCCACAGAGCATCTGAGCCGTGGCAATTGTAATTAAGTCTACTATTTCCTTTGATGACGATATTTCCCCACTCGTGCACAGTGTACATTAGAGGAAGTGGATTGAATTTATTGGTTGTGAATGGTCAGTCGGTTCCTATTAATTGCCACAATTGTCAGAAAGTGGTGATCAAGCTTTATAGAATCTGCAAATCATGTTTGTATTGCTGTAGGCTGCACTTTGCCATTGATAACTGCAATTGACAGATCTTGCCAAAGTCTGAGACTTCTATTAAGCCCAAGAAGCATTTCAGCTCCAGCTAAATGCAATCTCGCTTAATGTTAATTAAACTGAGTCAAGCTTCACCCCACAGCTCCCATTCACACTATTTTTAGCTTGAATCTGGGCGATGAATCTGTGCAATTCATTGCCCCAGGAGACCGTCAATGGATATTTTTAAGGCGGAGATAGACAATTTTTAGATTAGTAAGGGTGTCGTAGATTTTGGGGCGAAGGCAGGAGAATGGGGCTCTTCTTCTCTCGTGTCCATCTTCCATGTTTCAAATGTTGACATCGCTGTTATCGTCCGTCCTTAAAAGGACGCAAGCTTCCGGTGACAATCAGTGGGAGCCATCACTTGTTTCAGTAGATGATGGTGGTAGCAGAATTAGCTCGGGATACTTCCAGTCTCCAGTCCCATGACGTGGATGCTCCTGCTCTGGAGCCGGAGAATGGGGTTGAGAGGGAAAGATAGATCAGCCTTGATTGAATGGCGTAGTAGACTTGATGGGCCGAATGGCCTTATTCTGCTCTTAGAAGTCATTAACTTTTCTAATTTCTCTTTGATAATCCTGTTTCCAATTTTTTTTTTTTTTTTTTTAAATGCATGATAGTTTGTGGTCACTGTATTTAGTCTGAGCCAATTTAAAAATGCAGAAGATAGACATAAATTTCTGGAGTAACTCAGTGGGTCAGGCAGCATCTCTGGAGAAAAGGAATAGGTGACGTTTCGGGTCGAGACCTTTCTTCAGACTGGATACAAGTACAAGAAAAATACAAAAGTTGGCTTTTCATTTGAATATAGTAATCCTGTGGTGGACTAGCCTTTAATGGTTTTATCTACAGGTTAGATCCAAAACGTCAGAGCTACTGTGCTGTCGATTCTGCTGAATGATAAAGAGGCGGGTTAAGGGAAAATTGTAGGACCTTTCCATTTTGAATTAAAATGTGAATTTATTCCAAGTTGCCCATTTTATCCAGTTCATACGTTCTGGGAGCAGAATTAGGCCATTTGGCCTGTAAAATTGTAAATTGTCACGGGTGTGTAGCATAGTGCTAGTGTACGGGGTGATCGCTGGTCGGCGCAGACTTGGTGGACCACCCTGTATCTCTGAAGTCTAGAAGTAATGTACAGACATGGGTCTGAAGATGGCCCCAACCCTAAATGACACCCATTCCTTTTTCTCCAGACCTGCTGCCTGACCCGCTGAGTTACCCCAGCATTTTGTGCCTATCTTTGTGTCATTATGTGACACGTGTGTAATATAACCGTTACTTGTTTGTCGACCATGGCTTGTATCAAGTTTGAGTGACGTTACATCAGGGCAAGGTGTTCCATCATGTTGGATGTTTATAAATGGAGTGCAATGCTGCAGTCATTGGCGAATGTTCCTACTTTGGCTTTGAGTTGGAGGGAAGGTTATTGATGAACACATACAGAGAAGACCCGGAGCTCTGATGTTAGCCTTCAACAGTCACATCCATCTTCCTTTTGTGCTTGCTGTGACTAAATAAATAACTAGTATGTTTTTCGTGCTTCTGACTGAATTCAGTGTTACCACTCAACTCAACACTATAGACCAGTTCTGGCATTTCCATGGACTTCTTTTCTAATTGTGTTTGCACACTCTCTTGTCTTTTTCTGTTCACTTTTCACTGCTTTGCACTCATCGGCAGAGCGAGGCCATACGCGAATTGGAGGAACGGCACCTCCTGTTTCGCTTGGGCAGCTTACAATCCAGCGGTATGAATTTTGATTTCTCTAACTTCAAGTAACCCCTCTCTCTCCCCGTCCCTCCCCCACCCCAGTCATCATGTTGAGTGTCATTGTCTGGAGGTAGTTATGGCAGGGACGATCCCAGCATTTATGAAACAGTTAGACAGGTACATGGATAGGACTGATTTGGAGGGATATGGACCAAACACGGGCAGGTGGGATTAGTGTAGCTGGGACACGTTGGCAGGTTGGGCCAAAGGACCTGGTTCCACACTGTATCACTGTGACTCTATCAAGTCTACTCCACCATTCAATCATGGCTTATCAATCTTTCCCTCTCTGCCCTTTTCTCTTGCCTTTGCCCCATTGCCCATAATTGTACTTTGTTGGTGTCTATACATTCATATTGCGAGTGTCGAGCCCAGTGGTGCTAGCTCCTGTCTTCCTTGTCACTTATGTGGCCCCCTGGGGCGATATCCCTTCCCTTGTTTGAGAGTTGTCTCCACTGGATTGTGCCCCTGTGAATCTTGCTGGGTTCTAACTGGCCGTGTATGTTATTGCACAACCAGCTGGAAGGAACTGCAGACGCTGGTTTACATCAAAGTTAGACACAAAATGCTTGAGTAACTCAGCGGGGCAGGCAGCAACTCCGGAGAAAAGGAATTGGTGACGTTTCGAGGCGAGACCCTTCTTTAGAGAAGGTGAAGAAAACTCGGTAGTTACTGATGATCTGCCGGAAGAAGAGAAAGCGAAAATGAAAAGTGGCTGGATCCTTGAAATAAATTGGAGAAGCGAAAGAGGACAGGTGCTGGAAATGTAAAACGCTGTCCCTGTGGAGTTCGCTGGCTTATAACTGGTCAAGTATGTTATTGCACAGACCCTTCTTTAGGGGAGAGTGAGGCCAGAGATATGCAGAGGTGCAAAGAACAAACGAATGAAAGGTGTGCAAAAGGACAAATCAAAGCCAGCACCGACGATCGAGGAAAGGTGGAGCCCACAATGGTCCATTGTTGGCTGTGGAGAAGGCGATACAAACAAGTGAAACTAGCAGGACTTCAGTGAAACGAGCAGGACCACTAGGGTGGGGAAGGGGACGGGGAGAGGGAATGCAAGCGTTACTTGAACTTTAGGAGATAAAAAAGGTTTCCAGTTACAGTTTTTTTACAAAGGGATGAGAGAAACAGCGATGTCTTATTGCTACTCTGTCACTTCTTGTAATTCATTTTTAAAGCTTCACTCTGAACTGAAGTTTCCTTCTGTAGTGTAACGATTCTCTGAGAATAACAGGCAATGATTTTTAGGAGGCTAATTGAATAGAAACAGGGTTTGATGAAGCATTAGCTCTGGGCCGATGGGGCTAAAACGCAGGAGTGGTGGGGAGAGTTCATCTCGGAGTAAATAGTTTACCTTTGAACAATGAAATAAGATTTTTTATTTTTCCCTTGTTTCTAAATATATTTGCAATATTTTTTGTTACGGAGGGCTGTGGAAGCTCAGTTGTGTTTGTTAAAGGTTGGGGATCGATAAATCTTTGAACACCAAAGGAATCTCGCAACTTGGGGATTGGTATGAAAGCAGATTTGAGGTTGGAGGATCAATCATTTTCTCATTGAACAGTGTAGTCGACCAGCTCCCTTCTTTCAGATCCGATGTCCTTTAATGTTGGCCAGAACACATGGTTGTCCTTTAAAAGTGTCAGATGGGCTTTGATTTAACATCTAAACTGAAATGTGGCTCCTTTGACAGAGCAGAATTCTGATGAAATGTCATCATTGATTATGAATTTGATTTCATCGTAACACTAGCCCATAACCTTCTCAGATGTGTTCCCCCCACTTAATATAGTGTACTCTGCATCCGTTAGTTCAGTTTCAGTTTAGTTTATTGTCGCATGTACGGAGGTACAGTGAAATTCTTTTGGCTCGTAGGAAGGCAATACATGATTACAATCGAGCTATTTACAGTGTATAGATACAGGATAAGGGAATAATGTTTAGTGCACGATAAACAGTAAAGTCCCATCAAGGATAGTCCAAAGGTCACCAATGAGGTAGGTACAGTTGTTGGTCTTTCTCTAAGTGCATCTTTCTCTTAATTTGATGTAAAATGACAACTCCAAGTGTAAAACTTTGTACTATGTAATTTCTTCTTATTCCTTTTAAGAGCATTCTGCTCTCTCGAAAATTACATTGCATATGGAAATTATGTTCAACCATGTTGCCATTTGACACATTCCACCTGCGTCCGGCTAATAGGGCATTTTATTACTAGCCAGAATTTTTTTTTATGTATTAGTTATTTCCTTGGGAGACCTGACACTAAAATTAATATAGGAAACCAATAATAACTGGAGTACGTAAGAAACATTTCACATTTTTTTGACGGGAAGCGAAAAGTGGAGAGAAACCAATGCAGATGAGGTTAATATAATTTTTTTAAATTTTGTTTTCAGGTTCCTGGTGGAACTAATATCTCATAGGTTACAGTACATTTTTCAAATGTGGAGGCAGTCCTGTAAAATGCAGATTGCATGCTGTTGCATCGTTTATTTGGTGTACAAGATAATTATTTATAATTATTTGGTGTAGTTCTTTTGAGAATGTAGCTCTTGTAAAACATACTTCCAAAGTTGAATAATGAAGTGATTTTATTTTAGCAATCTTACTGCAGAGTCTTACGAAGGACTGTCTTAATGTGGGCACTTTTGATTAATTAATGGTACAAGTCCTCCACTGATTTTCCAGCACCCTTGGTTCCAGAGTCTTTCTAGATCCGTTTTGCCGGACCAACAGAGGTCCCGGCCTCCCGGGAGGAGTCCAACGTCCAATCACCGACTAGGAGCAGAGTTACGGGCCCGCAAAGACAACTGCGGAAGTAAATCGGTTATGGGAACGGATCTGCCGGCTCCAGCCGGGCCTGAGTTCCAGAGCCCCGGCTGCAGGGGGGAGCAAATTCCACCCGCTGATTTGACGCAGATTCCCCAATGTGGTCGGAATCGACCGCTTCGCCCGACCTGGGCACCACATTTTCGGGGGGACTTCCAGGGGGGGGGGGGGGGGGGGGGGGGGAGATTTCAAGCGCTCTCTCGTAGTTTTGTCTGGATTAAAGGAGGTACCATACTGCCAGTTGTCGGAAAACCGGTGGTGGACCAGGAAAGGTAATCTCAGATTCAGATTCAATTTTTATTAAATTAAAATTAAATCTGACTAAAATTAAATTAACTAATCTGCCATTAGTTTCGGAGGTAATGTCAGTGGGCTTGTGGAATCCTTTTGCAAAGTTTATTTTTTTAATTATTGTTATTGCATCCAGAAATATGTTTTGCATTTAGCCAAAAAATAAAAATAAAAATTTGAGGATCACTTGGTTTAGGAATGTTATCCGACTTGCTGTCTTTTGTTATGACAAGAGCAAAATCAAGCAATATGTTCATGTTTCTATTCTTTCTTTGGATGCTTTGTACATTGATTTACTTGGGGGGGGGCTGCACCTAAAAATAGTCAGTTAATTAAATCGCACTACTGCACCTACAGGCATAGTAGAAAGAGAATGAGATTGTATAGAGAGATTGTATAAAAAAGGATTAACCAGTCTGCTTTTTATTTAGGTGCTTTGATTATTGATGACTTTGGGCAAGATGGGATATTTAAGACCTACTTTATTATCACTAGACTAATAGGTCATTTCTGTTGCCACAATATTTCTTTGGGCCATTTAAAATTGTGCTCAAATCCTGATGCATGGTTTAAACCCACAATTCTCCAACCCCGAGATAAGGATCCCTTGTGTAGGGTCTCGACCCGAAACGTCGCCCATTCCTACTCTCCAGAGATGCTGCCTGTCCCGCTGAGTTACTCCAGCATTTTGTGTCTCCCATAAGGATCCTTTGGTTCGTAGATCTCTGGTTCCGGTGGCGCAACGGTAGAGTTGCTGCCTTGCAGCAAATGTACAGCGGGATCGAACACTGGAGACCCAGGTTCGATCCCGACTACGGGTGCTGTCTGTAGGGAGTTTGTACGTTCTCCCCATGACCTGCGTGGGTTTCTCAGATCTTCGGTTTCCTCCCACACTCCAAAGACCTACTGGTTTGTACGTTAGTTGGCTTTTAAAAAAAAATGTCCCTAGTGGGTGTAGGATAGTGTTAATGTGCAGGGATTGCTGGTCGATGGGCCGAAGGGCCTGTATCTCTAAACTATCTCTAAAGGGCGCTGTATCTCTAAACTAAACTAAGAAAAAAAACAGAGATGCTGCATATTGTAACAATCAAGTTCATGGAGTCAGAGTTATAGAGTCCGAAAACAAGCCCAACTTGCCCATGCTGACCAAGATACCCCATCTACACTAGTTCCACCTGCCCTGCATTTGGCCCATATCCTGCTAAACATTTCCTCGCTTGGTATCTGTCCAAATTTAGTTTAGTTTAGAGATACAGAGCAGAAACGGGCCCGTTGGTCCACTGGGTCCGCGCCGACCAGCGATCCTGGCACGCTAACGCTATCTGACACACACACACACACACACACACACACACACACACACACACTAGGAACAATTTACAATTTTTATCAAAGTCAATCAGCCTACAAAGCTGCACACCTTTGGAATGTGGGAGGACACCGGAGCACCCGGAGAAAACCCACGCAGATCACGGGGAGAATGTACAAACTCCTTACGGACAGCACCCGTGGTCGGGATCGAACCTGGGCCTCTGGCATTGTAAGGCAGCAACACTACCGCTGCACCACCGTAAAAGAAAAATCTTTTAAGTTGTAGCACAAGTTTACGGAAATATCTGAAAGTTAAATCCGATGCATTTTTCATTTGGTGAGAGATTTTGGCCAGGAAGCTGGCTTTTTTTTTCGCATGTTGAGACCTCTATGCCCTCAGCCTGGCTGCTGACTAATTTTTATCTAGTCACTCGGCTTAAAACCTTGCGCAGAATTCATTATTCCCCAGAACCAGGGGTTGTGTGGTGGTGGGGGGGGGGGGGGGGGGGGGAAGGAATGACTGTTCTCACAATTGCCAGGAACCACCATAAGGGTGCAATTGTTGGCTCCTTCTGCCTTCAAAGTGGGCGATTAGCAAATTGTTCTATGGATTTCACAGGACAAAGCTGGAATGAACTAATGTGTTTTTAATCTCTGCACACATTGGCCATGGTTATCTGTGGCAAATGGACACAAACAAAGTGACTATCGGAGAGTCTGAAAAGAATTGGAAGAATCTGCTTTAATTTGATTCATGAAAACCGTAGATAAGTTGATCAGGCAGCTGATAGCCATGGTCAGTGCAATTGGACATGGTGTTTTCAGCCTTCTGGATCCCATATGGTTGACTTTTCCTTCCCCGTTCTTTCACCACCCCCTTGGAAAATGACCTTGTTGAAAGTGAAAATTGTCTGACACCTCCGCACAGCTGCACAATAGCATAGCTGCAGTCTAAACAACTATGTTGTCATTATAATGACCGTGGTGGATCAGTTGGACACACTGAGTGGACCGTTACGAGAATGAGGAGACACGTATTGGTGAAGACTTGAGAGAGAAATCTGGTGCTTTTTTTTGAGTCGGCCTTTGCAGTGAAGTGGACTATGATTTTGCAGAAAAGTACAACTCCCTTTTGTGTGAACGTTGTCTTCACTTAAGACCCTTTTTTTTTCATTTCACGATTGCATGCGGTGGTTTAATTCGCCATGTCTTAAAACTTAAAACTTTCCGTCTTTCGAATTTTCTGAGGTGACCTTTTTCATACAACGTGCAGGAAGGAACTGCAGGATAAATGTGCAGGAAGGGGCTGCAGATGCTGGTTTACACCAAAGATGTAAGACACAATGCTGGAGTAACTCAGCGGGTCTGGCAGAGTCTCTGGAGAGAAGGAAAGGGTGACGTTTCGGGTCGAGACCCTTCAGACTGAGTCGGGGGGGAAAGGGATATGAGAGATATAGAGAGATGGGTGACGTTTCGCGTTGAAACACTTCACCGTCTATATTTATAATTTCCCTTCCCCCCCCCCCCGAACCCCCCCCCCCCGACTCCCATTCTGAAGAATGCAGGCACGGTGGCGCAGCGGTAGAGCTACTGCCTTACTGAGACCCGGGTTTGATCCTGAATACGGGTGCTTGTCTGTACGGAGTTTTACGTTCTCCCCGTGACTTACGTGGGTTTTCTCGGAGATCATCGGTTTCCTCCCATGCTCCAAAGACGTACAGTTTTCGAGGTTAATTGGCTTGGTATAAATGTAAAATTGTCCCTAGTGTGTGTAGGGTGGTGTTAGTGTGCGGGGATCGCTGGTTGGTGCAGACTCAGTGGGTCGAAGGGCCTTTTTCCGCGCTGAATCTCTAAACTAAATTAAAAATGGCTTGACAAGAAACCTTCTCTCCAAGGAACTACAGATGCTGGTTTATACTGAAGGTAGACACAAAATGCTGGAGTAACTTAGTGGGTTGGGTTCCGAACCAAAATGTCACCGATTCCCTTTTCTCCAGAAATGCTACCTGACCCGCTGAGTTACTCCAGCATTTCGTCTCCCTTTTTCATCCAGTTCATCCTCTTTGGCACGAAATCTGGGACATTGATGGAAAAGAATAATTAGTCACAGACATTCAGCGATATCGCACATAGCGCAGTGGGAAACTTCTGCTCAGTCAGTATAATGTTGGCATAGACCAGCAAAGCTGCATCATAGGATATTTACACCATGTTCATATTCCCACACTCTGTCTCTCAATTGCACTCTCTTATTTTCACTTAATTTATTTTCTCCTTGTGGGTTACAGGGAGAAGGCTGCAGAATGTTGAGAGGGAAAAATAGGTCGGCCATGATGGAATGGCGTTGGAGACTCAATGGGGAGAATCGACTCGTTCTGCTCCTATCTATTATGCTCTGAAAGGGGGCATTACTGTGCTCCATCAGAAATAAGTTGCTAGCCATTTTAACTCCTTCCCATTCCTGCTCTGTCCTGGGCCTCCTTCATTAACGGATGGCATGGTGGCACAGCGGTAGAGTTCCTGCCTTGCAGTTCCAGGGACCAGGATTTAATGCTGACTACAGGTGCTGTCTTTACGGAGTTTGTACGTTCTCCCCAAAATTCTTAAGGGGTTGGACAGGCTAGATGCAGGAAGATTATTCCCGATGTTGGGGGAAGTCCAGAACTAGGGGTCACAGTTTAAGGATAAGAGGGAAGTCTTTTAGGACCGAGATGAGAAAATCATTTTTTTACACAGGGAGTGGTGAATCTGTGGAATTCTCTGCCACAGAAGGTAGTTGAGGCCAGTTCATTGGCTATATTTAAGAGGGAGTTAGATGTGGCCCTTGTGGCTAAAGGGATCAGGGGGTATGGAGAGAAGGCAGGGATGGGATACTGAGTTGGATGATCAGCCATGATCATATCGAATGGCAGTGCAGGCTCGAAGGGCTGAATGGCCTACTCCTGCACCTATTTTCTATGTTTCTATGAACTGCGTGGGCAGATGTTTGTCCTGCTGTCTTTGACCACAGTAGTGTCCAATGTCGCAACTTTAGAGAATAAACCACAGTAGGAGATCATTCCCTACATGATGCCAGCTCTACCATTCTGCAAGCTCACGGCTGCCTCCAGCTCACCTAGCCATTTGAATTCCCCATTTCCGAAAATTAACCTAATTTAGTTTAAAAATACACACCGACTGAACATTCTTGGGAGGTATTTCAGACAAGTACTAACCCTGAATGTAAAGAGATTTTTCTTCATCTCAGTCCGACGGCCAATCTTTTATCCTGAGGTGCTGCTTGTTTTAGTTTACACTTTAGAGATACAGCACGGAAACAGGATCTTCGGCCCACCGAGTCCACTTCGATCAGCGATCACAAGCACTGCCCTGCACACTCAGGACAATTTACAATTTATAGAAGCCAATTAATCTACCAACCTTTACGTCTTCTGACTGGAAGGAAACCCGAGCACCCGGATGAAACCCATGTGGTCACAGGGAGAACGTGCAAAATCCGTACAGACCAGCACCTGTGGTCAGGATCGAACACGGGTCTCTGGCGCTGTAAGGCAGCAACTCTACCGCTGCACCACCGTGCTGCAGTCCAATTCAAGTCATAGCAAACAGCATTCAGAATCAGAAACTTCATGCAAATGAGTCTTCTATATAACCAAATATTTTAGTTTTTTTCCTGAATGATACTTAAAAGAAATGAAAATGTAATACACAGTCGAGTTTAAATTTTTTTTTGCCTCTCCTCAAATAAATGTCTGAAGAAGGATGTCGACCCAAAACGTCACGTATTCCTTCGCTCCATAGATGCTTCCTCACCCGCTGAGTTTCTCCAGCATTTTTATCTACCTTCAAGCAAATGGCAAGTTTTTAAGTATCAGGTAATTAACTGTATTTGGAGAGTAGAGGAATTCTGTTGTAGATATTATCTAGTATCCAACATAGTTTAAAGCATGAACTAAATGCTGAACCGGCCTCACCTTTGCATCTCTTTATTTAAAAATGTAGATACAAACATAGCAATTGATAACGAGAATCTTTCTCTTTCAATCTAGTGGTTTACATTACAATCCCTACTGTAATGATAACAATGTCTTTAGACTGAATCTCAGTCTGAAGAAGGGTCTCGACCTGAAACGTCACCCATTGCTTCTCTCCAGAGATACTTCCTGTCCCGCTGAGTTACTCCAGCATTTTGTGTCTACCTTCGTTTTAAACCAGCATCTGCAGTTCTTTCTTGCTCACGATGTCTTTAAATCAATTAATGGATGCATACATGTGTAGGTGGGAACTGCAGATGCTGGTTTACACTGAAGATAGACACAAAATGCTGGAGTAACTCAGCGGGTCGGGCAGCATCTCTGGAGAAAAGGAATAGGTGAGGTTTCAGGTCGGGACCCTTCTTCAGACTGAGATTCTGGGGAGAGGGAAACTAGGGGTATGAAATGAAAAGATAGAAAACAAATCAGAGCCGGCACGGATGACCCAGGAAAGGTGGAGCCCACAGAGGTGGACATGAAGTGATACGAACAGTGGAACTAGCAGGATGACTGGTGGTGGGGGAGGGGTGAAGAGAGAATGCAAGGGTTATTTGAAATTGCAGAAATCAATATTCGGACTGCTGGGTTGTAAGCAACCGCCTGCTCTACCTGACGAAGGAAAAATACAGAAACCAAGGGGGAGAAATGATTTGCAAACGCGATAATGAAATCTTTGTGTTCTCCTGTAGCGGAAAGCAGAACTTTAATGAAGGAAAACGAGTAGATTTTTAAAAATATTTTTATTGCTTTGTTGTGTAATGGTGAAAGTATGCCTGGATCAAGTATGCGCTGCATGCTTCATTTGCCACTTTGTGCTGGTATCACAAAGAATTTAGTTAAAGCTCCCTGGATGACCTTTCAATCCCTTGTGTTCAATGCCGAGCAAAGTAATGAAGCAAGTGTTATCCTACAGCAAGGATATGGGAATAGTGGCAAGGCATGCTACGGTTGTAGAGGCCGGACCAATTCACATTCCCTATAAAATAGACATCCCCTGAAAGCTCTCTAGAATTTGGAACTTACTCAAGTAGTGCTTTAATAAGTATAATGTTGCCACCATAATTAACAGCTGTTCCCTTAGTACCATCCACGCGACATTCTGATGTATCTACTGCATGAGTAATCTGTTCATTGTTCGAGTGGAGATGGGAATATTAAGCGTCTAAAAGACTCTACTCATTTATCAACTGCAAGTCTAAACCATATGTGCAGTTATATGGCTTCTGTTGCACAGATGCCTAGTTATTCTACGCCTTTGCTTGCAAAGTTGACGTGTTGCATTTGCTGATTTACGATCTGAAGATGGTGCCTGGTTAAGATGATGGAAAATTGGTCATAAACGAGTCCTGCCTGGCTTGCAACGTTGAGTTTTAACCTCTGGTGGAATTTCACCAACCACACGCCACGCTTGAGACAACTCGAGAGAGCATCGCGGTGGCGCAGTGGTGGAGTTGCTGCCTTGCAGCGAATGCAGCGCTGGAGACCCGCGTTCGATCCCGACTACGGGTGCTGTCCGTACGGAGTTTGTACGTTTTCCCCGTGACCTGCGTGGGTTTTCTCCAAGATCTTCGGTTTCCTCCCACACTCCAAAGACGTACAGGTTTGTAGGTTAATTGGCTTGGTAAATGTAAAAATTGTCCCTAGTGGGTGTAGGATAGTGTTAATGTATGCTGGCATCATTAGTCGGCGCGGACCAGGTGGGCCGAAGGGCTTGTTTCGCTCTATGTCACTAAACTAAACTTAAAAAAAAAAGAGATCTCACTTTTTCTGGAAATTTGTTTGTTATGTGAGCAGATATTTTAAAGCCATTTTGAAAGCGTTTTTTTTTTTAAGGGCAGCAGAGTGGCGCAGTGATGGAGTTGCCGCCCCACAGCGCCAGAGTCTCCGACTCGATCCCGACTACCAATGCTGTCTGTGTGGAGTTTGCGCGTCCTTCCTGTGACTGCGTGGGTTTTCTCTGGGTGCTCTGGTTTCCTCCCACATTGCAAAGACGTACAGGTTTATAGGCTAATTGGCTTCGGTAAATTGCCCCCAGTGTGTAGGATTCGAAACTGAGGTAACAGGGAATCAGTTGAACATATGATCGATGGTTGGCGTGGACTCGGTGGGTTGAAGGGCCCGTTTCCATTCTACATCTCTAAACTAAACAACTAATCAACAGCTTTGGAGGGGAGGTATCTGGAAGTGTCGGCTCCTTGCATAAAGTGTGGCTTAACCTCCTCTAACGAGTTAAGAGCTTGTCCCACGAGCATGCGACCTGCATGCGGCAAGCGCGACCAAACCGGAAGCGGGGACTGCACGGAGGTCGAGTGATCCCCGTACACAGCCTGTCCCACCAGCATGCGCCTGCATGCGGCTAGCGCGACCAAACCAGAAGCGGGGGCCGCGCGGAGGTCGAGTGAGTGACGTTAAGTTCGAGCGAAGTCCGCGCGTGCGTACGGCATCAAGACGCTGCGTACGGCGTCGAGAAGCTGCGCACGCCCATTGAATTTTTTAACACGCGATGTCTTGACCAGCTCCGCACAGCTCCATACGGCTCTGACGGCGGAAGTGGGACTGGCCCCACGAGGCCGTACGGCTCAAGCGACCACGTTAGGTTGTGCTTGCCGCATGGAGTCGCATGCTGGTGGGACAGGCCGCTTTACTTTTTTGTCAGTTAATCTGGAGTTAACGCGACGACTGCAGTTGTGACCAAACCATATCAACAAATAGACCGATAATGGTTTCCTCATTTACAATCACGGCAGGAAATCACGCACGGTATTTTTGTGTTTGACAACGTAATTTGTTTGAAAAGATTTTGCAGCTCTTAGTCCAGGAGACTCGATAACTGTCGGGATTACTGATCTAGCCACCAACTCATTATTGATTTTAAAATATTCATTGCTTTATAAATTAAATTTTAATTATTAAAACAGTACAAATTTACCAATTTGTATTGTAAAAGTGTAGTAACGATTTGTATGATAATTTTATATTGAAATTTCCATCAATCTTTTTTCCCCGTGGCTGCTTAATCTAAATCAAAAATCCTGCACTCTCTTCCAACCCAGCTGCAGACTTTTGTGTGTAGGATCGAACTGCAGATGCTGGTTCACACTGAAGATGGAAGCAAAATGCTGGAATAACTCAGCGAGTCAGTCAGCATCTCGGAAAAAAGGAATAGTTTCAGATCGAGACCCTTCTTCAGACTGAGTCGAATGGGATGGTGCGGGGTGTCGAATGGGATAGTGGAGGATGGAGTTAAAGGGAAAGGGTTTCTTAAATGTGTGAGCGTAGAGACAGAGGGGTGTAAAATGAGGGTAGAAGCAATAGGTAGCAAGGTGAAAAGTAAAAATGGCAGGCCGGCAAATCCAGGGCAAAAATTAAAAAGGGCCACTTTTCAGCATAATAGTATAAGGGGTAAGAGTGTTGTAAAAACAAGCCTGAAGGCTTTGTGTCTCAATGCAAGGAGCATTCGTAATAAGGTGGATGAGTTGAATGTGCAGATAGCTATTAATGACTATGATATAGTTGGGATCACGGAGACATGGCTCCAGGGTGACCAAGGCTGGGAGCTGAACATCCAGGGATATTCAATATTCAGGAGGGATAGACAGAAAGGGAAAGGAGGTGGGGTAGCGTTGCTGGTTAGAGAGCAGATTAATGCAATAGAAAGGAAGGACATTAGCTTTGAGGATGTGGAATTGATATTGATAGAGCTGCGAAACACTAAGGGGCAGAAACCGCTAGTGGGAGTTGTGTACAGGCCACCTAACAGTAGTAGTGGAGTTGGGGATGGCATCAAACAGGAAATTAGAAATGTGTGCAACAAAGGTAAAACAGTTATAATGGGTGACTTCAATCTCCATATCGATTGGGTAAATCAAATTGGCAAGGGTGCTGAGGAAGAGGATTTCTTGGAATGTATGTGGGATAGTTTTCTAAACCAACATGTAGAGGAACCAACGAGAGAGCAGGCTATTCTAGACTGGGTATTGAGTAATGAGGAAGGGTTAGTTAGCAGTCTTGTTGTGCGTGGCCCCTTGGGCAAGAGTCACCATAATATGGTTGAGTTCTTCATTAGGATGGAGAGTGACATCGTTAATTCAGAAACAAGGATCCTGAACTTAAAGAAAGGTAACTTTGAGGGTATGAGACGTGAATTGGCCAAGATAGACTGGCGATTGATTCTTAATGGGTTGATGGTGGATATGCAATGGAAGGCATTTAAAGACTGCATGGATGAACTACAACAATTGTTCATCCCAGTTTGGCAAAAAAATAAATCAGGGAAGGTAGTGCATCCATGGATAACAAGGGAAATCAGGGATAGTATCAAAACAAAAGATGAAGCGTGCAAATTAGCCAGAAAAAGCAGCCTACCAGAGGACTGGGAGAAATTCAGAGACCAGCAGAGGAGGACAAAGGGCTTAATTAGGAAAGGGAAAATAGATTATGAAAGAAAACTGGCAGGGAACATAAAAACTGACTGCAAAAGCTTTTATAGATATGTGAAGAGAAAAAGATTAGTTAAAACAAATGTAGGTCCCTTGCAGTCAGAAACGGGTGAATTGATCATGGGGAACAAGGACATGGCAGACCAATTGAATAACTACTTTAGTTCTGTCTTCACTAAGGAAGACATAAAAAATCTGCCGGAAATAGCAGGGGAACGGGGGTCAAATGAGATGGAGGAACTGAGAGAAATCCAGGTTAGCCGGGAAGTGGTGTTAGGTAAATTGAATGGATTAAAGGCTGATAAATCCCCAGGGCCAGATAGGCTGCATCCCAGAGTACTTACGGAAGTAGCCCCAGAAATAGTGGATGCATTAGTGATCATTTTTCAAAACTCTTTAAATTCTGGAGTAGTTCCTGAGGATTGGAGGGTAGCTAATGTAACACCACTTTTTAAAAAGGGAGAGAGAGAAAACGGGGAATTACAGACCAGTTAGTCTAACGTCGGTAGTGGGGAAACTGCTAGAATCAGTTATTAAAGATGGGATAGCAGCACATTTGGAAAGTGGTGAAATCATTGGACAAAGTCAGCATGGATTTATGAAGGGTAAATCATGTCTGACGAATCTTATAGCATTTTTCGAGGATGTAACTAGTAGAGTGGATAAGGGAGAACCAGTGGATGTGTTATATCTGGACTTTCCGAAGGCTTTCGACAAGGTCCCACATAAGAGATTAGTATACAAACTTAAAGCACACGGTATTGGGGGTTCAGTATTGATGTGGATAGAGAACTGGCTTGCAGACAGGAAGCAAAGAGTAGGAGTAAACGGGTCCTCTTCACAATGGCAGGCAGTGACTAGTGGGGTACCACAAGGCTCAGTTCTGCGACCCCAGCTATTTACGATATATATTAATGATTTGGACGAGGGAATTGAATGCAACATCTCCAAGTTTGCGGATGACACAAAGCTGGGGGGGCAGTGTTAGCTGTGCGGAGAATGCTAGGAGGCTGCAAGGTGACTTGGATAGGCTGGGTGAGTGGGCAAATGCATGGCAGATGCAGTATAATGTGGATAAATGTGAGGTTATCCACTTTGGTGGCAAAAACAGGAAAGTAGATTATTATCTGAATGGTGGTCGATTAGGAAAGGGGGAGATGCAACGAGACCTGGGTGTCATGGTACACCAGTCATTAAAAGTAGGCATGCAGGTGCAGCAGGCAGTGAAGAAGGCGAATGGTATGTTAGCATTCATAGCGAAAGGATTTGAGTATAGGAGCAGGGAGGTTCTACTGCAGTTGTACAGGGTCTTGGTGAGACCACACCTGGAGTATTGCGTACAGTTTTGATCTCCTAATCTGAGGAAAGACATTCTTGCCATAGAGGGAGTACAGAGAAGGTTCACCAGAATGATTCCTGGGATGTCAGGACTTTCATATGAAGAAAGACTGGATAGAATCGGTTTGTACTCGCTAGAATTTAGAAGATTGAGGGGGGGATCTTATAGAAACTTACAAAATTCTTAAGGGGTTGGACAGGCTAGATGCAGGAAGATTGTTCCCGATGTTGGGGACGTCCAGAACAAGGGGTCACAGTTTAAGGATAAGGGGGAAATCTTTTAGGACCGAGATGAGGAAAGCATTTTTTTCACACAGAGTGGTGAATCTCTGGAATTCTCTGCCGCAGAAGGTAGTTGAGGCCAGTTGATTGGCTATATTTAAGAGGGAGTTAGATGTGGCCCTTGTGGCTAAAGGGATCAGGGGGTATGGAGAGAAGGCAGGTACAGGATACTGAGTTGGATGATCAACCATGATCATATTGAATGGCGGTGCAGGTTCGAATGGCCGACTCCTGCACCTATTTTCTATGTTTCTATGAGTCGGGGGAGAGGGGAAACTAAAGGCATGAAGAGGTACAAAGAACAAATGTATGAAAAGAACAAATCAAAACCAACAAAAAATGGTCAAGGAAAGGTGGAGCCCACAATGGTCCATTGCTGGATGTGGAGGAGGTGAAAATGAGTGGATAGAAACAGTGAAACTAAGCAGGAAGGCAATGAAACTCTGCTTCATTGCCGATGAATCATCTCTGCTTCTCAGCATCGCTGAAGAAAATGGATAGGTGACGTCTTGGGTCGAGACCCTTCTTCAGACACCTTCTCTGTTGATCTAAAAGCTTATGCCAAAGGAGCAGGCAAGAGATTCTCATCATTGTTATGGTTTGCAAGACAGCACGTCATTAAAAAAAAAGCTTTGATCTACCAGTAAAAATGGCCATCGTCAATGGAATGATTATTTGGGAGAAGGGGGCCTCTGCAATGCATTAAGGTGGATGATGAAAACGCTGCCAGTTCAACCCTTCCAGCATGCTGGCAGAGTTGTATCATTGGGTCATAAGATGGGAGCAGACTCATTTGGCCCATATTGTCACATCTACCATTCGATCATGGCTGAATTATTTTTCTCTCGGACCCCATTCTCCTCCCTGTAACCTTTGACACCCTTACTAATTAAGAACCCATTAATCTCCACTTTAAAAATACCCATTGACTTGGCCTCCACCACCATCTGTGGCAATGAATTCCACGGATCCACCACCATCTGGCTCATGAAATTCCTCCTCGTCTCTATTGTTAAGGTATGCCTCTGAGGCTGTGCCCTTTGGTCCTCGACTTTGCTGCTTATCTGCATTCAAACAGTTTGTCCTTTTATTAAGAGGCTGTGCCCTCTGATCCTAGACTCTCTTACTCATCTCTACTGTAAAGGTTTTTCCTTTTATGTTGATGCTATGCGCTGTGGTCCTAGACACTCCTGCTTATCTTTATACTAAAAGAAGGTAGACAAAAATGCTGGAGAAACTCAGCGGGTGAGGCAGCGTCTATGGAGCGAAGGAATAGGCGACGTTTCGGGTCGCGACCAACATCGCCTATTCCTTCGCTCCATAGATGCAGCCTCGCCCGCTGATTTTCTCCAGCATTTTTGTCCACCTTCGATTTTTCCAGCATCTGCAGTTATTTCTTAAACATTTCTATACTAAAAGAAAGTCCTTTAATTCTGAGGCTGTGCTCTATACTCCTAGACTCTCCTGCTCATCGCTATTCTAAAGGTACATCCTTTTATTCTGAGGTTATGTTCTCTGGTCCTTGACTCTCTCTGCAACTTGAAACCTCCTCCCCGCATCCTCTAGCCCTATCTGCCGTTTGGCCAAGGCCATGCATGTAAAGGGGCTGTCCAACTTGGGTGACCCTAATGCGCGAGTTCTGGCGAGTTTGCCCTCGACTCGTACTTGCAGCATGGTGGACACGAGGTCGTAGGAGGTCTTCGTAACTCTCCTTCATGCTCGAGAGTGGTCTCCACGTACTCGAGTCCTCAGCTAGGTCATGGCGTTTTTTTCAATATGTTAAATAATGCCCGCGAGTAAAAAAAAAGTCGTCATGAAAAAATTCAATACTTTTTTTACTCGTAGATTTAGTCGTAGTAGGTCGGCACGTTAGTCGTAGGTAATCGAGGGTAGGCGTAGATAGTCTTTATCATGGTCGATGGGAGGTTGAAGGAGATCTTCTGCACAGTTGAAGGAGGTCTTCAACATGTCATTTTTTTTTCAAACTCTTCTAAACTCGCCAGTTAGGTCGCCCAAGTGGGACAGCCCCTTAATTCAGATTGCACTCTCTGGTAGTGATGCAGGAAGAAAGGGATCGTACCACAATAGCAAACACTGGGAAATTTGGATTCAAGTGACTGAATGCCACAATGATTGCTTCATTGACTGCTGCTCAAATATTGATGATCAATTCATTTTGAGGAAACTGAATATATGTAGACAGTTAACTGATTATGGATATGTTGAATCACAATTGTACGATACATACATAGCAAGCTGTGAAGGAAATGTCAATTCACGTACTGTTTTAAAATAAAAATGGCGAATAGGCTTTTGCTTTTGATTTTCCTTTAAAAGCTCTTGTATTCACTTCTAAGCTCAACATTAAGTTGTACAGAAGTTTGTCTCTCTTTTCAAACTTTAGAGATACAGTGTGGAAACGAGCCCTTTGGCCCACTGAGCACGCCAAAGAGTGATCACCCCGTACAATTTCTCAATCCTACACTCTTGGGACAATTTACAATTTTTATTTGAAGCGAATTAACTCACGACCTGTGCAGGAAGGAGCTGCAGATGCAGGTTTAAACCGAAGGTAGGTACAAAAATCTGGAGCAACTCTGCAGGTCAGACAGCATCTCTGGAGAAAAGGAATAGGTGAAGTTTTGTGTCGAGACCATTCTTCAGACTCCAGAGATGCTGTCTGACCCGCTGAGTTAATCCAGGTTTTTGTGTTGATCTTAACTACCACTCTGCATGTCCTGGGAGGAGTGTGGGAGGAAAACGGAGCACCCGGAGAAAACCCATGCAGGTCATGGGGAGAACGTACAAAACTCCATACAGACAGCACCCGTAGTCAGGATTGAACCCGGGACTCTGGCGCTGCAAGGCAGCAACCTTACTGCTGCGCCACCGTGCCGCCCTTGTTATAACCTTGCCTGCTCTAGACCTGTGTTAAGAGGGATCGAGTTTCCAGGACAACCTCCAGCTATTTGTGGAGATGGTTTTAAATGTCTGATTTAATATGAACTTTGATGAATGTCTTGGTCTGAAACCAATGGAGTGGGACTTTCATTAACCTGCCTGACCTCTCTGGTGTCGGGAGCTTTTGCCTGAGTCCACAACAGTATACCCAATTAGCAAGAAGTTGGTCAGATCACCAGAGAGAGTCTTTGGAGGAATGCACCTCGAGGCACCGCGATTGAAGTGCTAGACATCTCATGCCCCAGTCCCCCACTGTTCCTGTATCAGGTGTCAGCTGCTCTGCTCATTTCCCTCCCATTTTAAGCAGAGAGGCAAAGACGTGCTGCATGGTCATGGCCATGAAAATTGTACCCTTGGTTTCACCTCTAGTATGATCCAGCAGTTTGCTGGGCAATACATTTTTTTTTTCTCTTCCCTTTTTCTATCTCATCGTCTCTCCACAATACACTTAGGGCGTCAGACTTGGGACCCACCAAGCCAATTAATCTCCAAACATGCACGTCTTTGGAGCGTGGGAAGATACCGAAGATCTCTGAGAAAACCCACGGGGAGAACGTACAAACTCCGTACAGGCAGCGCCCATAGTCAGTATCGAACCCGAGTCTCTGCCGCTGTAAGGCAGCAACTCTACCGCTGCGCCACTGTGCTGCCCCATGTGTTCTGGACTTCAACGTAAAGCGCTAATTGGGAGTTATTCATGGTCCCCACACTGGTTGTTAACTCATTTAACTCAACGTGACCTTCAATGAGAATCAAGTCAACCATAGAACAAAATGGCCGCGTAAAAGTGTTACAAATGTGGTCTGTTTCCGCTGCGTATTTAAAGTTTTCTTTTGAAAGATTCACCCAAAAATGCAGAAACAAAATATTTGCCCTTGTCTGAACGTGTTAAAGTGCCCGAGTATTTTAGCATAATTTTCCTTGTGTTCTTGTGAAATTCCTTTTCATTGAAGTTTATAGAAATGAAGGTCAGAATTGAGAGATGATGGCGCCAATCCTGTGATGTTGTCTTTCGCACAGCAGGCATTCGTAAGGTTAATTTCCTTTTTAATTGAATTTTTTGAAGGACTAACCGTATCTTGATCTAATTCATGTGGTTGGTGTTGCAGTGTTGTAATGGTAATCAAAAATAAAATGACTGCAGAGGCTGCAAATATGAAATAGAACCCAAAAAATGATTTAAAAATTACTGGAAGACAGACACAAAATGCTGGAGTAGAGTGCCTGTCCCACTTAGGCGACCTAATCTGCGAGTTCTGGCGAGTTTGCCCTTGACTCGTATTCGCAGCATGGTCGACACGAGGTCGTAGGAGGTCTTCGTAACTCTCATTCATGCTCTAGAGTAGTTCCCGCGTACTCGAGGCCTCAGCTAGGTCGCGGCGTGTTTGTCAACATGTTGAAAAATGCCCGCGAGTTAAAAAAAAAAGGCCACCATGGAAAAAATCGATACATTTTTTTACTCGTATGTTTAGTCGTAGTAGGTCGGCATGTTAGTCGTAGGTAATCGAGGGTAGTCGAAGGTAAACGTAGATAGTCTTCATCATAGTCGAAGGGGATCGATCAAAGGAGGTTGTCTTCACTCTCCACTATTCGGTGTCCAATTTTCCCGAAAAGCTAGTCTTCAACAGTCGAAGGAGGTCTTCTACATCATCGAAGCAGGTCTTCAACATGGCATTTTTTCAAGCTCTGCTAAGTTCTTCTAAACTCGCCAATTAGGTCGCCCAAGTGGGACAGCCCCTTAACTCAGCGGGTCAGGCAGCATGTCTGGAGTAAAGGAATAGGTCTAGGCCCTTCAGCCTGGGAGTCGGGAATGGGGAAGGAGAGATATAGACGGTACTTGGGACAAGTGCACGGAAGATATGCAAAAAGCAACAAACATCGAGGCAATGTGGGGTGCACAATAGGCCATTGTTGGCTGTAGGGTTGGTGATGATAATGAGTTAAACAACACAGGAACTCAACAAGACAACAGTAAAGCTAGTACGACTACTAGTGTGGGGGAGGGACGAGTGAGGGGGGATGTATTGGTTACTGAAAGATCAGGCATTGACCTTGGTTGAGAAACTGAGTGAGGCCCAACGCGAATTGGAGGAACAGCACCTCGTATTTGGCTTGGGCAATTTACAATCCAGCGGATTGAATATTGATTTCTCTAACTTCAAGTAATCCTTGCATCCCCTCTCTCTCTCTCTGTCCCTCCCCCACCCTAGGTCGACATGTTTCACTGTCCTGATTAATGTTACTGTTTGCATGCCTTGTTGTCACCTTCCCCTTCAGCCAACAATGAACCATTCTATGTTTCCTTATCATTGTCTGCTTTGATCTACCGTTTCCACACCTTTCCATATCTCTAGTCTACCTCTTCCCTCATTCTGAAGAACAGTCCCGACCCGCAACGTCACCATTCCTTCTCTACAGAGATGCTGCCTGTCCCGCTGACTTCCTCCAGCATTTTGTGTCTATCTTTGCTGAGAAACCGACTTTGCAAACATGTTTAGTTACTGACCTAGGCAATATTGCAGCAGAGGAATTCTATACGGACATCATAGTCTGTCCTCACCTTCTCCATCATGGTCTGTTTTGACAGCCACCAAACACGACACCCGGAGGCTGCAGTGAATCGTCCAATCAGCTGAGAAGGTTGTTGGCCGCAACCTTCCCTCCATTGACGAACTGTACACTGCAAGAGTCAGGAAGCGAGTGGGCAAGATCATCTCTGACCCTTCTCACCCTGGCCACAGACTCCTTGAATCACTTCTCTCTGGAAGGCGACTCTGGACTGTCAAAGCAGCCACAGTCTCACATAAAAACAGCTTTTTTTTCCACGAGTAGTAGCTCTACTCAATAACCAAAAATCTGTAGCCTCCTTTTGCTCTGGTATTTTATTTAATTCACATGTTTAATCAATAATGTTTTATATATCACTCTTAACTGTCACTATGTCATGTTGGCACTTGTGGGCGGAGCACCAAGGCAAATTCCTTGTATGTGAATACTAGGCCAATAAACTTATTCATTCATTAAGGCTCACTTGGGCGGCACGGTGGCGCAGTGGTAGAGTTGCTGCTTTGCAGTGCTTTCCGTGCCAGAGACCTGGGTTCATTCCCGACTACGGCTGATGTGACCACGTGGGTTTTCTCTAAGATCTTTGGTTTCCTCCCACACTTAGCTTGGTATAAATGTAAATTGTCCCTGTTGTGTGTAGGATAGTGTTAATGTGCGGGGATCGCTGGTCGGTGCGGACTGGGTGTGCTGAAGGACTTGTTTCCGCACTATATCTCTAAACTAAACTTGTTGAAGGCAGTGTAATAATATGGTCATTGACTTAATTTGAACAGCTCTGGGGTCAAGAGTAAAACCGCTAATTGAGCAGGAATCTACAATATTTTATAGGGTTGCAATATCATATTTGACAAATGGATTTTTAATGCAGGGAAGGAATGAGGGATATATTCTGCGTAAAAGGCAGATATGACCAATTGTTGTGTTCAAGAGGGAACTGCAGATGCTGGAAGATCGAAGGTACACAAAATTGTTGGAGAAACTCAGCGGGTGCAGCAGCATCTATGGAGCGAAGGAAATAGGAAGGAAATAGGTCCTAGACTCTCCCACTAGTGGAAACATCCTATTTTCTCCTCCCACCCTCCTATCCGCCCGCCCTCGGGCTCCTCCTCCTCCCCTTTTCCTTCCTTCTCCCCCCCACCCTCCATCAGTCTGAAGAAGGTTTCGGCCCGAAACGTCGCCTATTGTCGCCTATTTCCTTCGCTCCATAGATGCTGCTGCACCCGCTGAGTTTCTCCAGCAATTTTGTGTACCTATGACCAATTGTTAATGCCTTTGAGAAGATCCATAAGTCTTTGGGTGGGAAGAACATGATGAAGCAGGTTGAAAAAATGGGTTTGGGTAATTTCGAGGTTAAGAAAAGACAAGTGGATTGCAGGCTGACATGAGAGGTTGCTAAACTTGTATGTGACACTCATTGGGCCAGTTCAGACAGTTCTCGCTTGCTCTGGCTGCTTTGCCTCTTTGGTCTGTGTCACGGAGAGTTCACAAGTTCTCGCAGCATAACCATTTGGCCCATCAAGTCCGCTCCGCCATTCAATCACGGCTGATCTATCTTCCCCTCTCAACCCCCATTCTCCTGCATTCTCCCCATAACCCTAACACCCTTACTAATCAAGAATCTGTCAAAGGTACACAAAAATGCTGGAGAAACTCAGCGGGTGCAGCAGCATCTATGGAGCGAAGGAAATAGGCAACGTTTCGGCCCGAAACGTTGCCTATTTCCTTCGCTCCATAGATGCTGCTGCACCCGCTGAGTTTCTCCGGCATTTTTGTGTACCTTCGATTTTCCAGCATCTGCAGTTCCTTCTTAAACACCAGAATCTGTCAATCCCTGCTTTAAAAATATCCATTGACCTGGTTTCTACGTCCTTCTGTGGCAATGAATCCCACAGATTCACCACCCTCTGACTTAAGAAATTCCTCCTCACCTCCTTCCTAAAGATGCATCATTTTATTCTGAGGCTGTGACCTCTGGTCCTAGACTCTCCCACTAGTGGAAACATCCTCTCCACATCTAGGCCTTTCACTACTCGGTAAGTTTCAATGAAGTCTCCCCTCATCCTTCTAAACTCCAGTGAGTACAGGCTCAGTGCCATCAAACGCTGGCAAGGATAAAGAAAATATCAAGATGATACCAAAATAAATCTTAAGTTAATGAAGAATCTGGGGCACCCATCATAACCTAACCTCTGCTGATGATGGGACTGATAGGTGTTCACATTGTTCCGAGTACTTTTAATGAGGTTAATTGGTGGGGTGGGAAATAAACTTGCCCTACTTGCCACAGCGCCTGGAACGCTCTCACTTCAAGACCATTTATCAAAATGAAGTACGAGGTTATGATTCTTTTACGTAAGGCATTCTGAACTGACAGTTGTGGACTGAATGTATAATCCCCTTCAACTTTGAAAAACGAGTTGGAACAGAAGATAGACACAAAATGCTGGAGTAACTCGGGTAGGATTTCTGGAGAGAAGGGATGGCTCACATTTCGGGTTGAGACCCATTCCTCCTTCAGGCCCTAAAAAGTCACGAGGGTGGCCACAATGGCGCAGCGGTAGAGTTGCTGCCTTACAACGCTTGCAGCGTTGGAGACTCTGGTTCGATCCCGACTACGGGTGCTGTCTGCACGGAGTTTGTGCGTTCTCCCCGTGACCGTGTGGGTTTCCTCCGAGATCTTCGGTGTCCTCCCACACTCCAAAGACGTACAGGATTTGTAGGTTAATTGGCTTGATATAAATGTAAATTGTCCCCTGGTGTGTGTTGGGTAGTGCTGATATGCGGGGATAGTTGGTTGGTAGGACTCGGAGGGCCTGCTGTTTCCACACTGCATCTCTAAACTAAACTAAACTAAACTTGAAAAAGAATAAAAAGTTTTGTTCCGGAGTGGTGTGGTGAGCAACACCAAATAGATAACTCCTTCACAGTTGGCAAAGGCTGAATGGATAGGATTGCAACCTTCTGTTGTGCAAAGTTCTGCACTTCTAGTGTAGAATGTCGACGAACACTGTTCTATTTTCCTCAACTTTATTCTGGTAGGATACTTGTTACTAGGAATGTCTCTTCTCTGATAGAAAATTCTCTTCTAAAAGAAGTGCATTGTGGTAACCCTCTGCTGTAAATCAGCTGACACTTTTTCTGACAATTTGCCAGGCTGGGAACTGCCACCCATCCCATCTCTGAATGCTGCATTCTGCTGCTGTGTGGGATTCTGTTTGAAATAGTATTGGGCTTTTCAGATGTTTTATTATGGTCGCCCAGGATGTTGTTCAGAGCACAGACAAGTTTAGCATGCAGGATATTCGGCAGGGGTTGTGCAATGGTTGGGGTTTCTGTTGTGAAGAATATTAAATAGTCTTACTTGGTTTAGTTGAGAGATGCAGTGTGGAAACAGGCCCTTCGGCCCACCGAGTCGGCACCGCCCGGCGATCCCTGCACACTAACACTGTCCTACATGCACTAGGGACAATTTACATTTATACCAAGCCAATTAACCTACAAACCTGTACGTCTTTGGAGTGTGGGAGGAAACTAAAGATCTCGGCGAAAACCCACTTGGTCACGGGGAGAACGTACAAACTCCGTACAGACAGCACACCTAGTCAGGATTGAAGCCGGGTCTCTGGCGCTGTAAGGCAGCAACTCTACCGCTGCGCCACCGTACTTCTCTATATTTTTCCCATTGATGCTAATCGCATTTAAGATAAGTTTTGTTTATTGCCATGTGTACCAAAGTGCAGTGAGAAGCTTTTGTTGTGTGCAAACCGGTCAGTGGAAAGACAATACATGATTACAATCGAGCCGTCCACAGTGTACAGATACACGATAAAGGGGATAATGTTAAGTGCAAGATAAAGTCCAATTAAAGATAGACTGAGGGCCTCCATTGTGGTAGATAATACCCAGGATTGCTCTCTATTTGTTGGTAGGATGGTTCAGTTGCCTGATACCAGCTGGGAAGAAGCAGTCCCTAAATCTGGAGGTGTGCATTTTCACACTTCTGTACCTCTTGCCTGATGGGAGAGGGGAGAAGAGGGAATGGCCAGGGTGCGACTTGTCCTTGATGATGCTGGTGACCTTGCCGAGACAGCGTCGGGTATAATTGGAGTCAATGGAAGGGAGATTGGTTTGTGTGATGGTCTGGGCTGCGTCCACAATTCACTGCAACTTCTTGTGGTCTTGGATGGAGCTGTTCCCAATCCATGCTGTGATGCGCCCTGATAGAATGCTCTTTGTAGCGCATCTGTAGAAGTTGGTGAGAGTTGTTGGAAGCAACTGAGCCTTCTAAGGAAGCAGAGGTGTTGGTGTTTAAGAAAGAACTGCAAATGCTGGAAAAATCGAAGGTAGACAAAAATGCTGGAGAAACTCAGCGTGTGAGGCAGCATCTATGGAGCGAAGGAATAGGTGACGTTTCGGGTCGAGACCCTTCTTCAGACTGGTGTGTGCTGTCTTGGCCATTGTTTTGATATGACTGGTCCAGGACTAGTTGTATGTTAGATTTACTGTTCGGAATTTGAAGCTTTATTTTAGTTTCATATCTGTTAATTATGTGAGAGTTGAAGTCAAAATATGCTGTGCTCTGAACAGATCTTTGAAGATCGCCAATGGGTGCACCTTATCAAAAGTATCAACCAAGACACAGAGTGCTGGAGTAACTCCAGTGGGTCATGCAGCATCCTTGGAGAACATGGAGAGGTGACATTTCAGGCCGGGACCTTTCTTCTGACTCAAGGCGATATTTACCGGAGTATCTGAACTGAAGGGTCGCAACCTTTCCCAACCCCTGCAAGTTATCCCTTCAAGGGTTGTAAAAGCATCACGGTAGCTCAGCGGTTGGTAGAGCTGCTGCCTTACGGCGCCAGAGACCCGGGTTCCATCTTGTCTATGGGCAGACACAAAATGCTGGAGTATCTCAGCGGGTCAGGCAGCATCTCTGGAGAGAAGGAATCGTTGACGTTTTGGGTCAAGACCCTTCTTCAGACGGGTGCTGCAGTCTGACTCTCAACCAGTTATAGTCAGGTGGTCGGTTTATAGTCAGTTTCTCAACCTATCCTTCCGCAGTAACCCTTGCATCCTCTCTCGCTCTTTCTCGCTCTCTCCCACGCTAGTTGTCGTACTAGTTTTACCGTCGTCCTGTTGAGTTCCTCTGTCTGTATAACCTGTCCTACAGCCAACAGTGGCCTGTTGTGTGCCACACATTTCCTTGGTGATTGTTGCTTTTTGCATATCTTCCATTCACTTGTTCCAAGTACCGTCTATATCTCTCCTCCCCCTGACGTCTGAAGAAAGGTCTCGACCCGAAAGGTCACCCATTCCTTCTCTCCAGAGATGCTGCCTGCCCCGCTGCGTTACTCCATTTGGTGTCTAGCTTAGTTGAGAAACAGACTTTGCAAACATGTTTAAAAAGGAGCTGCAGATGCTGGAACAATCGAAGGTAGACAAATGCTGGAGAAACTCAGCGGGTGAGACAGCATCTATGGAACGAAGGAATGGGGACGTTTCGGGTTGAGACCCTTCTTCAGACGTGTTTAATTACTGACCTAGGCAATATTAAGGCTCAGGCCAGAGGCATGGTGGTGCAGCGGGTGAGTTGGTTACAGCGAGAGACCCTGGTTATGGGCGCTGTCTGTTCAGAGTTTGTACGTTCTCCCTGTGACCTGCGTGGGTTTCCTCCGAGATCTTCAGTTTCCACTCAAAGATGCACAGGTTTGTAGGTTAATTGGCTTGGTATAAATGTCAATTGTCCCGTGTGTGTGTGGGGGGGATTGTAAGTGTGCTGGGATCGCTGGTCGGTGGGCCGAAGGGCCAGTTTCTGTGCTGTATCTCAAAACTAAACGAGTGATGACATCTTGTCAGTCATTAATGCCACCCTACAAGGGCCAGATAAGTATTGAACGTCAATGTGGAGTTGAAAGGCAGAGAAATGGCCAAATAAATATGATGACAGCAAATGCTAAATTATAAGTTGTCATGTCCATCAATTGTTTCCAAAGCCCAGTGTGATCTCTGGCTGTGGAGTTTGTGTATTTTGCACAGTCGGTTTATAGGGCAGTAAATCTGATGTGAGAAAGATTGTGGTTACTTACCGAAGCAAACTTAATTGTATCATTAGTATTCAGAACACGGTTCTAGCAGCAAATGTAACTGGACTTGAACAAAGCTGTGAAGGAAACTGTTCTTTGAACTTATTGGCACCTTTACTGAGAATTGCTTCATATTGTTTGTGATGCTGATTTATAAACAGAGTTTAAGACGAGCTCAGAACAATTGACACTGTATTAGGGGTGATTCCATGCCTGCTTTATTGCTAAAAATAGCTGGGGCAACTGAAAATAAAGGATTCGCCTGTTGTCTATTTGTGGTTGAAGCAAAATAAAGTGAAAATGCATTCTGAATCCTTCCCTCGACCGCGATTGAAATTGGGCAAAATAACATGCTGTGAATGCACGCACCTCCAGGTTCACGGACAGTTCCTTCCCATCTATTAGGCAACTGAACTATCCTACCAACAACTAGAGAGCAGTCGGGAACTACAATCTACCTCATTGGGGACCCTGAACTATCCTCGATTGGACTTTACTGTCTCTGTCCTGCACTAACCTTTATTCACATTATTCCCTTTATCATTTAACTGCACACTGTGGACGGCTCGATTGTAATCATGTATTGACTTTCCGCTGACTGGTTAGCATGCAACAAAAGCTTTTCACTGCACCTCGGCACACGTGGCACTAAACTAAACTGAGGTCGATGAGTCTCGAGAATCTGGCAGTATCATCAAAGACCCACACCATCCTGGCCACACACTCATCTCCCTGCTACCTTCAGGTAGAAGGTACAGGAGCCTGAAGACTGCAACGACCAGGTTCAGGAATAGCTACTTCCCCACAGCCATCAGGCTATTAAACCTGGCTCGGACAAAACTCTGAACGTTAATAACCCATTATCTGTTATTTGCACTTTATCAGTTTATTTATTCATGTGTTTTGTTGTCATTGCCTACTATATTCTGTTCTGCTGAAGCAAAGCAAGAATTTCATTGTCCTATCAGGGACACATGACAATAAACTCACTTGAACTTGAAAAGGAATAGGTGACATTTCGGGCCGAGAACGTTCTTCAGACTGAAGGAGGGTCTCGACCCGAAACATCACCTATTCCTTCTCTCCAGAGGTACTGCCTGACCCTCTGAGTTACTCCAGCTTTTTGTGTCTATAAACTAAAAAGAAATGCAGTGTGTTCTTCCAATAAAAGAATTTGAATATCACATGGAGACCCTTACTTTGCCAATGTATGTAAATGATTTCAAGATTTTATGGGTAAATTACTGCTGCTGCATCACTTTTATATAACAAGTTAAAGTTGGCAGTCGGCTTTTTGTAATATAAATTTGATTGGACTACAAAGAATGGGAAATGTGTTCTACAACGTTCAATTTTCTATAACATCCTGATATACTGCGGAGACTCTCAAGATAACAGTGGCAACCAGTGAAATTGCAAAATTATGCTTTCATTCTGAAAATTTAATGGAGAACGGTGTAACATAATTGAAGGGGTCAGAAGAAGTGCAGTACATTTTTATTGAAGAGCCCTGGTTTGTTTCATTTGGGAGTTAATCTCAGACTCTTTTTGCCAGAGCCTTTTAAAAGTTACCAAAATTACATTCAATTTAATCAAATAGATTAAGAAATCAGACGAGGCTAATTTTTAGTTTCTTCCGATACCGTGTATGCATAAAACATGTGATATGGTATCTTTGGTACGATGAATAGGAAGGAACTGCAGACGTTGGTTTATGCCAGTGATACCCAAAACGTAACCCATTCTTTTGCACCAGAGATGCTGCCTGACCCACTGAGTTACTCCTGCATTTTGTGTCTATCTTTGTGCAATGAAGTTTGCGGCACAGTGGCACAGCAGTAGAGCTATTTACAGCGTCAGAGACCCGGGTTTGATCCTGACTACAGGTGCTGTCTGTACGGAGTTTGTAAGTTCCCCCTGTGACTGGATTTTCTCCAGGTGCTCCGGTTTCCTCCCACACTCTAAAAACTCTCAGGCTTGTAGGTTAAATGGCTTTGGTAAAATTGTAAATTGTCCCTAGTGTGTAGGACAGTGTTGGTGTATGGGGATCGCTGGTCGGCGCGGACTCGGTGGGCCGAAGGGCTTGTTTCTGCGTTGTATCTCAAATCTAAAGAAGTCTGCTTTCAACGTTTGGTTCCAGAATGCATACATTACTATGTTACAGGCTTAATGAATACAACAGATTGATTTCTAACCTGTAAGATAGACACACAAAGCTGCAGTTCTTCAGTCTGAAGAAAGGTCTCGACCCGAAATGTCACCCATGCCTTCTCTCCAGAGATGATGCCTGTCCCGCTGAGTTACACCAGCTTTTTGTGTCTATCTTTGGTTTAAACCAGCATCTACAATTCCTTCTTACAGGTTTCTAGCCTGTTACCTCTTGTATAATGAGGTTACTTTAATGTACAGGAATAAGGCCAGTAGAGGCCCTTCGGCCCAAAATGTTTGTGCTCAACTTTGCTAATTAAACTAATCCCTTTTGCCAGCTTGTGACCCATGCATATTCATGTGCATATATGAAAACTCTCCTAATTGCCATTATCACATCTGCTTCCACAACTATCCACGACAGCGGGTTACCACATAACCACCCCGCTCACTTTAAATTAAAAAAATACATTTCCCCCCCCCCCCCCCCCCCTTGAGGAAAAGGATTCTGACTGTCTACCCTAACCTGCCTCTCCATGCCTCTCATAATTATACACAGCTCTCTTGGGTCTCCTCTCAATCTCTAAGAGGAAAAGGAAAAAAAACAATCTTAGTTTGCCCAGCCAGCTTCTCCTTGTAGCTAATACTCTCTGATCCAGATAACATCATGATAGAGCACTTCTGCAAATTTCTCCAAAGCCTCCTCTTTCTGACTGTAATAGGGTGGCTAGAACTGCACACAATACTCCCAATGTCGCTTAGCCAAGGTTTAATCAAGCTGCGATATGACTTCCTGCCTCTTGTACTCAACGAAGGAAAGCCGCCTTTACCACTCTGTCCACTTGTGTTGCTACATTCAAGCAGCTGCGGGCTTGGAACACAAGATCTCTTTCTCCATCAAGGATCCTGGCATGAAGTGTGTACTTATCCCTTGTGCTTGACCTCCCAAAATGCAGCACCTCACACTTGAAGATTGACACACAGCAACTCGGTGGGTCAGGAGAAAAGGAATGGGCGACGTTTTGGGTCGAGGCGCTTCTTCAGAAAGACACAAAATGCTGGGGTAACTCAGCGGGAGCAATGTTCCCAGTCTTGAGGGGAGTCCAGAACCAGGGGCCACAGTCTAAGAATAAAGGGGAGGCTATTTAAAACTGAGGTGAGAAAAAACCTTTTCACCCCGAGAGTTGTGAATTTGCTGAATTCAATGCCACATAAGGCAGTAGAGGCCAATTCACAGGATGAATTTCAAAGAGTTAGATCGAGCTCTGTGGGGTAGCGGACTCGAGGGATATGGGAAGAAGGCAGGCCCGGGTTACTGATTGTGGATGATCACAATGAATGGCAGTGCTGGCTCGAAGGGCCAAATGGCCGCCTCCTGCACCTGTTTCTATGTCGGGCAGCATCTCTGCAGAAAAGGAATAGGTGATGTTTCGGGTCGAGGCCCTTCTCAGACTGAAGGATTGTACGTCAATCTTCGGTGTAAACCAGCATCTGCAGTTCCTTCCTACTCCTCTCCCTTGCCTAAATTCCATTCCATCTGACATTGCTATGTATGTACCCAACTCTGGGGATGCAATTATGGTCTCAATAAGTGGTGGGGTTTTAGTGAAGCCATCTTATCAAAGCACAGATATGTTGCATATTAACATAGAAACATATGCAGCTCGCTATGAAATTAATCCTTAAGGATTCTTGTTTTCCAAGGATATTAATCCTTCTTGAGTTTTGTATTGAAGAATTAGTGCAAGAGTTTTGTGGCCTGCTTCTTTGTCTGTCCCCTCCTTTTTCTTCCTGCCTGGTCTTCTCTACATTCCAGCTGCCTATTCTCCCAGTCAACCTCTACTGCAATGACCATTAATGTTCCATCGACACAGAGTTGCTGCTCTGTTCAGTGACCGTGATGACTTGGAGCCCCCATGTATGCGTATATTCCTTGTAACAGATAATATACCTTCTGATTTTTGACTTGCTGAGTAGTTGAGGCATCTTTGCACAATACCACAGTGTAATGTTTGTGGTTAATCATTAATGTAGTCGACAACCAAAGGCAGGTGGGCAGCATGGTGGCGCAACGGTAGAGCTACTGCCTCACAGCGCCAGAGACCCGTGTTCGATCCTGACCACGGGTGCTGTCTGTATGGAGTTTGTACGTTCTCCCCGTGACCTGGGTGGGTTTTCGCCGGGTGCTCCGAGGATGTACACGTTTGTAGGCTAATTGGCTGTTGTAGAGTTGTCAACTGTCCCTAGTGTGTGGGATAGTGTTAGTGTATGGGGATCCTTCGGTGGGCCGAGGGCCCGTTTCCGCGCTGTATCTCTAAACTAAATCAAGAAGGCACATCAGGTGATGAGAGAAATAACAAAGAATATGTGGAAAAACGAGCTGAGTTGTTGACTTAACTGTAGTGAAGAAGGGATACAAATGAGCCAAAATTTGCTCTGAACACAAAATGCTGGCGTAACCCAGTGAGTCATGCAGCATCTCTGGAGGACAAGGGTAGGCAAATATTCGGGTTGGGACACTAATTCTGAAATGTCACCTTGCCATATCCCCCAAAGATGCTGCCGGACCTGCTGTTTAACTCCATCACTTACTTTCTTTGTGTTCGACTCAACATTCCAGCATCCACTTGTGTCTCAAGATGGGATCTGTCTCTGCGGCAACATATTTCTGTGGCTTTCGTTATTGGGGTAATTACGGAGAACGAAAGACAATTGCTAAAAGCACCACAGGAGCAACTGACCTTTCACCCACACGTTTCATGCATCCATTGTCACCCAACTTGACGTGCTAGAAATGCTTATGTAATCACGTTATTATCATCGTGGGTTGTGTTGGCATCTTGTTTCCCTGTTTGAATTTCCAATTGTCAAGAATACTGAGGGAAATAAATGAGTCTTGCACATCCTCTTGCTATTTTTCGTTTCGTGCCAATAAAGCTACCCACAGCTCCCAGTAAAATGTGTTCCAACTTGGTATAAATATTCATGTTTGAATGACAAGAATTAAATCATTCTGATTTTAAAGTTGTCATACATTGCAGCTCTGTCAACCGATTTGCTTCCAGACACAACGGCAACTTAAGCTTCCAACCTGAGAGCATTAGGTTTCCATGGCAATTCATTCAGGAGTGTTCAATGTCATTTAAATTATTATTTTCAAATAAGATGTTTAATGAAGATGCATGCTTTCATGTGTTATCAAAAAAAGATAATATCGTACAAGAGACTGGAATTCTGCTGGAATCTCAACTGATTCCAGTGAGTTAAGGATAGAAATTCATCTCCTGTTGCTTACGATAAATGTCAAATATAATGGGAACTGTATGTTATATTCTTCACTTATCACATTTAGTTCCCATTGAAGGCAACGCTACCACATTCCAGAAGTGGAGTACAAAATGATGCTGGTGCTATATCCTGCATTTCAATGCCAGTGCCCTTGAATATGTTTTAACCCCTGGCCAATGGTTTCCATTTAGACCAGGGGTCGGCTATCTTGTTCTGCATAGGGGGCCAGGACACATGTCTGTGAGCGGATGGCGGGCCGCATCTATCACGTGTACACATGGATCCCGCCTCGGATGGCAGGCATCAAATCGCGTGTTCGCAGAAGGCGGACAAAAATGCTGGAGGAACTCAGAGGGTGAGGCAGCCTCATGCAATCCTTGCATGCCTCACCCGCTGAGTTTCACCAGCATTTTTGCCTACCTTCGATTTTTCCCGCATCTGCAGTTCTTTCTTAAACGTGTTCACAGAAGGTGCGCGGCCGTGCTGGCGGCTTTGTGCAGGAGACGGTACAGCCGGCGTCGGTGGGCCGGATGATTACGGGGAAAAAACATCCGCCTGTGGGCTGGGTGATTTTGGGTTACGGGCCGCATTCGGCCAGGGGGCCATAGGTTGCCGACCCCTGATTTAGACATAGACATGCAAGAGTAATGACTTTAGTGCGGAAAACGGCCCCTTCGGCCCGCTGTGTCCATGCCGATCAGCGATCGCCTGTACGCAAGCACTATACCACACCCAAGGGATAGTTTTTACATTGTACGTCTTTGTAACGTTGGAGGAACTGGATTGGGAGGAGGCTTCAGTTGGGTCAATAGTTCAAGTCAAGACAGTTTATTGCCATGAGTGTTCAGAGATTGAAGTTTGTTCGAAGTTGTGTTTAATAGTCTGATGGCTGTGGGGAAGCAGCTGTTCCTGAACCTGGATGTTGCAGATTTCAGGCTGTACCTTCTACCTGATGGCAGCGGAGAGATGAGTGTGTGGCCAGGATGGTGTGGGTCCTTGATGATGTTGGCAGACTTTTTGAGGCAGTGACTGCAATAGATCCCCTCGATGATAGGGAGGTCAGAGCCGATGATAGACTGGGCAGTGTTTACAACTTTTTGCAGCCTTTTCCGCTCATGCTGCCGAACCAAGCCACGATGCAACCGGTCAGCATGCTCTCTACTGTGCACCTGTAGAAGTTCGATAGAGCCCTCCTTGACATACTGACTCTCCGTAATCTTCTCAATAAGTAGAGGCGCTGATGTGCTTTCTTTATAAATGCATCAGTGTTTTGAGACCAGGAGCGATCTTCGGAAATATGCATGCCCAGTAATTTGAAGTTCTTGACCCTTTCCACCATTGATATAAACGGGATTGTGGGTCCCCATCCTACCCCTTCCAAAGCCCACAATCAGTTCGTTGGTTTTACTGGTGTTGAGAGCCAGGCTATTGTGCTGGCACCATTAATCGGTCAATCGGGTGACCTCACTTCTATACTCTGACTCGTTCCCATTAGTGATACGTCCCACAACAGTGGTGTCGTCGACGAACTTGATGATGGAGTTTACACTATGTCCGGCTACGCAGTCATGAGTATAGAGTGAGTACAGCAGGGGGCTGAGCACACAGCCTTGAAGTGCTCCCGTGCTGATTGTTACGAGGATGACACATTTCCAATTGGTCCGCACAGGTTTTTAAAAACATGCCCGGGTATACCATCAGGTCCGGCCGTTTTTTGAGGGTTCACCTCTCTGAAGGATCTTCTGACGAACACCATCACGGCAAATGGGAGCTCGGGAAGGCGCATCAGTGTTCTCCCTATCAAAGCGTGCGTAAAACGCATTGAGCTCGTCAGGGAGTGATGCTTCGCTGACATTTGAGCTGCCTCCTGATTCAGCGTGGAACAGGCCCTTCGGCCCTCCGAGTCCGCACTGACTAGCTGTCCCTGCACATTAATACTGCCCTACACACACTCGTGACAATGTTGTTGCATTTGCACCAAGCCAATTAACCTACAAACCTGCACGTCTTTGGAGTGTGGGAGGAAACTTAAGATCTCGGAGGAAACCTGCGCAAGTCACAGGGAGAAGGTTCAAAATCCATATGGGTGGCACCTATTGTCAAGATTGAACCTGGGTCTCTGGCGCTGTAAGGTAGTAACTCTACCGCTGCGCCACCGGACCGCGATTAGTCTCGTTTTGTTTTTGTAGAGGTAAACTGTACAGAATCTGTATAATTTATCCCTTAATGACTAAGGGATTAGATGCATCATTCACATGCTTGGCAACTGCGAGAGATGTTGTAAAACTCATTAAATTCATTTAATACAATGAATAAATAGCCTAATGTGCTACGATTGCCTAGTGCTCCCATGATGGTTGAAACTTTATCTTATTGTACGTGCTTCAATGTTTTTGGGCACATTAACACCTATATTAGTGAGCTGCTGCTGCTTGGGTGGACACTGTGTTTGAGCATTAATCATTCTTGTCACTGTTGTCCACTGTACATGGTTTAGAGATGTAATGTTGCTCTATATAGACATTGTAACCTTGTGCTCCAGATGCCCCAGTGTAATGCATGGCCTTCAAATGCCTGCAGTTCAGGTCTCATCACATTTACATACATTAAAGGTCTGACAATTTGTTCAATCGTTATTAGCGATGAATTTAATTATAGTGAGAGAGCCATTCAGTGTGTAAACAGGCCGTTCGGCCCAACTTGCCCACACCAACCAACACATCCCAGCTGCACTAGGCCCACCTGCCTGCATTTGGCTCATATCCATCTAAACCTGTCCAAACCATGCACCTTCTGTGGTCTAAAGAAGAGTCTCTTTCTTCAGACCTGAAATGTCATCCATTCCTCCTCTCCAGAGATGCTGCCTGTCCCACTGAGTTACTCCGGCATTTTGTGCCTGCCTTCGATTTAAACCAGCATCTGCAGTTCTTTCCTGCACTATCCACGTACCTTGTGCTTGTACTTATTTTGGTTTATAGTTGAAATGATGCAAAACAAAAAGGTTTCTGCAATACTGCATAGAGTCACAGAGTGATACAGTGTGGAAACAGGCCCTTCGTGCTCCCGCAACAACAGCTTCGTCCGCTGGACTGGAGGGCGGCAGCTTCGACCACCCTGGGCCGCGGAGTTTGAACCGGCCCGTTCGCGGAGCTCGGATTCAGCCGCGGGACTGACTTACTTACCATCACCCGGCGGGGTCACAACATCGGAAGCCTGGATCGCCTCAGTGCAGAGGGAGAACAAGGAGGGAAGAGACAAAGACTTCAAGACTTTGGCCTTCCATAACAGTGAGGAGGTGCCTGGTGAACTCACTGTGGTGGATGTTAAATTTGTGTTTATTGTGTGTTTTTGTTATTTTATTATATTTATGACTGCAAGGCAACGAAATTTAGTTCAGACCGAAAGGGAGAAGGGGGGGGGGGGGGGTTTAAGTTCAGAGATACAGCGCGGAAACAGGCCCTTCGGCCCACCAGGTCAGCGCCAATCAGCGATCCCTGCACGTTAACACTATCCGTCGCACTAGGTACAATTTTACATTGATACAAAGCCAATTAACCTATAATCCTGCACATCTTTGTAGTGTGGGAGGAAACCGGAGCACCTGAAGAAAACCCATGCAGGTCACGGGGAGAACGTACAAACTCCGTGCGGACAGCAGCTGTTGTCGGGATCGAACCCGTGTCCCTGGCGCTACGCTGCCCGTCTTGTTTATCTGGTTTGTGTTTGGCCTCCAAGTGGAGCATGGGGATGGGAAGAGGAGGTGAGATGACCCGCATATGGAAGATTAAGATGTTTGTTGCAGATAAAATACAAGTGCTCCACAAAACAGTCACGGTGTCTGCGTTTGGTCCAGCCAATGTGGAAGAGGCCACGTCAGGAGCTCCGATTGAAATGGATGCGGTTGGAGGAGATGCGTGTTAATCTCTGTTGACAGTCTGTGCGAGTTTATGCTTTAATATTCGAAAGCACCATGTAGACTGTCTTTAATATTCAATATAGATTTAGTTTAAGTTGTGTAAGAGTGCTTTTATACTTTTTGGTGGAACACTTTCATCTGTATTTTTGTACTGATTCTTGCGTGTACTATTGTTACAAGTTACGGTTAAACTGTCCAGGCATATAGGGGACGGAACTATTGTATACTTTTTGTACCTTTAATTATTTAACAGGTTTAGGTAATGCCAGGCCAAATTGAGATGTGCTAAACTTTCAGGGGCTAACATGGAGTGATGTTTTAATGCACGACAGCGGCAGAATATTGAAGCACGGGCTTCTCAAGGTAAACTGCTTCAGTGGGGAGATAGTCTTACAGTGTGGAAACAGGCCGTTCGGCCCAACTTCTCCACACCAGCCAACATGGCCCATCTACTCTCTAGCCCCAAACGCCTCGAAACCCGTCGTATCCATGAACCTGTCTAAATGTTTCTTAAACATTGCAAAAGGTACTTGCCTCGATGACCTCCTCCGGCAGCTCGTTCCGTACACCCACCACCCTTTGTGTGGGAAAAAGTTGCCCCTCAGGTTCCTATTAAATCCCCCCCCCTCACCTTAAACCTATGTCCACTGGTTCTCGATTCCCCTACTCTGGGCATAGAGACTCTGTGCGATTCTTCTCTGTTCTATTCCTCTCATGATTTTGGCTGCCACCAGATTTAATATCGGTTCAGTTGCGTTTAGTTTTATTGTCAAGTGAACCAAGATACAGTGAAAATCTTTTCTTCAGTTTATTCAGTCTACTTTGCTCTGGGTGGCTATACTGTGTATGTGTAAATACCGATCACAAGACAACACTGGACTTGTCTTTCGAGGGGGATGGGAAAAGGGAACAAAGGCTATTTAATCAAGAGGATTCCCATCTAAGGCTGGATGACTTCCATTTGCAGAACAGTTTGGCATGGATCCCATACCTGCTTTCCCTCCGACATCTACATCACTAGTCTCTTGCCCAGAGTAGGGCCGAAGGGCCTGTTTCCATGTTGTGTCTCCAAATATACCAACACCAGTGGGTCCTTAGTTGGTTGCAGAAATAAAGAACTGCAGATGCTGGTTTGTACCAAAGATAGACACAAAGTGCTGGAGCAGCTCAGCGGGTCGGGCAGCGTTGCTGAAGGAAAACTACAGGTGATGTCTCGGGTCAGGAGCCTTGTTCAGACTGAAAATAGAGGGTGATGGGGTGATGAGCTGGAAGTGAGAAAAGATCAGGACAAATGCAACACAAAGTGCTGGAGTAATTCAGTGGGTCTGGATATGTTGTGGTCTTATCTCAAATTCAACTCTTTGCCGTCCACCCCCTCTCCCCACTCCCAAACCCAACCCCCCCCCCCCCACCCCCATGTTTCGACCTGAAAGGTCACCCATCCCTTTTCTCCAGAGATACTGCCTGACCTGCTGAGTTATTCCAGCACTTTGTGTCTATCAATGGTTGGGTGTAGCTTGATAATGGCCAAGTGAAACTAAGCCTGGCTATATTTTGCGATCTGCTATGCGTGTTCTGCCCATATATATATATTAAAAAAACAAACTCCAGGCATGAACAGAGTTGAACTTAGCTGTGACGCCATCTCTCACTGACAATCTGACACCAACTCCCAAAGCCCTCAGAAATAATGATCTTTTGTACAAGCTGCTGAAGTGTAACTGGGGCCTGTGAAACCGTATCCCAGGCAGGGAGTTGGCAGCTTCAGGAAAGAACTGGTGGGCTTTCTCGCCAGTCAATGATTTCAATGTCATGTTTCATACGTTAACATTTCAGAGCTAACTAATGAGGACTTTAAGGAAAAGAAAGTGAAATTGTAGTCGGAGCCGCTATTTAGTTTTATTTTAGTTTAGAGCTATGGGTCCACCACTGATTATCCGGCAACTGGTGGTCTGGCATCTCCTTTGCTCCGGACAAAGTTACGAGAACGTTTTTGTAATCCCCCTAGGAAGTCCCCCCCTCCCCCCGAGAATGTGGCACCCATGCCGGGTGAGGCAGCCGATCCCGACCTCATCGGGACTTCCGTGGCTGATCGGCAGGTTGGCCGGGACTCTGGAACTCCGACTTCTGACGCCAACTTTGCGGGCCTCTGTTGGTCAGGCAAAAATGGATAATAGGCTCCGGAACCAAGGGTGGTGGTCCTGTGCAGCATGGAAACAGACCCACTGTGTCCACGCCGACCATCGATCACCCGTTCATGTGTTATCCCACTTTCGCCTCCATTCTTGACACACTAAGGGCGTTTTACGGAGGCCACTTAACCGACTATCCTGCAGTTCTTTGGGATGTGGGAAGAAACCGGAGCACCCGGAGTTCACCCATGCATTCTCAGGCAGAACGGACAAACACCGAACAGACAGCACCCGAAGTCAGGATCGAACCCTGATTCTATGGCGCTGTGCTGCCCTTTGTGTTTGGGGTAATTGCTAACAAGTAAGAATTTGTCTTGGGATCCACGTATACTGTTGTGAGACAAGCTAAAAGCCCTATCCCACTGTACGAGTTCATTCAAAGAGTTCTCCCGAGTTTGCCCTGAATCGAACTCGTAGATTTACGGTAATGGCCGCTTCTCCGTACTCGGGGCTCTCGTGGACGTTTTTCAACATGTTGAAAAATCTTCACGCGTCTTCCCGAGTTTACCGTGTTTCCCCGAGTACCTGCCGTTAGCATTACAAGCCTCTAAGAGACGTCCCCCGAGCTCCGACGTACCCGCTACGTTCATTCTACGTGCTTACCACGAGATTTTTTTTTTTTTTTTTTTTTTTTTTTTTTTTTTAACTCAGGAGAGCACTTGAATGGACTCTTGCTTAGCGTTGGTCGTGCGTGTGGCAGAACCATTTCATGCTCAGACTAAAATAAAATCCCGCGTTGGAATGATGGTGCAAGATGAAATGGAAATGCAGGCATCGACTCGGGAGTGGGCAAGCCTTGTACACATTAGTAACGGCGCTCTCAGTGTTTCACGTGTGAGGAATGTAATCTCAGCTTTGCTCCCTGCCACTGTGGGACATTAAATGCCAGCTCGTTCCAATAAAATGTGACAATGTTATTTAGATAAAGTGGTGCCCTTTTTATTTCTTTATTGTGGAAAAATGGGAACAATTGATGGTTAGTTGTAGTACCTGCAGAATACATTAAATGTGACAACTGCAGTTGATGAGGAGCACAGGTGCAAGGCGGCTGCTTTGCTGGTCTGTTGACAGAACCCTGTCACGATTCATGACTGTTTTCACTGGCAACTCATTACAACTGGCGTTCCTGCTACTTCTCGCGCTGGACTTAACTGATCATCTCCTTTGCGCTAAATAACTCGCAGGGAATCTGAAGCAAATGTTTAGGACCATACTCTGCGGCAGCAGAACACTCCTGCTGTACAGCTTTGCAATTTGTCAGGCTCTGCTAGGAGCAGATTAGTTTGTTTATTTCACAAACGTGGAATTGCAGATGCTGGTTTGCAAAGAGGGACACCAAGTGCTGGAGTAACTGGGCGTCTCTGGAGAACTCGAATAGGTGACCTTTCGGGTTGACGCCCTTGTTCAGACACGGGGTCCTGACCCCGAAATGTCACCTATCCATGTTCTCCTGAAATGCTGCCTGACCCACACAGTTATTCCAGAACACTGTCCATTTAAAAAAAAAAAAAAAAATCTTTCTCCTGCAAAGAAATTCCTCATTTCATAGGATCACGTCTGGCTGCAGTAACATTGATTAGAATTTAAAGGTTACAAATTATGCAGCATCTCTGGAGAACATGGATAGGTGACATTTTATGTCGGGACCTATAGGAAGAAGCATCCTGACCTGAAACGTCACCTATCCATGTTCACCAGCAGTGCTTGTGCTGCCTGATCTGCTGAAATGCTCTAGCTCTTTGGTTTTTCCTTTTTTTTTAAAATGTTTTTTAGAAATACTGCATGGAAACAGGCCATTCGGCCCGCCAAGTCCACGCCAATCGTTGATAACCCGTCCTCAGTACAGTAGTTCTATATTTTCCCACTTACTCACTCATTCCCTGCATACCTGGGGTAATTTTTGCAGTGGCATATTACCTATAAACATGCGCGTCTTTGGGATGTGGGAAGAAACCGGAGCACTTGGAAGGTCACGGGGAGAACGGACAAGCTCCACACAGTCAGCACCCGAGGTCAGGATCGAACCCAGTTCCCTGGGGCTGAGAGGCAACAGCTCTGCCACCAGCACTGCCCTGAGACACAGCTTCAAAAAATAATTTCTGTTGCCTCACATAATGTCTTGTTCCGGAAGAATGTCAGGTATTTATCTCCAGATATTGAGGATATTGTCCTCTGCTATTGCATTTGATATTTTCCATCCTATTCTCTCCTTGGTTCTTTGTGTTAATTTCCAAAACAGAGAACAGTCGCACCCCATGGTTCTTCGGAAATGTCAAGTGAATTAGTCTTCCATTTATCCAATTTCTTTTCTACTGGACTGCTGTGTTAACTGATGAGCGTTCGGCTACTGAAAATGCATTTCAAGAGAAAAAAACCCTTACTGCAGATAGTGTTCGAGGGACGAAAGGCATGGATCTCATTGAAAGAGAAAATGTTTCCCATTAATTTAACTGGAAATTTGAATGCTTCATTCCCATCTAATCTGGGCAAGGTATACCAGATACCTACCTAGTGGCACAGCGACAGAGTTGCTGCCTTACAGTGCCAGAGACCCAGGTTCGATCCTGACCACAGGTACTTGTCGGCACGTAGTTCTCTTCATTGGATATTCAAAGGCACCTGATGACTTGGGCTTTAAAGGAGCTACTGAATATCCAGGGGCGGCACGGTGGCGCAATGAGTGGCGATGGAGTTGCTGCCTTGCGGCATCAGAGACCCGGGTTCGATCCTGATTACGGGTGCTGTCCGTACAGAGTTTGTATGTTCCCCTTGAGATTGAGTGGGTTTTCTCCGGGTGCTCCGGATTCCTCCCACATTCCAAAGACGTTCAGCTTTGTAGGTTAGTTGACTTTGGTAAAATTGTAAATTGCCCCGAGTGTGTAGGATAGTGCTAGTGCACAGGGATCGCTGGTCAACGTGGGCCAAATGGCCTGTGTCCGTCCGCACGATATCTCTAAAGTCTAACGATGCCGATATTGTTAAACGATGACAGCAGAGGAAGTGGAGAAAATGCAGGTTCATTTTGTATTGACCTTCACCTCAAGATCTTTCAACCAAAGCCTGGGTCTCTGGCGCTGTGAGGCAGCAGCCCTGCCAGTGTGACATCGTCATGCAAATCAGAAAACTGTGTCGGATTTGGACAATACAATGAACAAATGATTATGAATTATACAAGCGTATAAATTAGGAGCATTTAACACCTCAAACCCACTCTGCCATTTAATAAGATCATGGATGATCAGACTCTTAATATCAACTCTGCATTGCTGTTTACTTGTGATAAATGATCAAGTCGCTATCTATCTTTGCCGTAATCAGATAATTAAATGAGATGTTTTCATTATTCCGGAGGAATTACTAATCATGCATTACCGAATTTAAATCATCTTTCAATTAATAAAAGGCTGGGAATCAGTATTTCTCGACTCTTCAATGTAGCCCATGAATATGTTTTGGTGTTACCTAAGGAGCCCGACCTGTTTTAATGGTTTCTCCAGATTCGGGGACAATTTCGTCCTTGCTATTATCAGGCAACTGAATCATCCTACTGTAACGAGAGAGGACTACTCACGACAAAACGGGCGTTACCGCGTGACATGTCCCGGGGTGACGCCTGTATGGCCGTGAGTAGTGGCCTAAAGAGTCGTACCTTTTTCTGGTCGCCGCTGGATTTTCAACATTTTGAACATTTTCTGCGACCTGCGACTATGACGGCAAATGTGGTCAAAAACGTATTCGCATAGTTTGGAAGAATTCTGATAATCATGAATTAATGGGAATTGGATTAAGAAAGTTTTAAAATGCTAATTGACAGACAAGGGCATAGTCAATCAAATGCTGAAACTACCCAGCAGGAAATATACTTTTCAGTTGATTAGAAAGGATTAAAAATGCTGATATTTGCATAAAATTACCTGGCTTATTTGAATTTGCAATCCCAATCCTGTGGTGCCTGTTTGTAAAAACTTTTTCATTACAAATTGATCTTCAATTTTTTCTTTTGACTGATTTTTCCACAGAGTTTTCATGAATGTGTTACCATCAGTGACATCATTTTGGTGATTATTGTCCTTTAGAAAGTTCGCAACCAAATATAATTTTGTTCGCCAACTGTGATAGGAGCAGAATTAGGCCATTCTGCCCATCAGGTCAACCCTGCCATTCAATCATGGCTGATCTATCTCTCCCTCCCAACCCCATTCTCCTGCATTCTCCCCATAACCCCTGACACCCGTACCAATCAAGAATCTAGCTATCGCTGCCTTAAAAATACCCACTGACTTGGCCTCCACAACCTTCTGTGGCAAAGTATTCCACAGATTCACCCCCCCTCTGACTAAAGAAATTTCTCATCACCTCCTTCCTAAAAGAACATCCTTTCATTGTGACAAATAATTCTCCCAATGATGTGCGATTTTTCCATTTGATTCAAGTATTTAAACCCCTTGTTTGCCAATGTTCAGTGCAATGCCACCCAACCCAAGCATGAGGGAGCAAATCAACAAAGTGCTGTCACTTGTGCATGGCATCAGTGATCATTTATGACTTATTTTTGGCTCTCTGTCTCATTGGAGACAAAGATGGGCTGCTTTTCAGACCAGCACCAAAAGCAAAAAGAACAATGTACGTCAGTGGTTCCCAACCCTTTTTAGCTCATGGCCCCCTTGAGATCTTTTAATTTTTCTGTGCCCCCCCCCCCCCTGACATTATTAGCATTATTATTTAAAAAAAGTACTTCAATATTATAATACCATCCATAAAAATATCAGTGTCTATTAATTGCACATATATTCTCTTTTATTCTATTCCACAAACATCAAAACTATTTTATGGGTTCAATAAAACAACCATTTATAATCAGACATTAATAATATATTTCAACTACATAGATTTAAATTTATTAGAACTGAAATTTAGGAGGCAACAGGGTGGTAGCTCTGTGGCCCCCTTCATTGAACCTGTGGCCCCCTAAATCCCAAAATGTTTCTGTGCCCCCCCCCCTGAAATTTGCCATATGGCCCCAGGTTGGGAATCACTGATGTATGTAACAGTTCATTAGTTCAAAGCATATATCTCAACAGCACAGTTATTTTCGGTAAGCTCAATCAGAGCTATTTACTTTTTTTTTCCGCCAGGAAAGTTAAGAGCATGAAATTCACCCAGTAGATTTAATACAATGCATAATATCTAACAATGCTAGAATAATGGAGGGGGTGAAGAATTAACCGAATCAAAATCTGACATCAAGAGGACACAAAATTAATGAGCTGTCACTTTTGCTTCACAATTGAAAGGACTTTATGAGTTTTGAGTAATGGTTAGCATGCCTTTTTATCTGCAATTTTGCAAGGACAGAAGATTTGGCCACTATTATTCAGCCCCATGTTATTGGCAGTTAACTAGTGTGGGTATGTTTTTGTTTCCTTTAAACAAAATGCAAGACCTTAAGACCATAAGACCTAGGAGCAGGATGAGGTGCGACCATCGAGTGATGGCTGATCCATTTTCCCCCCTCAATCCCATTCTTCTTCCTTCTCCCCTCAACCTTTGACAAGGCCTCTAGGACAGTGGAAGAGGTGAAAATGAAAGGATATATGGATCCAAGGAAAGGTTTTTTTATATCCCTTTTCCCCTAAGTTATCGCCTCTTCCACAGCAACTGTTGACTTCATCAATGGACCTCTTGGACCATTGTTGACTCCATCTTTCCTTGGTAAATGGTGCCAGCTCTGACTGTTCTGAACCTTTTCATACCTCTACTTTCCCATTCCCCTGACCCTCATTCTGAAGAAGGGTCTCGACCCGAAACGTCACCTATTCCTTTTCACCAGAGATGCTGGCTGACCAGCTGAGTTACTGCAGCATTTCCTGTCGTACTTTGGCACAAAGTACCTTTGCTCTCTGTAGCAACAAGGAGAACATCTAGATTGCGTACACTGTTATTGTCCTGTAACATTTTTCTCCAGGGTGGACCGGTAGATCTTCAGTGAGGATTTGACTCCATTCGGCATCCCTGCTGAGTTGAGAATGAGGATCCTGAATGCATTTCAATTGTGAAGTACCTCTAATTATCATCATCTCTACCCAGCTGTGTCTAAATGTGTAACAAATCAAGTTGTTACAAGAAAACGTGGAACCCATCATGTGTGTAAAACAATTCTTCAGAAGTTGGTAAAGAATATTGTCTTCATCATCCTGTATAATCTTAGAGGCAGCAATGTAATGTTTGTGTTTTCTCCACCTTTGGATACTGCTACTAATAGAGATTTCTTATAGCTATGATTAACTTTGAGAAAACATTTTCATTTTCCAATTTCTTGTCTGCTTCTTGCAATAAATGAGGAACTGCGCCTTGTTCTGTGGCAAACTTATCCGGTTAGTCGATAGGCATGTGTAGGAAGGCACTGCAGATGCTGGTTTAAACCAAATCCATAGACATGATTCCTAAGATTCCCACATCAGTCTGAAGAAAGGTCTCGACTCAAAACGTCGCCTATTTCCTTCGCTCCATAGATGCTGCCTCACCTGCTGAGTTTCTCCAGCATTTTTGTCTACCTTCGGTTTTCCAGCATCTGCAGTTCCTTCTTCGACATGATTCCTATGTCGGCATCTTTGAAGATGTCATGTAGACAGATGCTGGAATCTTGCCGAGAACACAAAAGTGCTGGAGTAACTCAGCGGGTCAGACAGCATCTCTGGAAAACATGGATAGGTGACGTTTTGGGCCGGGACCCTTCTTCAGACTATTTGTAATAAATACTGAAGAAGGGTCCTGACCCGAAACGTCGCCTCCCCATGCCTTCCAGAAATGCTGCATGACCCACTGAATCACTCCAGCACTTTGCCTTCTGTGTTTGAAGACAGCATCATATTCAACCAATTTGTTGTATGTGTGTCATAAACTCATAGGAGCAGAATGATGCCATTCGGCCCATCAAGTCTACTCCGCTATTCAATCATGGCTGATCTTTCTTTCCCCCCCCCCCCATACCCCCCCCCCCCCCCCCCCCCCCCCCCTCTCCTGCTTTCTCCCCATAACCTCTGACACCCGTACTAATCAAAACTTTGTCAATCTCCACCTAACAAATAGAGGCCAAGTCAAATATCCATTGACTTGGCCTCTACAGCCGTCTGTGGCAATGAATTCCACAGATTCACCACCCTCTCCTAAAGAAATTCCTCCTCATCTCCTTTCTAAAGGTCTGAAGAAGGGTCTTGACCTGAAATGTCACCTATTCCTTCCCCCCCATAGACGCTGACTCACCCGCCGAGTTTCTCCAACATTTTTATCTACCTTCCTTTCTCAAGGCATGTCCTTTTATTATGAGGCTATGGCCTCTGGTCCTAGAGTCTCACACCAGTGGAAACATCCTCTCTGTATCCACTCCATCCAGTGCCTTCATGCTGAATATGACCTTCTAATTGAAGTTCCAATTGTGCAAGGTAACTTTAGTCCAACGGAGTTGAGCATCAGGTAAATGTTTGGTGACACTCTGGCCATTATTGCATACAGTGCACTACATTGAAGCTGAATTCTTTAACTCTTTGACAAGGGTTGAGGTGGGCCATTATCTCTACTAAGTGCAGGTGGCTGATCCACTTGGCGTAGGTATCATTCTCAATACCAAATAATCTGTAGCTCCAGTAACCCACGTCACTAATGGCACGTCATCAGTCAGACTGTGACCTTTAAAGGTTGTTGCTTCAGACTACAGTATAGTTTTTAGTGGAGAGATACAGCGTGGAAAACAGGCCCTTCGGCCCACAGAGACCGCGCCGACCAGCGATTACCCCGTACACTAGCACTATCCTACACACGAGCGACAATTCACCATATTTTGTACCAAAGCCAATTACCACCAAACCTGTACGTCTTTGGAATGTGGGAGGAAACCGGTGCACCTGGAGAAAACCCATATTGTCACAAGGAGAAAATACAAACTCCATATAGACAGCGCCCGTAGTCAGGATCTCTGGCGCCGTGAGGCAGCCATTCTACCACTGTGCCACTGTGCCGGCATATGTTAACATGGATGTTATCAAAAGCAAATTCTGCAGTGGTTGTAATGTTGTACCTACGGGAGGTCAAATGTAAGGTGTACAGATCATCTGAGGGGTAACCTTTTCACACAAAGGGTGGTGGGTGTATGGAACCAGCTGCCAGAGGAGGTAGTTGAGGCTGGGACTATCCCAATGTTTAAGAAGCAGTTGGACAGGTACATGGATAGGACAGGTTTGGAGGGATATGGACCAAATGCTGGCAGGTGGGACCAGTGTACCTGGGACATGCTGGCCGGTGTGGGCAAGTTGGGCCGAAGGGCCTCTCACCACACTGTATCACTCTATGACTCTATGTTGGCCATCATTGTTTTGAGCTTTGGGTATAAGAGTCAGGAAGTCGTTATTAAGCACTTTAAGACTTTAGTTAGGGCTGCACTTGAAGTTTTGAGTGCAGTACTGGTCGCTCCTTTGGAGTGAGTATGCCAGTTGTAAAAGTGGTTACCAGAATGCTGCCTGGGTCAGATGGAATTACTTACAAGGAGAGGTTGGACAAACTTGGACTGTTTTCCTTGGAACAGCAACGGTTGAGGAGAGACCCAACAGAAGTGTATACAATGATGAGAGGCATAGATAGATAGACAGTCGCAACCTTTTTTGCCCAGGGTGGAAATATCAACAAAACCAGAGACATTTCCTTAAGGAGAGGGAGGCAAAGTCTAAAGGAGATGTACGAGGCAAATGTTGTTACACAGATATTGGTGAGTGGCTGGAATGTGCTGCCGGGTGGTGGTGGAGGAGGTAGATTGTATAGTGGTGTTTGCGAGGTCTTTAGATAGGCACGTCAATATGCAGCGAATAGAGGAATATGGATCACGGGCAGACAGATGAGGTGAGGATATCTTGCCATCGTCACGGACATTGTGGGCCAAAGGGCCCATTGACTGCGACACAGTAGCTCTGATCATTTGAACCTAACCTGCAGATAAAACCATAGAATCTATTCAAAGTTAGTCCATTTACAGGATAACTATATTCAAATGAAAAGCCAACTTTTGTATTTTTCTTGTATTTGTATTTAATTTTTTGTATTTGTATTCAGTCTGAAGAAGGGCCTCTACCCGAAATGTTGCGTACTCCTTTCCTCCAGAGATGCTGCCTGACCCGCTGAGTCACTCCAGCGTTTTGTGCCTATCTTCGGCTTATTCTGTTGCTGTGCTGTTCTTTTTTCTATTGCGCCGATTTCCTCTTTGACTTCTTTATCTGTGCCCGTGTCGCTCCGGAAACAGCGTTTTTACCTGTTACCTTGTGTTTTGATTTATTGTCTGCCACAGCGCGCCGGTCCTTCTGGCATAAGTAGAAGTTGGCTGCGCTGCAGATCTGTTGTGTGATCAATGACCGCTGATAGATCTATAACAATGCCTCACACCGCATGAACTCGCATAATATTAACTCTGTTTCTGGACCAAAACCTCCAGGATTTGTACCTCGTTGGCTGTTACAGTTGTGACTGCCAAAGGACAGACTCCCTGGCCACTGTTAGCATGCACGTTGCAATCCAAAATCCATATAATATGGTGTGTTTTGAATCTTTATCTGCCAAGGCAGGCCTCTGTTGACCTTTAGGCCGCACTTTGGACACACGTGCACTTTGTGTAGGGTTGCTAACTGTCCCGTATTAGGCGGGACATCCCGTATATTGGGCTAAATTGGTTTATCCCATACGGGACCGCCCTTGTCCCGCATCTGACTGCTACCACTCGGGTCGAGGGGACTGTCGGGTCGGGGTGTCGATTGATTGAAAGACACAGCATGGAAACAAGCGCTTTAGCGAGTCCACGCCAACCCGTTCACAATAGTCCTATGGATAGAAGGAATGGGTGACATTTCAGGTCGAGACCCTTCTTCATCCATTCCTTCTAGCTAGAGATGCTGCCTGTCCCGCTGAGTTACTCCAGCATTCTGTGTCTATCTTCAGTTTAAACCTGCATCTGCCGCTCCTTCCTACACAAAATAGTTATACGATAGACTCTAGGTGCAGGACCGCCATTCAATGTGACCTTGGCTGATCATCCACAATCAGTACCCTGTTCCTGCCTTCTCCCCATATCCCATGACCGCTATCTTTAAGAGCCCTATCAAGCTCTCTCTTGAAAGTATCCAGAGAACTGGCCTCCACCGCCCTCACCTTGAGGCAGAGAATTCCACAGACTCACAACTCTCTGTGAGGAAAAAAATGTTTTTTCGTCTCCGTTCTAAATGCCTTGCCCGTTATTCTTAAACTGTGGTCCCTGGTTCTGAATTACCCCAACATCGGGGACATGTTTCTACCTCTTCCCACTTTCTCATCCACTCCCTGCCCGCTAGTGACAATTTACAGAAGCCAATTAACCTGCAAAAACCTACCCGCTTTTGTGATGCGGAAGGAAACTGGAGCACTCGGAAGAAATTCTCGTGGTCACAGGGAGAACATGCAAACTCCTCATAGATAGCATCCAAGCTCATGATTGACCCCGAGTCTCTGATGTTGTGAGTCAGCAGCTCTAATGCATTAACAACTTTATATCTAATACCTGGCCTCTAACCCAGGCGCAAACTTGGCCGTGATACAGGACTGATGCTTTGTCTTTCCCTTTTTCTTAACATTACCATCAAGAATGTAAAATTATCTTCATTGACAGTTATAATGTAACTTTAACGTATAGTTTAGTTTAGAGATACAGCATGAAAACAGGCAAATTTGGCCCACCGAGTCCGCATCGACCAGGGATCCCCGCACACTAACACTATCCTACACGCACTAGGGACAATTTACACTTATACCAAGCCAATTAAGCCACAAACCTGTACGTCTTTGGAGTGTTGGAGGAAGCCGAAGATCTCGGAGAAAACTCACGCAGGTCACGGGGAGAACGTACAAACTCTGTTCAGACAAGCTCCCGTAGTCGGGATTGAACCTGGGTCTCCGGCGCTGCAAGCGTTGTAAGGCAGCAACTCTACCGCTGCGCCACCGTGCCGCCCGTGTGAACAGAAAATGGAAGTCAATCAACAAGAGCCGAAAGACAAATAACATGAATGTTTCAGGTCAACGATCTTTCAATTGACCGAGACACTCCAGCAACTGTTCACTGGATTAATTTATTATGTAACGGATCACCTTTCATTTGCATTCCAGCTGTCTCCTGCAGTAAAAGACAATTGACCTAGAAAGTGTACAGTTAAAATTAGCTGTGTGCAAGGCTCCCATTTAAGACATTGCCAAGATTATGAGGGAGCAAACAGTATGTACATAATGTGCAAGAAGATTTGCATTAGTTTAGATTCGTTTAGTTTAGAGATACAACATGGTAACAGGCCCTTCGGTCCACAAAGTCCGCACCGACCAGCGATCCCCGCACATTAACACTATCCTACACACTCTAGGGACAATTCACATTGTACCAAACCAATTAACCTACACACCTGTACATCTTTGTAGTGTGGGAGGAGGAAACCAAAGATCTCGGAGAAAACCGATGCAGTCACGGGGAGAACGTACAAAATTCCGTACAGACAGGACCTGTAGTCAGGATCGAACCCGGGTCTCTGGCGCTGTAAGGCAGCAACTCTACCGCTGTGCCACCGTGCTGCCTAGAATTCCGGCTGGCTTGAATCCATTACATTAATATACCGTCTGAAGAAGGATCTTGACCCGAAACATCACCTGTTCCTTTTCTCCAGTGATGTTGTCAGATCCGTTGCGTTACTCCTGCATTTTATGGAGTGTTAATGGGAGAAGGCAGGAGAATGGGGTTAGGAGGGAGAAAGAGATCAGCCATGATTGAATGGCGGAGAAGACTTGATGGGCCGAATGGCCTAATTCTGCTCCTATCACTTAAGACATTATGACCATTTTGTGTCTATCTTCGGTGTAAACCAGCATCAGCTGTTCCTTCTTACAAGAGGAAACGGAACTCCCTGAGAAAACCCTCGCAGTCGCGAGGAGAACGTACAAACGCTGGACAGGCAGCACCCGTAGTCAGGATCGAAACTGGGTCTCTGGCGCTGTAAGGCAACAACTCTGCCATCCTAAAGCTTATTGTCGTGTGCTAACCAGTCAGCGGAAAGACTGTACATGATTACAATTGGGCCGCCCACAGTGTACAGATGCATGATAAATGGAGTATCGTTTAGTGCAAGGTGAAGTTAGTCTGTGGGTCTCCAATGAGGTAGATAGTAACTCATAAGATGATGGGATGATCCAACGTCTAGAGATTGGTCCTGAGCTATTACCGGACCTGAGATATGAACGGAAAACTGAATTTGCCTGAACTACATAACCGAGAAAAAAATATAGAAATTAATAAATATACAAATGCAGAAAAAAAATCTTCTATTTTCTTGGCAGTAATAGAGATTTATATAACGTAATTAGTGCAACCTGCGATTCTTGCTCTAATTTGATCATTAGCAAAGTTACATCAAATAAATGAGGCATGCAAGTTCATCTGCAAGAACTGTTAACTTTCCTTTGTTTTTATTTTACAGAGTAGCTGTCAGAGATTTGACATATTATCTCAGTGCTGACAGACCACAAACTAACACTGAATTCCAAAGATCTTGTTCCTCACCCCCACCCACACCAACTGCCCCCAAACATGAGGCCTTACGATCTGAGCAGTAATTTCTATGAATTAACCTAAGTTCGAGGTGAAGAGAAGCAAATAAAAAATGTTTTTTTTTTTAATTTTTAGCAGAAAATAGACCCAAAATGCTGGAGTAACCACCCATCCTACAGACATAACCATGTGGCAAGGAACTGCAGATGCTGGTTTGCACCAAAGATAAGACACAAAATGCTGGAGTAACTCAGCAGGACAGGCAGCATCTCCGGAGAGAAGGAATGGGTGGCATTTCGGGTTGAGCCCCTTCTTCAGACTGAGGGACCGGGGAGAGGAGGTCTAGAGATATGGAAGGGTAAGGTGCGAAAAAGACAGATCAAAGCAGAAGGTGATAAGAAAATGTGGAATGGCTCCTTGTTCGCGAGACCCTTCCCCGCACCCGTCACCCATTCCTTCTCTCCCGAGATGCTGCCTGCCCCGCTGAGTTCCTCCAGCTTCTAACGCCTATGATCAGTGTGAACCCGCATCTGCAGTCCCTCCCTGCACGCATTCTTTCTCGCAGCGCCTCGCTTTGAAATTTTCCGCGGCACTTTGTACTTAATTTTGAAACGTGCTGTGGAGAAATGTCATCAGTGTGCCAGGCAGCGGCTGAGCCTGGGGGAGATTTAAAGTGGAGGAGCTTGTGAAGCTAAAACAGGTTGATGTGTAATTGCAAGAGGAAATGAAAAAAACCTGCTGAGCATGGCAGGATGTGATGCCTTATCAACCCCCGTGCATCCAGCAACGGCTAAAATTGCCACTGCATCCAGAGACGTTGACAAAAAAAAAATGCGGAGCCGTTTTTCATGGGCTGCTGTGTTCTGAAGTGATGCTGCAGCTGTGTGATTAGAACAGGGGGTGGGGTGGGGGGGGGTAGAGGAGGGGGGAGCAAACCATCGAAGGCTGCAATTATCAGATTGCCTCCCAGTCAAGCTGTCTTGCCTGCCGTGCTCCAGGGTATGCGCTGGGTACCACGATACACACAAATGCAGGAGTAACTCGGAATTATTTCCATTATCGTGCATCTGTACGCTGTGGATGGCGCGATGGCAACCGTGTATTATCTCTCCGCTCGCGCGACAAAAGCTTCGTACTGCGCCTCATTACACGTGACAATAAACTCAAGTAAACCAAAGCATTTCAGTGTGGAGGACGGAGCTGCAGGTGCTGGTTTACACCGAAAATAGAGACAAAACGTTGGAGTAACTCAGCGGGACAGGCAGCGTCTCCGGAGAGAAGGAATGTGCGACTTTTCGGGTCAGACCCGTCTTCAGACCTGTTACCCATTCCTCCTCTAGACAATATGACATAGGAGCAAAATTGGGCCATTTGATTGTGGCTGATCTATTTTTCCCTCTCAACCCCATTCTCCTGCCTTCTCCCCGTCAACTTGGATACCCTTACTAATCAAAGTACTAATGTGAAGAAGGATTCTGACTCAAAATGTCATCTATTGTTTTTATCCTGGGGTGCTGCCTAACCCGCTGAGTTACTCCAGCATTTTGTGTCTATCTTCAGTATAAAGCAGCATCTGCAGTTCCTTCCTACGCAAGAAACTTGTCGATTGCTACTTTAAAAATACCCAATGACGTGGCCTCCACAGCCGTCTGTGGCACTTCAACCCACCAATTCCATGATGACATTGATCGCCCGATCACACTGGTTCTCTGTTATCCCACTTTCTCATCCACTCCCAACACGCTAGGGGCACTTTTTCAACAGAGGCCGATTAACCTGCAAACCCCGCACGTCTTTGGGATGTTGGAGGAAAGAAGGGCACCTGGAGGAAACCCACGTGGTCACAGAGAGAGCGGCCGAACCCCATGCAGGCAGCACTTAAAGGAATAGGAATACTTTTATCATCACATTTGACCAGGCACAGTGAAACTCTTTGCTTGTGTACCCAATGTATACAGATAACGGCCACCTACGGCACTGACTAAGGCATGATCGAACCTGGGTCTCTGCCACTGTGTCGGTAGCCTCATTTTGCTCCGGTTTTTATTTCATTCACATGTTTAAACTGTAAACTTCACACAGAGAGTGGTGAATCTCTGGAATTCTCTGCCACAGAATGTAGTTGAGGCCAGCTCTGTGCAGTTTTTATAATTCCCTGCAGCGCCCTCCTCTCAGCCACAGTACAGCTAGCAAACCACACCAGGATGCCATAGAGGATACTTTCCACGGCGCATTGGTAGAAGGACAGCAGCAGCGGCTGTGAGACGTTTGCTCTCCGCAGAGACCTCAGGAAATACAGCCGCTGCTGTGACTTCTTCACGAGAGTGACGGTGTTCATTTGCCATTTGAGGTCCTGGGAGATGTTTATTCCCAGGAACTTAAAGCCAGTGACTCTCTCCACCATGTCTCCTTTGATGTATAAAGGAGCAGGTTCCTCTCTCCTCTTCCTCCTGAAGTCAACGACCAGTTCTTTTGTCTTTGATGGGTTGAGTACCAGGTTGTTTTTGGTACACCAGACAGTCAGTTTTTGGACTTCATCTCTGTAGGCAGACTCGTCGTTGTTGTTTATCAGTCCCACCACAGTCGTGTCGTCCGCAAACTTGATGATCCTGTTTGTACTGTGTGTTGGTATACAGTCATAAGTGTATATTGTATACAAGATGGGACTCAGCACACAACCTTGTGGCGCTCCTGCGCTGAGCGTCAGGACTGGGGAGAAATTGGACCCCATCCTGACAGTCTGTGGGCGGTCTGTTAATCTTAATCCATCTGCATGTGTTTGCATTAACACCCAGATCAGACAGTTTGTCCACCATTCTGCTGGGGATGATGGTATTAAATGCAGAACTAAAATCTACAAATAACAGCCTCACATATGAGCCAGGACGCTCCAGATGTGTCAGTGCAGAATGTAGAGCTATGTTGATGGCATCCTCCGTTGACCCATTAGCTCTATATGCAAACTGATCCTGATTCAGGGTGGATGGGAGTGAGGACTTAATGTGGGCCAGGAACAGCCGTTCAAAACACTTCATCACCGTTGAAGTGAGAGCAACATGTCTATAGTCATTCAAGCTGGTAATAGATGTTTTTTTGGGTACAGGCACGATAGTAGCAGTCTTGAAGCATTTAGGGACAGTGCACGTTGACAGAGAGAGGTTAAAGGTGTCACTAAAAACATCCGCTAACTGGTCTGCACAGTCCCGCAATACTCTCCCTGGGATGCCATCTGGGCCAGCAGCCTTCCTATTCCTTCGCTCCATAGATGCTGCCTCACCCGCTGAGTTTCTCCAGCATTTTTGTCATGCCAAAACGTATGGTTTTCAAACCAATCTTGAGAAACAAAAGCTATTGAAATTTGATTGAACTGCCTTTTTTCAAATAATATAGAGAGAGCAATTTCTATTTTTTCTACAATAGTCTTTGCAAGGAAACTTTCGTTATTGGCACTCAGCTTTATTGGAACTCAGTTTTCAACGTTCTGCCATTTGCAGCGTTACATGACGCCAAAGATCATTGATCCACTTGTTCTCCTCTACATTTGTATTGTGGGTGTTTCGTTGCTGAAGACCAAACTGACAAAAGGAAAGCAAAATGGATGGTTATAGACGCCACATTACAGAATTGGAAAACATGAAGGCAGTGGCACATTGCTCAGCTGGTAGAGTTGCTGCCTCACAGCGCCAGACACCCAGGTTCAATCCTTGCCTTATCCAGGGGCGGCACGGTGGCTCAATGGGTGGCGGAGACCCGGGTTCGATCCTGACTACGGGTGATGTCCGTGCGGAGTTTGTACGTTCTCCCTGAGACGGAGTGGGTTTTCTCCGGGGGAGCTCCGGTTTCCTCTCACCCTCCAAAGACATACAGCTTTGTAGTTTAATAATTGGCTTCGGTAACATTGTAAATTATCCCTAGTGTGTGTCGGAGAGTGTTAGTGTGGTCGGCACGGAATCGGTGGGCCGAAGGGCCTGTTTCTCTAAACGCTATATCTCTAAACTAAACAAAAGATGGGATCGTGACTAAAGCATTTGTTGGTAGAATATGCAGCAACCAAATGAAGGAAGGAAAGTGCGTTCAGCTGTGTGTTTGACGAGTGATTTCTTTCCACTGGTCTGCCTCCCTGATCTGATTTGCACTCTTGTTGCATCTTTGATGTTTGTAATTTGTTTTAATTTCCAGGCAGAGTATTGAACATGTTCTCGTGGCCCCTAGTGCTGTGATTGCTCTGTAGAGTGAGTAACCTAGTTATGTTCAAATTACTCTGGCTTTTCAGGAGTTTTCTTAAATAATTAACATGCTGTTGAAGAAGAATTTAACTTCATCTTCCCTGCTTTGGGTTTAGAGTCATAGAATCTTCTATTTTTAATCCTCTGTTCACAGTTTTCCAACTTGACAGTATCCTTTCTGAATAGTGGGTCTTCCGGACAACTAAATAGATACTGGGTAGGAAAGAACTGCAGATGCTGGTTTCAATCGAAGGTAGACACAAAATGCTGGAGTACGGGACAGGCAGCATCTCTAGAGAGAAGGAATGGGTGATGTTTTGGGTCGAGAACCTTCTCCAGACTGTCTGTCCCGCTGAGTTACTTCAGCATTTTGTGTCTACCTTAAATAAATGCTGGTATCATTTTTTTCACTATCGGAGTCTTCATATGTGATGGCATTAGCTGATTAGATTTATACTGCATGGTATAAACGCGCCCACACCGCCCCAACATGTCCCACCTACACCATTCCCACCTGCCTGCGTTTGGCCCATATCCCTCGGAACCTGTCCTGTCCATGTACCTGCCAAATTGTTTCTTAAACGTGGCGATAGTCCCTGCCATTATAGTCGAGAGTAGAAAGCTAATGCAATCATCTCTAGAAAAGTTTAAATGTCCTATTTTTTAGATTATTTTTTACAGTCAATTTTTTCTCGCTTTGAGTGGCGCAAAAAAATAAATGTTGCATTTGATGATAAAGATCTTTGAATTATTATTGCTAGTGGGCATCATAAGGTTGTTTCCTTTGAATGCTGGTCTCCGAGCTACGGGTTGCCTGTCGCAGCTGTTTAGGAGAGTCTATGATTGTTGACTAACGGCAAGCACCTGAGAGCAACATCGAGTCCCGCAGGGTAGCCACTGCGTTTTGCGGCTTAAGTGAATGTAATGATTCTCCAAATGGATCGCTTTGTGAAATTTCCGAACTGAATTGTTCCTTCACATCATTAGCGGACCGTGAACTTGAATGCGCTCTTCGGCCTGTGGCTCTGTGAGGCGCAGGAACCAGGCCGGGAGAGTTAGTGTTGCCGCATTATGGTGCCCGCATTGACGTGACGAATGTGATTAGTTTAGTTTAGAGATACAGTGCAGGAACAGGCAAACCGACCAGCGATCCCCGCACATTAACACTATCCTACACGCACTTGAGACAATTTACATTTTGCACCATGCCAATTAGCCAGTGTGGTCTTTCCATCTGTAAACTTTCAAGATGTTGCATATTCTCAATTTATTTTAGTGTGGTTCAGAGATACAGCACATAAACAGGCCCCACGGCCCACCGAGTCCACGCCGACCAGCGGTCACCCCGTACACTATCACTATCACTACCTACACACGAGGGACAATTTACAATCTTTACCAAAGCCAGTTAACCTACAAACCTAAAGGTTATGAAAATGGCAGCTCAAAGGACTGTTAGAAATGCTCAATCGAGTGACTTTAAGGGCCTGTCCCACTTGGGCGTCATTTGCGCGTCACGCGTCACGCAGATTGTACATCCCAAAATCCTGCGGCGCTGCGCGCGACCGCGCCTCACTGCCGCGCAATGCGCACCATGCTTTACTTTAGAGATACAGTTCAGAAACAGGCCCTTCGGCCCACCGAGACCGCGCCGCCCAGCGATCACCCCGTACACTGGCACTGTCCTACACACTAGGGACAATTTAGAATCTCACTGAACCTGCACGTCTTTGGAGTTAGGGAGGAAACCGCTGTTTCCACGCTGTATCTCTAAACGAAACTATCAATTTTTCCCTCTCAAAACCATTCTCCTGTTTCCCCCACATAACCTGTGCACCCTTACTAATGAAGAATTTATCAATCGTTACCTTAAAAATATCCATTGACTTGGCCTCCACAGCCTGTCTGTATTAATAGGAAATCATTCCTTGTACACTCCGCCTCCCCACATTTCCCCGAGAGCTTCGGTGGGATTGAAGACCGTGCCTCTTGCCTGGCCTCTCATCGTAATGGTGGGCCTGAAATGAAGGGTGTGTGGGAATCGACCGACCCCAGTTCTGTACCTAACCACTTGTTGCCACAGTGGTGCACTGTGTCTGATGACGGGGCACTTTAAACCATTGACTTCATGCCTCATGAAATTTCAGAATTACGATATGACAGGATGATGTATATACCAGCAGAATTCGAATCTGGAGAATTATGATCGTCTTGGGGCATTGCAATCTGTTGGCTTCATTTGTATCTGATTCTCGTTGTCTCGGTTGAAGCTCGAGAGTTGCCAGAGGATGCCTCAACTCATTGCAGTGCTTCTAGCCTTGATAGTTTGAGCACAAGGATTCACCGCTCTGTTGGGGAATTGGGGGGGGGGGAGGGTAAGGTGAACAAAAGCCTTAAAAAAAATAAATGCTGGAGTAACTCAGCAGGTCAGATAACGTCCCTGGATAAACATGGAAAGTGGATGTCTCGGGTCGGGACTCTTCTTCAGACTGTGTGGAGGGTGAGGGGAGAAAGCTTGGGGCAGGACATAAAGCCTGGAAGGTCATAGGTCAACACTGGCAAGGTGGGGGTGGGGAGGGGGACGTTACGGTTGATAAAAGATTTGGACAAAGGCCAGTGATTAATTAAAAGTGTGAGACAGAGAGTCTCACTCGAAGAGTAAATTGTGAAGCCGGAGGAAGGAGGGGAGAAATAGGCGGTAACACAAGGAACAGCAGACACTGGTTTACAGAAAAAGGCACAAAGTCCTGGAATAACTCAGCAGGTCCAACTGCATCTCCGAGAACATGGAGAGGTGACGTTTCGGATCGAGAACCTTATTCAGCTGAAGAAGGAACCCGACACGAAACATCACCTATCCATGTTCTCGAGGTATACTGCCTGACCCACTGAGTTACTCCACCATTTTGTGTCTTTCCTTGGTAAACCTTGCATCTGCAGTTCATTGTTCCTGCTCTTCAATCCTACATTGGCTACAACTGGCGTAGCAAGTCAGGCCCCATTTATTTTGATTGATTTCACTGACCTGACTGGTTCATATTTTTAATATGTAGAAGGTAAATGCGCTCAAATGATTTTCTTGGAATGTTTTTGAAAAATTATTGACAAGTACATCAACTATTCCCAGTTGTCATTGACTCTCAGACAATCAGACTATCACAGATTATGTAATGTGAGGTTAAGTATCAGGTTATTTCTTTCTGCATTTTCACCACCCGCAGAATTTGATTCCTGTTGTACGGGTCCACCGCCGATTTGTCTGGCATCTGGTGGTCCGTCACCTCCTTTAAACCGGACTAAACTATGAGAGCGCACTTGAAATCCGCCAACGGAAGCCCCCTTGAAAACGTGGCGCCTAGGCCGGGTGAGGCGGCCAATCTCGACCTCATCGGGATATCCGCGGCCGGTCGTCGGGTCGAATTATAACCATATAACAATTACAGCACGGAAACAGGCCATCTCGACACTACAAGTCCGTGCCGAACAACTTTTTTCCCTTAGTCCCACCTGCCTGCACTCATACCATAACCCTCCATTCCCTTCTCATCCATATGCCTATCCAATTTATTTTTAAATGATACCAACGAACCTGCCTCCACCACTTCCACTGGAAGCTCATTCCACACCGCTACCACTCTCTGAGTAAAGAAATTCCCCCTCATGTTACCCCTAAACTTCTGTCCCTTAATTCTGAAGTCATGTCCTCTTGTTTGAATCTTCCCTATTCTCAAAGGGAAAAGCTTGTCCACATCAACTCAGTCTATCCCTCTCATCATATTAAAGACCTCTATCAAGTTCCCCCCCTTAACCTTCTGCGCTCCAGAAAATAAAGACCTAACTTATTCAACCTTTCTCTGTAACTTAGTTGTTGAAACCCAGGCAACATTCTAGTAAATCTCCTCTGTACTCTCTCCATTTTGTTGACATCCTTCCTATAATTGGGCGACCAAAATTGTACACCATACTCCAGATTTGGTCTCACCAATGCCTTGTACAATTTTAACATTACATCCCAGCTTCTATACTCAATGCTCTGATTTATAAAGGCTAGCATACCAAAAGCTTTCTTTACCACCCTATCTATATGAGATTCCACCTTCAAGGAACTATGCACGGTTATACCCAGATCCCTCTGTTCAACTGTGTTCTTCAATTCCCTACCATTTACCATGTACGTCCGAATTTGCCCTCCTGCGGCCGGGGGGTCTGGAACTCCGTCCCGGCCATAGCCGGCAGATCCGTCCCCATAGCCGACTTCTGAGGCCGCCCTTGTGCGTCTGTATCTCAGCCCCTCCGGCGGCCTAGGAGGACAGTTCCGGTACCGTTGGACTCCTCACGGAGGCCGTGACCTCTGTTGGTCCGGCAGAACGGATAATCCAGAAGAAGTTCTGGAACTGAGGGTGCCAGAATATCGGTGGTGGATCTGTAATTCTCTTCACTTTGCCTCCGGCTCCCAAATGGTGCACCTCACGTTCCTTTTCAATACAATCCCTCTCTCACATTTCCATCCACAAGAGTCGTGATTGAGATGCAACCCTCCACATCCATACTGACCAGGAAATGCCCATTGAAACCAACCCATGAATTCTCAGCAACTCCTCACCCCCCCCCCCCCCCCCCCCCCCCCCCCTACCCCTCTCCCCCTTCCTCCTTAAAGTTCTACCACTCACCACCTACCTACATTCTCAATTAAATTTACAGTGGCCAACTTTCCAGCCTGCACATATTTGAGATGTAAAAGGACACCGGAGCCCAAAGGTGATCCCTGCAGGCACAGGGAGAACATGCAAACTCCACACAAATAGCAGCCAGGTCAGGATTGAACTTGGGTCTCTGCAGCTCCACCAACTGTGCCACTCTGATGCCGTTTCCCTGCCATTCACTTTAATAACCTTTTCAAGCCCTTTTTTTTTCCACTTTCTTCTCAGTTTTCCTTCATTGCAGCTTGATGCTATCACTGAATGATAATTCTGTCTTTATGCGTTTTGTCTGACGCTTGGAGAATAATGGCAGCCAGACTCTTGGCAATGAAAGCATTGGATTTTTCTTCCCTTCTTTCTACACACATGCACGCGCACTCGCACACGCACACGCACACACGTATACACGCACAAGCACGCACACACACACACGCGCGCACACACGCACACACAGACACACGTACACACACACACACACACACACACACACACACACACACACACACACACACACGTGCACACACACACACGCGCGCACACACACACACAGACACACGTACACACACGTACACACACACACACACACACACACACACACACACACTTACACACACACACACACACACTTATTTGTTTATTTAATAGCTTGATTATTGTAGGGAAAAAGCTGCTGCTGAACCTGGATGTTACAGCTTTCAGGTTCCTGTACCTTCTTCCTGATGATGGGGTGAAGTGTGGCCAGGGTGGTGTGGTCCTCTGATGATGCTGGCTGCCTTTTTGAGGCAGCCACTGCTGTAATTTCCATGTAATGTATGCATTTCCATGTTTAACTGGCCATGTTGTCAGTAAGTTCCACACAGTACCTACCCATTGTGTGAGCACTGGCAATTTTCCTGCTGTTACAATTGCAAATCCAACCTTGATGTAGTAATAGGAAGATCTTAAACAACTTCAATTGTGTTCTTAAAAGAGGTAAAATAATTCCGTTTATTAACTTCCTTTTGGCGTGTGATGTTTCTCCAGCTATGTGTGTGTGTGGTGTAACAGGGCAGCATCTAATCTAAGTGTTTAGTTTAGAGATGCAGCCCATAAACAGGCCCTTCGGCCCACCGAGTCAACACCAACCAGCAATCACCACACACATTAACACTACCCTACACACACTAGGGGCAAGTTTACAATCATACCAAGCCAATCGACCTACAAACCTGTACGTCTTTGGAGTGTGGGAGGAAAGCGAAGATCTCGGCGAAAACCCACGCAGTTCACGGGGAGAACGTACAAACTCCGCACAGTCAGCACCCGTTGTCGGGATCGAAGCTGGGTCTGCGGCGCTGTGAGGCAGCAGCTCTACCGCTGCGCCACCGTGTGGCATTCTTAAAAGAGGTAAAGTAATATATATTTTTTTCAACTTCCTTATCGTGTGATGTTTCTCCAGCAATTTCTGTTTGGTGTTATGATGCGTAGTAGCTCAGACTGTAACTCCAACGTTGTTCTTTGGTAGCAAGTACAGCTGCGCTGTAATGAACACAAGTAGATGGGCAACTGCTTGTCCCAAATTCCCAGTCGTAGACGGGGCACATGTGTAAAACGCGGAGGGCGCATCATGTTTATTTTTCACTTTGGAGTGCGGCTACTAGGAAATTGCACCCAATCTCGGCTTGTATTATTTCTGCATTTGCGAGGTTGTTCATTTAACTTGTTCACTGACCTGAAATACCCACACACGCACAACCATGCAGTATTGAAAGCAGCGCAAACATCTTGTGACTTCTGAGCCGGAATCAGATTGAATGAGTTTTTTCCCTCCTCATGAATATATAGATTGCTGTATTTCACTTTACTTCTGTTTTATAGGGAAATAGAACATGAAAGATTATTCTATTGTAAATGTTTTCATCCTACAATGATGGAAATTTTGATTCGTAAGGGTCTGTCGAAACCCTGACTCAGGAGACTCATTTAAATCATACGCAGTTAAATATTGAGTGCTTGAGTAATCAGTTTGCGAATGTATTTTGAACAGAGCTCAAGGCAGTGCTTGAAGGTACTATATATTATTAATATCAAAAATGTAATAAAGAATTGGAATTTCCGAGAGAATACCGTTGTATACATATATTGACTGGAATCTGAAAGGTGTACCAACATATTATTTCCCATGACATTACAGCAATTGCGGAGTTAGAACTGCCTTAAACTGAAGGCCTGTGATATTCTTGCACTTCCGTATAGTGTGGTAAACCTATAAGTTCGTAATTTCCAGCAGAATGAGGCCATTTGGCCCATCAAGTCTATTCTACCATTCAATCACAGCTGATCTATCTTCCCCTCTCAACCCCATTCTCCTGCCTTCTCCCCATAATCCCTGACACCCATACTAATCAAGAATCTGTCAATTTGCTCCTTAAAAATACCCAATGACTTGGCCTCCACCGCCGTCTGTGGCAATGAATTCCACAGATTCACCATCCTAAAGAAATTCCTCCTCATCTAATTTCTAAAGGTCGGTCCTTTTATTCTGAGTCTATGGCTTGCTTCTCTGTTTCAAAAATCATATACAATATTTGGTTTGATGGCTGTGTCAATAATTCAATGATATTTCATTGTCACCCGCACCTATCATTATCATTTCTGTTTTGCAGTCCCAAATATATATTTTAAAAAAGAATGCTTCTTAAATTGGGTGGGAAACCTAATGTTCCTTTTGTGATTTCATCATGACTTGACCCGACAACTGGTTCACGATATTAATGAGACATCATTTCTCAGAGTCGGACATTAAAATGAATACGTACTGGCGATATTCTTTGTTATTCTTGAAAGCTCTGTCCATAACTAGGTAACAACTTTTTATCGGTAAGATAGGCCCAAAATGTTGGAGTAACTTAGTGGGTCCGGCAGCGTCTTTGGAGAAAAGGTGACATTTAAGGTCGAGACCCTTCTTCCCACGCGCATTGTTTGTCAGTACTTCTTTATTGATTAGTGTATTGATCCAGCTCGATACACATTCTTCTCTGCCACCTGAGAACCAGTGGACATTGTTTTAAGGTGAAGGGGGAAAGATTTGAGGAATCTGAGGGGTAACTTTTTCACAAAACTCATAAGAGGGTGTTGGATGTATGGTACAAGCTGCCAGACGATGTAGTTGAGGCAGGGACTATGAAACTATTAGACAGGCACATGGACAATTTTGTAAGTTTGTAAGTGATGGGAGCAGAATTAGGCCATTCGGCCCAACAAGTCTCCTCCACCATTCAATCATGGATGATCCATCTCTCCCTCCTAACCCCAATCTCCTGCCTTCTCCCCATAATACCCGTACTAATAGGACATGTTTGGAGGGATATGGGTGAAACACAGGCAGGCAGGACTGGTGCAGAATGGGCAAGTTGGGCCGATGGGCATGTTTCACGCTGTGAGTTTAATACAGCACTCTGGGAATCCGATGTGGTTGGAAATGGCGTGTTTTCTGTGGTGTATGACGTATTAAACTAATCTGCCCATGTCAGTCAACATACGGTTTTGCTTCTCTATTTAGAAAAAAACGTACACAATGATTGGTTTGATAACTGTGACAATGGTTCATTGAGATTTTTATCAAATGTCTTAGGTACAGTGAGGTTCTTTGTTTCTGCACGCCACCCAGTGAAATAACACTGCAGACCTCGCCTCGTCAGTGGGCAAAGAGTCGCCACGTCTCTGCCGATGACAAAGTTACGCCGAAGTTCATGGAATAGACTTTATTTCCTCGCAGGTGCGAACCAGGCCTGCTGACGTCCATCTGCCCCCCTCCCCCCCCCCTCCTTTGTTCTTTGTGGCCCCCCTTTCCGGTTTCCCCCCTTTGTTCTGGGTTCCCCCCCATCGCCAGGTCCCCCCCTTCGTTCTCGGCAGAGTATGTGCAAAGGGAACATGCGTGTGGAGAAGGTACAGGCAAAATTCACTCTCACAATGCCACGGATGAGAAAGACAAAAGGCCTTCCTTCTAAGAACACAAAGAGAAAATCCCTTGGAAGAGATCTCCTGATTTCTGTTGACAAATGTTGATTTGATTAAATTGCTCGCAGAACAATCTCTCTTTCACGATAAGAATCAAGAGAGTTTATATTTAGCATTCTTAGTGCAGAGGAACGGGTGGTAATAAAAAGAATGTGTTTTCTTTGCTGCAGAAGATTGTTCGTACATGCACAGCTGGACCAAGATCAGCGTTCAAAGATAAAACTCATAAAATGTTACAAGTTTACTGGATAAAATGGTGTAAAACATTTCCAGCTCAATTCTTTGGGATTGGAAATTATTTGCATTGCAGTTAAAGAAGGCTGTGGAGGCCAAGTCAATGGATATTTTTAAGGCAGAGATTGATAGATTCTTGATTAGTACGGGTGTCAGGGGTTATGGGGAGAAGGCAGGAGAATGGGGTTAGGAGGGGGAGATAGATCAGCCAAATTGCCTAATTCTGCTCCTATCGCTTATGAATTTATGAACTAACGTCTGATTGTTGATCCCTTGTATTTTTGTCTACTTGTTGTAATTGTAAACATATTTACTTTTTTAGTACTGAGAAATATTTCTTGATTTAAATTTGGAATATTTTTGGTTTCTGTGCCTATTTGGATCGATCTTCTATTGTAAGTGGAAGAGAAATTTTACAAGGATGTGAGGAATAGTTGGCAAGGAGAGATAGACGATGGCAGTGGTAGGCTTGCTGCCTCAAAGCGCCAGAGACCTGGGTTCAATCCTGACTACGGGTGCTGTCTGTAAGGAGTTTGCACGTTCTCCCAGTGACCACAGTACATTGTGTGCAGTACACATTTTTTTTCCTCTATTTTTCCCCAATTCAATTCAATTCGCCTGAAATAAAACTAACCTTAGCCAGTGGAATACAATTTGATGCTGCGATATTGAGCTGAACAAAATCCTGACCCTGCATGTCAATTTTTGGACAAATGCAGGATTTTTTTAGCTCCGATTTAAAGGTCTAGCTCCCTCTTCTTCATTCTCTTGCTGGAACCCAGAGACATCACAATCTTGATCCTAACCCTGGCATTCTGTGGGATTGCCTTCATGGCTAGAACAGGAAAGTTAAACGTCAAAGTGCTTTGCTGAACTGATTGCTCAAGCATTCAGTAGTTTCTGCAATTTAATCAGCTTGTGTTAAATTTCTGCAAATTTCATTAGAAGTCAGCTCTCATTAATATAGATAGGTTAGCACTTGTGTCTGATGCCATTACCCACTCCTGCCCCTCACCCGTTCTTCACCTCCCTCTTCCCCTTCCGCTCCCTCTTCCCCTCCATTCCACACCCCTCCCCTCCCTCTTTCCTTCCCTTCCTCCTCTCTCCCTCCCCCCCCCTCGTTCTTTCCCTCCCCTTTGGCACGGTGGCACAGCAGTTGAGTTGCTGCCTCACAGCGCCAGAGAACCGGGTTTGATCCTGACTACGGGTGCTGTTGGTGTGGAGTTTGCATGTTCCCTCTGTGACCACGTGGGTGTAATTCAGGTGCTCTGATTTTCTCCCACATTCTAAAGATGTGCATTTTTGTAGGTTAATTGGTTTATGTAAATTGCTCATAGTGTGTAGGATGCACAAATGGGAGGACACGGAGCTATTAGTCGAGGGTCGTCGAGGGCTGAAGGGCCGATTTCCACACTCTATCTCTAAATGTTAAACTCCCTTTATTCCTCCCCTCCTGTCCCCTCATTCCTTCCTGCCTCTTGTTTTCTTCACTCCCCTTTTCCATTGTAATTGCCCACTATTCCAACTTTCCCTGGTGGGCTAAACGCAGGCAGGTGGGACTAGGGTGGATGGGACACATTGGTCGGTGTGGGCAAGTTGGGCCGAAGAGCCTGTCTCCACATTGTATGGACTCTATGACTAGCCTTGCTGCAAATTCCTACATCCTGCGAATTCAGACTTCAGATTGGAGGGAGGAATGATGGGATTGTTGGCTCTCAACTTTAGGTAGAGATGCGCTCCAAGGGAACATTGTTAAAATATTGTGACCTGTCACCTCACCTTGTTAGAGGCAATATACTGACAATTGAAGACTGTGCTACTGTTGTAGATGGCTCATGTGCCATCCGGTTTGTGGGGTGCAAAAATTTGACACATACACCCCAATTACTTCATTGCTTTGTGTTTAATATAGGGGGGGGGGGGGGGGGGGGGGTCGTTTGTTGAAAAAATCATTTACCTCCGTGCAATAATAGATCATTAAACAAATGCATTGGAAAATTAGGTAATGTCAATATTATTCGCTGAAAAAATTAGAGCACTGAATTAATATGTTATAAGCTTAATGATGCAACTAAATCAGTTTCCCATATTGCTTACCTTTGTCCCATTGTTTTGAAGATATGTGCATATAATTACATCGTGGAAAATCTTTTACAAGCTCTTTTTTTTTTAAAGTAGATTCTCTAACAATGCTTCTTGTGCGCTTATCTCTGGTAGGCATGGTTCCTGCGTTAATTGGAAATAAAATAAAATATTGAAAACTCTTTGCTCTCTTTTAAACAATCTCTTACTCGTGCAGTCGAATAGTGAAAGGCTTGGATCGAGTGGATGCTTCCACTCGTGGGAGAGGCCAGGACTAGAGGTCATAGACTCAGAATTAAAGCACGTTCCTTTAGGAAGGAGATGAGGAGGAATTTCTTTAGTCGGCGAGTGGCGAATCTGTGGAATTCTTTGCCACAGAAGGCTGTGGAGGCCACGTCAATGGATATTTTTAAAGCAGAGATAGATAGATTCTTGATTAGTACGGATGTCGGGGGTTAGGCAGGAGAATGGGGTTAGGGGGGAGAGATAGATCAGCCATGATTGAATGGCAGAGTAGACTTGATGGGCCAAATGGCCTAATTCTGCTCCTACCACATGAACTTATGAAATACTTGCACCCGTCCTCTCTTTCTCAGCCAAATAACATTTGACCGATGGCAAAGTCATTTTTTTTAATGGCGCTGTTGGTAAATTATATCTTTCAGAACAAAATTGTGGAACATTAGCTTAATGGGCCTGAGAGTAAATTAACGAATTATATGAACGCAGAAAGATATTCTACAGACATCTAAAAAGGAAGAGAGCACTTAAAACAGACTGTGGTCTCTCGGAGGATGAAACTGGGGAATTAATATTGGGAAATGAAGAAATAGACAATAGACATTAGGTGCAGGAGGAGGCCATTCGGCCCTTCGAGCCAGCACCGCCATTCAATGTGATCATGGCTGATCATCCCCAACCCCGTTCCTGCCTTCTCTCCATATCCCCTGACTCCGCTATCATTAAGGGCCCTATCTATCTCTCTCTTGAAAGTATCCAGAGAACCGACCTCCACTGTCCTCTGAGGCAGAGAATTCCACAGACTCACAACTCTCTGTGAGAAAAAGTGTTTCCTCGTCTCCGTTCTAAATGGCTTACTCCTTATTCTTAAACTGTGGCCCCTGGTTCTGGACTCCCCCAACATCGGGGACATGTTTCCTGCCTCTAGCGTGTCCAAACCCTTAACAATCTTATATGTTTCAATAAGATGCCCTCTCATCCTTCTAAACTCCAGAGTGTACAAGCCCAGCCGTTCCATTCTCTCAGCATGAAATCTGGAAATGCAGGAGGATGAGGGGTGATCTCCTAGAGGAATAAATTGGGTAGATGCCCAGAGTCTCTTGCCCAGAGTAGGGGAATTCAGAACTGGAAGACACAGGTGATGAGGTGAGGGGGACAGATTTAATAGGGGTGACTTTTTCACACAAAGAGTGATGTGTGTATGGAACAGGCTGTCAGAGGAGGTAGTTGAGGCTGGGACTATCACAATGTTTAAGAAACATTTAAACAGGTACATGGAAAGGAGAAGTTTAGAGGGATATGGACCAAGCGCAGGCAGGTGAGACTCGTGTAATTAGGACATGTTAACCAGTGTGGGCAAGTTGAGCCAAAGGGCCTGCGTCCGTGCTGTATGACTCCATGGCTCTACAATGAGAGAGATTGTAATTTTAGAATGAGTGCTTTATGAGAATGTAAGAGACATTACAAAATTTGGCCCCATAAATAATGAAAATAATCAAATGGCTAGCTGGGGGGCAGTGGTAGTGCAGACATTCTGACTTGGATAGGCTTATCAATAAAGTAAATGTGAGGTATTTAGGCAAAGCAAAATGGCCAATGGGGCCGATTGGGAAAGATCACATGAGGAGACCTAGGGTCTTAAAGTCAAGGTGGCAGGTATAGAGGAGCGTGGATGCTTTTGGTTGTTATAGGAGCCAACAAAGGGTCTTGGTGAGACCACTGGATTGCGTGAGGGATATCTGAGGAAGGACATTATTGGCAGAAGATATGAAGAAAGACTGGATAAACTTGGTTAGGATGGTTCACCATGCGGGGTTGGTGTATAGAGGTCACAGCTTTGGAAATCCTTTAAAACCGAGATGAGAAGAGGGAATCTTGCTCTGCCACATGGTAGTTTAGGCCAGTTCATTGGCTATATTTAAGAGGGAGTTAGATGTGGCCCTTGTGCGCATCAGAGAGGCAGTTATTTTAACGTAGGTATATGGGGGAATCTCTGATCTCCAGTGGGCATTGAGGAGAAGTCATCAAATATATTTACAGTGGAGAACAACAGATATGGCCTTTGAATTTCTATTATGGGAATGGTGAAAATAGACACTATGGAAATGCTTGAGTAACTGGATTGTGAGGGGGGCAGGCAGAGATGGTTCTCTGGAACTTGGGGTGGGGGCAATGGGGTGTCATTTCGGCTTGAGACACAAATATATTTTTGAGATATTTCAGGAGAGGGAGTAACTAGAGATAGGCAGGAAGGGTGGATGGGTGTGCTTGAAAATGACAGATCAAAGCAGATGATGATGGAGGAAATGTAGATCAATGGTGATCATTGTGTAGTTCATTGTTAGCTGAGGGAAGGTGACAACGAGGCATACAATCAGAAATATTTCATCAGGAGCACAGTAGGACCAGTCGGAAAGAAAGCAGAAAAGTAGCATTGAGGCCAAGATTGGATCAGCCATTGGAGTAAAAAGTCAAGAGCGTTTGGAATGGAACAAAGACATTCTAACTTGCAGCAGCACGACAGGTATGTAAACATGGTACTCTATCAAACCCAGATGCTGCCTGACCCGCTGAGGTCCTCCAGCATCTTGTGTCTATCTTGTGCATAAACCAACCTCTGCAGTTCCATTTTATTGCATTTGGATCAGCCATCATTTTATCAACTGGAAGAGCAGGTTATTGACCTGGTCACCCTTATCCAGTCAGTCAGTGCTGTGGTCATCTGATGACAATAATGTGCTGTATTTTAAATGTACCAGTACTGGAAATGGTTGGAGTGGCTTCATGTATAGTTTCAGTCTTAGTTTATGGTCAAGTGTACAGTGAAAAGCTTTTGTTGCACGCTAACCAGTCAGCGGAAAGACAATACATGATTACAATTGAGCCATTCACAATGGACAGATTCATGATAAGTGAATAACATCTAATGGATTAGTGTGTGGAAAGGAACAACAGATGCTGGTGTATACCGAAGATAGACACAAAGAGCTGGAGTAACTCATCGGTTCAGGCAGCATCTCTGGAGATAAAAAAAATCTCTCCAGAGATGCTGCCTGACCCGTTGAGTTACTCCAGCACTTTGTGTCTATCTTTAGTTCAATGGATTGTTCAGTACAGTAGTTTGGATCAAGAGTAAAATAATTGGCTTATTTAATTCAAATGTAGTAATGCCTGATAATTCTAACTGAACAATACACAAAGGCTTAGAATTGGTTAATTAAAATCTGGACAAGATGCTGTTATCGCCATGCACCAAAATATATTAACTGGTTTTGCTGTGCATTTGATATTTTTCCAATTGAATGCATATACAAAATGTTCAAGTGTTAATATGCAGGTTAGCATTCTGATAGAATTGGTTTTTTTTTAGTTTAGAGATATAGTGCGGAAACAGGCCCTTCGGCCCACCGAGTGTTCACCGACCAGCGACCCCCACACACTAACACTATCCTACACACACTGGGAATAAATTACATTCATACCAAGCCAATTAGCCTACAAACCAGTACGTCTTTGAAGTGTGAGAGGAAACCGGAGATCTCGGAGAAAACCCACGCGGTCACGGGTAGAACGTACAAACTCCGTACAGACAGCACCCGTGGTCAGGATCGAACCGGCGACTCTGGCGCTGCAAGGCAATTAGCGCAAAGATTCTCGCTGCCTGGATGCTTTTATTCTGCAGCGGGATTTAAGGGTTAATGGCTTCCCTGATGTGTAGTCATTTTTTAAATAGCAAGATGCTTTGTGAAATAAAGACACAGCCTCAAAACCAGCAAAGGGAATTTACACTGTTGGGCTTCAGTTGTACAAATGAGAATGAAGAATCTTCATGTTATGATGTTGAGCTACATCATTGCTTATGCTTGATGGCAAAACAGTGGCTTGCCATAAGCATGGCATCTTCACAATAAACTCTTCATTTTGGTATCATTTTTTTTTGTTCCTTGAAGTTTTATTAAACATTTGGGAATTAAATAAAACACAAGAGTTTCCAGAATTTCTGATCCTCGATTTTACCTGAGGCACAGTCGCTCCAAGTATGCCACGTGTAAGAAGGAACTACAGATGCTGGTTTAAACCGAAGATAGACACAAAATGCTGGAGTAACTCAGCGAGTCAGGCAGCATCTCTGGAGAGAAGGAATGGGTGACGTTTCAGGTTGAGACCCTTCTTCGGACCGATGGCCATGGTGAGTTAGGAACCCTAACGATGAAGCATTTAAAAATATCTATTAGTTGCATTGAAGAATAATACCATGAGGTTTTACAATCTTGAATAAATCCTCAATTATTTCCACACAATTTAAAAAAAAATGTAGAATAACAGGAACTTTAAGGCTAGATCCTTGCATAATATTTTTTTTAAATGATTGAAAGTAATTTTAACCTACAGGAGGAATAAAAATGTGTGATTTAATGCTAAATTTGTATTGTAAAGCCATTTCAGAACTCCTTGATGCCTGCAAGGACCTTTGCTCTCCAGAGAGTATGCTGGTAAAATTACCTCCGTTTATCGTTACAGAACCACTGCACTTTATCACTAAATCAATAGGAGAGCTGAGGAAATAGGTTCACTATTAGACCCCAAGCTGCACTGCTTATTGTCAGATGCTCGCTCAGGTTAAGCTGCAATCTGTTGGTGTGGGAGGAAGGGGATGGAGAGGGCAGTCACTGTATTACTAATTATAATCAGGACGTAGGTCGGAGTTTGTACTGGAGAGAGGGGGTAGAACGTACAGCCAGTTGATCCAACAATGACAGCAAGAAAACCAACGGGAGCAAAGATCGACTTAGCTACAGAAGCATCAAAGAAAGCTGCTGGTGCTGTGTGCAAGATACCTGGACTTGGTTTAGTTTAGAGATACAGCGCGGAAACAGACCCTTTGGCCCACCGAGTCCACACCGACCAGCGAACCCCGCACATTGACACTACCCTACACACACTGGGGACAATTTACATTTATACCAAGCCAATTAGCCCTCAAACCTGTACGTCTTTGGAGTGTGGGAGAAAACCGGAGATGTCGGAGAAAGCCCACGCAGGTCACGACTGATATCGGGGGGGGGGGGGGGAAGGGAAAAAGAAAGGAAGAGGCGGAGACAGTAGACGGTCCGCCTCTTTTCCCACCCCACCCGCCCGCGAAATCAGTCTGAAGAAGGGTCACGACCCGAAACGTCGCCTATTCCTTCGCTCCATAGGCGCTGCCTCACCTGCTGTGTTTCTCCAGCATTTTTGTCTACCTTCAATTTTTCCAGCCTTTGCAGTTCTTTTTTAAACACTGAATCTGGAGGCGTGCGTTTTCACACTTCCGTGCCTTTTCCCCGGGGGGGGGGGGGGGGGGGGGGGGGGGGGGGGAAGAGGGGGGGAGACTCGTCCTTGATTATGCTGCAGGCCTTGCCGAGGCAGCAGGGAATCTTAATTGTGGACCGCGTGTTCCATCTCGATCCTGTGTTGCTTCCTTCTCTCTGACATCCTCTTTACCTCTTCTCTTTGACCCGCTGCTGCTGGGAGCCGTGATTCTCGTTCCGCCGGTTTCTCGGGGCCTGGCTCTGTGCCTGGAGGTAGGAGCTCTCTGCGCTCAGCCTGTGACCTTGCGCGCGGCACTGCGGTGAAGGGCGCAGCGTGAGGCCGCTGCACGGACTACAAAACTATTGTATTGGTCCCCAGACGACTGCCCTACCTCTATCACCCCCTGTGCGATGATGGAGGTTTCTGTTGTATCTGGGAACGGACCTGAAGGTTGTGGCAAACTGAGCCCTGAGTGGGTAATCTAACATTCCTGACAGCTAGCGTTTAGAGACGTCCCTGTGATCTGGCTATGCACAGCGACAGGGCTATGGTGCCGTGCAGGCATTAACATATTTAATGATTCATCACTGCCTAGCATGTGTACACTATACCTGTTGTGAATATCCCGCCCGGACTGGAATAGGCCAATCGTAAGAAACGCTGTGTGGGTGTGGGAAGGAACTGCAGGTGCTGGTTTACACCGAAGATAGAAGCTAAATGCTGGAGTAACTCAGCTGGTCAGGCAGCGTCTCTGGGGAAAAGGAATAGGAGATGTTTCGGGTCGGGAACACTTCTGTGGCCTGAGAGTCAGGGGAGAGAGAAACTAGAGGTTTGTAAAGGTACCAAAGATGCAGCAACACTGCACTTGTCTTGATGAGGGATTAAATGTTGAGCCAAAACTATTGTAAGAAACAACCGCACAGTGATGCAGTTAGTCATTGAGTCTTACAGGAAATCAGCGGGTGAAACAGCATCTATGGAGCGAAGGAAATAGGCAACGTTTCGTCCCGAAACGTTGCCTATTTCCTTCGTTCCATAGATGCTGCTGCACCTGCTGAGTTTCTCCAGCATTTTTGTGTACATTCGATTTTCCAGCATTTGTAGTTCTTTCTTAAAACCATTGATCTTACAGCTTGGAAACAGGCCCTTCGGCCCAACTTGCCAATGCCGACTAACATACCGCATCTATACTAGTCCCACCCGCCTGCATTTGGCCCTTATCCCTCTAAACCGGTCCTATCCATGTACCTGTATCAATGTTTTTTGGCCTCTGGCAGCTCGTCCCATATACTTGTCAGCCTTTGTGTAAAGAAAAGTTGCCCCTCAGGATACTATTAAATCTTTCTCCCCTCACCTTAAACCTATCTCCTCTGGTTCTTGATTCCTCATTTCTGGGCAAAAGACTCTGTGCATTGAGCCTATCAGTTTCTCATGATCTTGTGCACCTCTATAAGATCACCTCTCATCCACCGGGACTATATAACTCCAGGGCTCTATGTATACGCAACTATGCCGTTGAGTGTGAACTTGAGGGCGTTATTCCAAAAATATGAGTGCGTAAATCAGGCTTTGGTATGAAACAACAAAGTATGTTATTCCAAAAACTCAAATAAATCAAACAAGCTTAAAACACAAGGTGCCTGTTCTTTTTTAGTTCTGGTGTAGAGATACAGCGCGGAAACAGGCACTTCGGCCCATCGAGCCCGCGCCAACCAGCGATCCCCGCACACTAATGATCTCCCACCCACACTAGGGACAATTTACACTGATACCAAGCCAATTAACCTTCAAACCTGTATGTCTTTGGAGAGTGGGAGGAAACCGGAGGTCTCAGAGAAAGGTCACGGGGAGAAGGTACAAACTCCGTACAGACAAGCACCCGTGGTCAGGATCGAACCTGGGTCTCTGGCACTGTAAGGCAGCAACTCCACAGGCCTACATGTTCAAAATATCTTCACAGTAAAACTAATTTGCAGCCGCCGGAATTGAAAGTATAACCAGGGGCATTTGTGAGGCCCGGCATGGAAAAGCAATCCATGGATATCGGGATGGGTTTTCCATCCATTTGCATGAGGTTTAAATGAAAAATCAGTGTTATCTCTTGGGATCTTTCCCATCTAATCGTTTCCCTTCATTATTATTGGTGCCCCATCCAAGACAAAAGGAGATCCTGTTCCTCTAAATCCTTGCAAATGGAATAAGTCCTGTCATCCTTTACTGCAACGGATCTGAATGCGTGATATCGGCGAATATACTGGTGAGGTTTTTAACAAGGTGGGTTTGTGTCTTTTGAGATGAAGTATTGAAGACACAAGGTGTCCTAATGCTGACATTGCCTTTGAAGACAGACGTGTATAGCATTTTTTTCTCTCTGTCTCTCCGTGTCTATATTCTGGGTAAAAGACATGAAAACCTGGTTTCTATATGCGGAACCAATGTCAACTTCTCACGTCGGATACATACTGCAACGTGTCCGGAGGCCGCTCCTCATTTAACTTGTATTTATGCAGAGAAACCGTCCAGCCACTAGTTCTGCTTTCATCTCCAGCAGCTAGGAAGTGAAGGCTCTCTGGCAGTCAGCGACTATACACAGGCAATACCACCTGTAGCACCCACACAGCCATTCCTCTCCGTAATGAACTGCAGGCAAAGAAACTATAAATAATACAGGCGATGGCTTTGTTGGTCATGTTGTGATCCAGCAGCAAGATGTACCTTTCCGAAAAAAAATCTCCCCCTGTCGTACCATAATGCGCTCATCGCTGTCTTCAGAGTGAAGCTTGGCTGTGGAATTTCTGGAAGCGATTTTTATCCTTTCATCCCCCTTAATGCAGCAGAAATTCAACATTTAATGCAAAATATATTTTTCCTTCCAAACATGTCCTATTGATGCAGTGTTGCTATTTGTGTTGACTGCTTATCAACTAAAAACCCAGTATTTCCTATTTCTTGAACTCAAAATGAATGCCCTTTACATTGGGCATTATTGTTCTCTGCAGCTAGTTATGGATCATGAACATTATACCCTTTATCCTGTATCTATGATTGTAATCATGTGTGGTCTTTGCATTGACTAGATAGCATGCCACGGCACGGTGGCGCAGTGGTAGACTTGCTGCCTTGCAGCGCCAGACACCCGGGTTCGATCCTGACTTGTCTGTACAGAGGTTGTACGTTCTCCCCGTGACCTGCGTGGGTTTTCTCCAGGTTCTCCAGCTTCTTCCCACACTCCAAACACGTGCGGATTTATGGGTTTATTGGCTTCGGCAAAAATTGTAAATTGGTAAATTGTAAATTGAAAAGACTAGGCTTGTATTCACTGGAGTTTAGAAGGATGAGGGGATGTCTTATAGATACATATAAAATTATAGAAGGACTGGACAAGCTAGATGCAGGAAAAATGTTCCCAATGTTGGGCGAGTCCACAACCAGGGGCCACAGTCTTAGAATAAAGGGGAAGCCATTTAAGACTGAGGTGAGAAAAAACTTTTTCACCCAGAGAGTTGTGAATTTGTGGAATACCCTGCCACAGAGGGCAGTGGTTGGATGGATTTAAGAGAGAGTTAGATAGAGCTCTAGGGGCTAGTGGAGTCAAGGGATATGGGGAGAAGGCAGGCACGGGTTATTGATTGGGGACGATCAGCCATGATCACAATGAATGGCGGTGCTGGCTCGAAGGGCCGAATGTCCTCCTCCTGCACCTATTTTCTATGATTCTATGTTTTTATGGTCCTGGTGGTGTAGGATTGGGATAGTATGCGGGGAGCACTTGTTGGCACGGACTCGGTGGGCCGAAGGGCCTGATTCCGCGTTGTATCTCTAAAACTAAATCTAAACCCCAAAAAGATAAACTCCCACACAAAAAAACGTTGACACAAAATTGTCAAATGATTGAAACAATATCTTAACAATATCAGTCACTGAAATGATTGAAGTGAAAAAACAAGGACTGTATCATTTCTTTATTCAGTCCAGGTAGTTTGGGAGAAAAAAAATCTCTCCTCTCCTTTGAGCGTATAGAATTTTAATGAGATGACTTGAACAATATCAAACACTGCTGACAAACATTACAAGTAAACATTTCAGAAAATGTGTAATCCTGTACAGGATGAGTTTAAATAATTAATGCTTCATCACTCAGGAAACTTGTGAAAATTGCAGCAGGCATATATAATGGTTATATATTAATTGATATTTTATGACGGATACCCTGGATAATGGATATACACACACACAAATACACACTCACACACAAATCTACACACACACACACTCATACACTCATACTCACACACACACATCTACACACACACACCCATACACAAATCTACACACACACACACACACACACACTCATACACTCATACTCACACACACACACATCTACACACGCACGCCCATACACACACACACTCATACTATACTCACCCACACACACACACTCATATACACACACACACACACACACACACACACACACACAACACACACACACACACACACACACACACACACACACACACACACACACACACACACACACACACACACAAATACTCACACACACACACTCTTACACGCATACACACACAAATACTCACACACACTGAAAAATACACACACAAATACACACTTAAATACTCACACATACACACACACTCACTCACTCACTCACTCACTCTCACACACGCTCACACACTCACACACACACACACACAAATATACACACACACACACACACACAAACACACACATACCCCCCCCCCCCACACACACACACACACACATTTTGCCTGCATAAGAAACATAATGGAAGCCTAACAGAACTATAAAATAATGTTCTCATATTTCCAACATTCAATGAAACTGCGACCCATCTTGCTCCATACGAGGCCGCCATTTTCTTTAACGTAGTTACATTCTCTGTTTTTACCGATGTGATAAAATTTACAAGAACGCCTCAAATATATTTTACAGAATAACATATTTCCTGCTGTCCAGTACCAAGTAATTATGGTTTCTCTTCCCATCGCCTCTTATTAATCCGACGCAGAACCGTTTAAGCCCTGGGGTTGCGTGTCTTAGAACAAAACTCCACCGTGAGTGCAGAGTGCGAAACAAAACGTTGTAATCAAAAAGGAACGAGCTCCTTTGGATTTGCAACGTTGTCATTTCATCTTTTTCCATTAACACAAACATTTCTGTTCAAGTGAAGCCCTGGGGGATAAGCAAACGAAATGTTGAGGTTGCACTCTCTGAATGTGAAGTACTCTAGCTCCAAAAACAATTTGACTTTAGACTGTAAGGCGTGTGTGTATCAGTTTTTATAGCCTCCCAATAAGGAACCAATTCAATTATATTTACCTTGCTTAATCAGCTTATGTCTCTTAACACCTCATTTGCAGCAAGTTGCAATTATCATTTACGTCTATTTTCCTCCTTGATTTATAATTTTGGAATCTAAAATACCTGCTTCATTTTAACTAAATAACATCATATTTAAAACCAAAATAACTCATTAGCCAGTTTGTAATCATTTCTGAAAAACCTTCCAAATTAAATTTCACCAGCTCTCCTTCGCACAAGGCAGGTGACCAATGAAGAAATATATTTAAAAGTGCGTTTGGATTTTGAACAGCATGGTCGGAAATCAAAGTTCCCTTAAAGAAAAACATTTTGTGCAACTGGGGTTCAATTATCTCTTTAGTTCCGACTGGGCTTGTATTCACTGGAGTTTAGAAGGACGAGAGGATATCTTATAGAAACCTATAAAATTCTTAAAGGATTGGACAGACTAGATGCAGGGAAAATGTTCCCAATGTTGCGGGAGTCCAGAACCAGGGGTCACAGTTTAAGATTAAGGGGTAGGCCATTTAGGACTGAGATGAGGAAAAACTTTTTCACCCGGAGAGTTGTGATCCTGTGGAATCCTCTGCCACTGAAGGCACTGGAGGCCAATTGACTGGATGTTTTCAAGAGAGAGTTAGATTTAGTTCTTAGGGCTAAAGGAATCAAGGGATATGGGAAAAATGCAGGGACGGGGTACTGATTTTGGATGATCAGCCATGATCAAATTGAATGGTGGTGCTGGCTCGAAGGGCTGAATGGTCCACTCCTGCACCTATTTTACTATGTTTCAAGTCCGTCGAGCAGAGAGCCATGTTTAACTGCAAAGTATTTCCTTAGAACCCATTAATTTACAAACAGCATAGACAGCTCAGCAACTTGATTAATGCATAAATTTGCATCGCTACCTCATGTTTAACGTTGCCTTCAAGCGAGAAGAAAGATAATAGAGACATAGAAAAAGTTAATCGTTTTTTTTTTTAAACGTTAGCAGGAAAATAAAGTTGGAAGCTCCAGTAGCATTTTCAAACTTAATTAAAAATATAACAGATTTTCAATTAGTAATGATTGCAGGAATCACTACCTTTCATAAGATATCGTTACGGTAATTTTTTAATTCCAAAGCTTGGGAATGATAATATTGCATAGTTTGTTCCGTTCCTTTTACTAAATACAATGATTGATTTTTGATCCCTGGAAAATCCCACATCAGGCGATTTAGTAAGGAAGGCAAGCATGATGAACTGTGTGTAGGAAGGAACTGCAGATGCTGGTTTAAATCGAAGGTGGACACAAAATGCTGGAGTAACTCCGCGGGGACAGGCGGCATCTCTGGAGAGAAGGAATAAGGGTGACGTTTAAGGTCGATACCGTTCATCACTCATAAATCTGAAGCATGATAAGCTGATGGGAGAATGAGAATAATTGCACACCATGAATATGGTGAGGAGGGGTGCAAATGTCTTCCCCTTTGCTCGATCTATTGTACTTGAGTTTGACTTGATTGTATTTATGTATCGTATATCTGATTTCCATGAATAGCATGTATACTGAAGCGTTTCGGTGTAACTTAGTACATGTGACAATAATGAAGTTAAACAAGGTCATGTTGAGACCTTCCCCTTATGTTAAAAAAGATGGTGACCTGTGCCCTCACCAGTATTTTACAGAATATTAATAGGTTGATTTATTCCAATGTAAGGTCACAGACATGCCCCTTCAAGCAGAGGCATTAACACTGACACCAGCATAAACATTACTGTATCAAATGACTTTAGTTCAAAACATTACTGTATCAAATGGGCGGGCACGGTGGCACAGCGGTAGAGTTGCTGCCTTACAGCGAATGCAGCGCCAGACACCCGGGTTCGATCCCGACTACGGGTGCTGTCTGTACGGAGTTTGTACGTTCTGTTCTCTCCGTGACCTGCGTGGGTTTACTCCGAGATCTTCAGTTTCCTCCAGCACTCCAAAAGCGAACAGGTTTGTAGGTTAATTGGCTTGGTAAATATAAAAATTGTCTCTAGGGGTGTAGGATGGTGTTAGTGTGCGGGGATCGGATCGCTGGTCGGGCCGGACACAGTGGGCTGAAGGGCCTGTTTCTGCGCTGCAGCTCTAAACAAAACTAAACTAAAATGACTTTAGTGTTAACATTGCCATCCAAAGCATTACAAAGCAGCATTGGTTCCATTTACACCAACGCACTGTAACATAACACTTCATTCCAGAGTCTCAATTAAATGCTACCTATTACCATTCAAATCAACTACTCGCTTAGTTTGAAGGTAGACACAAAATGCTGGAGTAACTCAGCGGGACAGGCAGCATCTCTGGAGAGAAAGAATGGGTGACGTTTCGGGTCGAGACCCTTCTTCAGACTGATGTCAGGGGAGAAGGCGGTACAGAGATGAAATGTGGTCGGGGACAGTACGACTGGTGGGGGAACTGGGAAGGGGGAGGGGATGGAGGGAGAGGGAAAGCAAATATCCACTGACTCAGGCCTCTACAGCCTTCTGTGGCAATGATTTCCACAGATTCACCCCCGTCTGGCTGAAGAAATTCCTCCTCATCTCCTTCCTAAAGGAACCTTATTCAATTCTGAGGCTATGACCACTGGTCCTAGACTCTCCCACTAGTGGAAACATCCCCTCCATATCCACTCCATCCATCCAGGCTAAATATTGTGGTGGTCTGTTAACAGCCAGTGTCGATTTCTACTCAGCTGCCAAGAGGCATCGGTGGAGCCACAACATTCAACCTGTTGCTTCTTCTCATTTGGAAGCGATGGCTCTGAACACTCTTAACTGCAGGCAAAGGTTTCTCATTCCAAGCACAGGCGTCTGATCGAAAGTGTTATTACTGGTACTTCCAGCAAATTATCGTGTGCAGTCAGGCTAATTATTCTTGTGTGAAGCTTGCAAATTATTGTTTCTTATGTAACATGAATCTTCTCGCCAGTTATTACATAGATACATAGACAATAGGTGCAGGAGTAGGCCATTCGGCCCTTTGAGGCAGCACCGCCATTCAATGTGATCATGGCTGATCATCCACAATCAGTACCCCAATCCTGCCTTCTCCCCATATCCCTTGATTCCGCTAGCCCTAACAGCTCTACCTAGCTCTCTTTTGAATGCAGCCGGTGAATCGGCCTCCACTGCCTTGTGAGGCAGAGAATTCCACAAATTCACAACTCTCTGGGTGAAAAGGTTTTTCTGCACCTCAGTTCTAAATGGCCAACCCCTTATTCTTAAACTGTGATTCTGGACTCTCCCAACATCGGGAACATGTTTCCTGTATCTAATGTGTCCAATCCCTTAATAACTTTATATGTTTCTATAAGATTCCCTCTCATCCTTCTAAATTCCAGTGAATACAAGCCTAGCTGCTCCATTCTTTCATCATACGACAGTCCCACCTACCCGGGAATTAACCTGGTGAATCTATGCTGCACTCCCTCAATAACAAGAATGTCCTTCCTCAAATTAAGAGACCAAAACTGCACACAATACTCCAAGTTTTGCTCACCAGGGCCCTGTACAACTGCAGAAAGACCTCTTCACTCCTATACTCAACTCCTTTCATTATGAAGGCCAACATGCCGTGAGCTTTCTTCACTTCACTGCATGCTTACTTTCAGTGACTGATGTACAAGGGCACCCAGGTCTCGTTGTACTTCCCCTTTTCCTAACCTGACACCATTCAGATAATACTTTACCTTCCTGTTCTTGCCACCAAAGTGGATAACCTCCCATTTATCCACATTATACTGCATCTGCCATGCATCTGCCCACTCACCCAACCTGTCCAAGTCACCCTGCACCCTCATAGCATCCTCTTCACAGTTCACACTGCCACCCAGCTTTGTGCCATCTGCAAATTTGCTAATATTATCCCGCTGAGTTACTCCAGCATTTTGTGTCTATCTTCAGTGTAAACTAGCATCTGTCGCTTCTTCCTATATGGTCCTGTTTGTGGGATGGGAAGATCAGGTAGAAAAATCACATCATACCAGATCGATGATGTTTAGTTTAGTTTAGAGATACAGTGCGGAAACAGGACCTTTGGCCCACCGATTATGCACTGACCAGCGATCCCTGCACATTAACACCATCCTACACACACTGGGGACAATTTACACTATTACCAAGCCAATTAACATACATCCCTGTATGTCTTTGGAGTGTGGGAGGAAACCGAAGATCTCGGAGAAAACCCACGCGGGTCACAGGGACCATCCTGACAACGGTGATGTCTGCACGGAGTTTGTATATTCTCCCCGTGATCTGCCTGGGTTGTCTCTGGGTGCTTTGGTTTCTTCCTCCACTCCAAAGCCGTACAGGTTTGTCGGTCAAATGGCCCGGAAAAATTGTGAATTGTCCCTAGTGTGTGTAAGATAGAACTAGTGTATGGGGATCGCTGGTCGGCGCAGACTCGGCGGGCCGAAGGGCCTGTTTCCACGCTGTGTCTCTAAACTAAACTAAACTAAACTAAATTAACCTGTGTGTAGGAAGGAACTGCCGATGCTGGTTTAAACCGATGATAGACACAAAATGCTGGTGTAACTCAGCGTGACAGGCAGCATCTCTGGAGAGAAGGAATGGGTGACGTTTCGGTTCGAGACCCTTCTTCAGGCTCATTGATGATTTGTTGGCCAATTTTTTTGTGTAGATTTTCTCCAATTTTTCTTCCAATCTTCCAGTCCTGAGCTGGAGTGGTTCATTATTGGTTTAGAATACAGGAATGTCGATAGGGCTAAAACCATCCTCACACCCTCTCTCTCCTCCCCCATAGTGACAGAGAGGTCAATCCTGCTGTTTTACTGCTCCATTGACCCAGGTTCCTTCATGACCTCCGACATTGTCAATGTTTTTTGGGTTCATTCTCCCAAGCTCTGCGGTTTTATCCCGGGTATTCCGGTTACCTCCCACATCCCAAGGATGTGCTGGTTCCTAAGAGCAGATGAGCTCAATTGAGTTTATTATTAATCACGCCATCCTGTCAGTGAAAAGACTAGACATGTTTACAAAAGACTTTACAAGCCGTCCATATGCAGTGTACAGATGCAGGATAAAGGGAATAATGTTTTGTGCAAGATAAAGTCCAGTGAACTCCAATGAAAGATAGTCCGAGGGGCTCCAATGAGGTAGATGGGAGGTCAGGACCGCACTCTAGTTGTGGATAGGATGGTTCAGATGCCTGATAACAGCTGGGAAGAAACTCTCCCTGAATCTGGAGCTGTGCGTTTTCACACTTCTCTACCTCTTGCCTGATGGGAGAGGGAAGAAGAGGGAGTGACCGGGGGTGAGCCTGGTACTTGATTATGCTGGTGGCCTTGCCGAGGCAGAGTGAAGTGTAGATGGAGTCGATGGAAGGGAGGTTGGTTTGCGCGATGGTCCGGGCTGCGTCCACAAACCTCTGCAATTTCCTGAGGTGGAAATAGGTGGAATTGATGAGAATGTCATCGAAAATGGGTTAGAGGGAAATAAATGGGGAATTGAATTGCTCTGAGAGCCAGCATAGACTCAGTGGGCTGAATGGCCTCCTATGTCAATAGGTTACTGAGCCAAGATGTTTACCCTAATGACCCAAGATATAAGGATGGATTATACTGCAGAAAATTATATTGCACAAAATATTACATTTGTTTTCACAACACTTTAATCTGCTTTTTGTTTTGGAACAGTTAAGGCATTTTATATTTTTCTTGCACTTTGAAGTAACCATATGGCACTTTTATCATTGTGGAATGCAGCCTTAAACACAGATGGATAGTTCAAATAAAAATCATTCGGTGTGGGTCCCAACTAAGACGTCCAAATTCATTAAATTTTAGAGTTTTGATGAATAAATGAATAATTAATGTTGACATCAGTGGGTTATATTTTGTGCTTAAAATAATCACACAATTATTTTTCGCGCAAACCGTTTTGATGGCTCTTCAATGAAGATCTATTTGGACCTCTTAGAAATGTCAATAAATAAGTGTTGTACCTCCAGATATTTGAAGAAGTAAGCATGCAGATACAGCAGGCAGTGAAGAAAGCAAATGACATGTTGGCCCTCCTAACAAGAGGATTTGAGTTTAGGAGCAAGGAGGTCCTACTGCAGTTATACAGGGCCCTGGTGAGACCACACCTGGAGTATTGTGTGCAGTTTTGGTTAGAAGGAGTCCTAATTTGAGGAAAGACATTCTTGCTAATGAGGAAGTGTAGCGTAGGTTCACCAGGTTAATTTACGGGATGGCGGGACTGACATGTGATGAAAGAATGGATCGACTGGACTTATACACATGAGAATTTAGAAGGAATAGCGAGGATCTTATAGAAACATATACAATTCTTAAGGGATTGGACAGGGTAGATGTAGGGGAAAATGTTCCTGATGTTTTGGGGAGTACAGAACCAGGGGTCACAGTTTAAGAATAAGGGGTAGGGCATTTAGGACTGAGATGAGGAAAACCTTTTTCACTCAGAGAGTTGTGAATCTGTGGAATTCTCTGCCATAGAAGGCAGTGGAGGCCACTTCACTGGATGTTTTCTAGAGAGAGTGGGATGTAGCTCTTAGGGCTAATGGAATCAAGGGATATGGGGAGAAAGCAGGAACTGGGTACTGATTTTGGATGATCAGTCATGATCATATTGAATGGAGGTGCTGGCTCGAAAGGCCGGCTGGCCTACTCCTGCACTTATTTTCTAAGTTTCTAATACAAACGACTGAAAATTTGTGGGAAGGAACTGCAGATGCTAATTTACACAATTTACACAGAATGCTGGAGCAACTCAGTGGGTCAGGCACCATCTCGGGAGAAAAGATATAGGTGATGTTTTGGGTAGAGGGTCTGAAGAAGGGTTTCGACCCGAAACGTCACCTATTCCTTTTCTCCAGTGATGCATCCTGTCCCGCTGAGTTACTGAACATTTGGTTTAGTTTAGTTAAGTTTTGTAAGATACAGGTCCTTCGGCCCACCCAGTCCATGCCGACCATCGATCACCCGTTCTCACTAGTTCTCTGTATCCCACTTTCTTATCTACTACGGTCAATTTTGCACAGGGCCAATTAACCTACAAACCCGCACGTCTTTGGGACTTGGGTGGAAACCAGAGCACCCGGAGGAAACCCACACTGTCACGGGGAGAATGTGCAAACTCTAGTTCCTGAGGTCAGGATCGATCCCCTTTACATCGGGGACCTGGGGTGGAGAGTGTTGCACAAAGCCGTGGCCTGTATTAGGTACTTGAGCTGGTACACGGACTCGTCCTCCGCTTGTCATTTCTGCGGTGAGGAAGAGACGGTGTTCCACGTGTACATGGCGTGTGAGAGGTTGCAGCCCCTGTTCGAGTATCTGAAGGGGCTGCTCCTCAAGTTTTGGCTACACTTTAGTCCAACGCTATTGATTTTTGGGCACCCGGCACAGAGGGGGGATGGTCGGGAGGGAGGTGGGGGTCTCCCTGTCGGTCTGCTCCTGGGCCTGGCCAAGGTGGCCATTCGCGGGTCCAGGCAGCGGGCAGTCAATGGCCGCACAGCGGTCGGCTGCCTGCCCCTTTTTTCCGGGGTTACGTCCGTGCTCTACCTGCTGCACCACTGTGCCACCCTCGAAACATTTAATTGTACATTATTGTGGGAAGATAAAAACAGCCTCTTTAAATAAAGTAGAGCTCTCTCAGAATTTGCTCACCGTATCTGCGCAAGATCATGCAGCAGCACATTCCATATCTTTTGGCAGCTAATCAGAACCAGCGGGGAATGTAGAAAATTATATCGGAAGCACATGAGGCCAAAATAATTATTTGAATAAAGGTGGCTTGACGATGCTGCCTAGCTTAATTATTTAGAAAATCCACTGTTAAAAGACAATTTCAGTGACTTGGAGCCTAAACATTGGACATGACTCAGGGGTAGGAACTGGGCTGTTATTCTTGACATGTTGAATCCTAATCCCAGTGGTGCCTGATTGGGAAAGAATCAAACCCCTGTTTCTAAGTAACGTAATGGACACGATTTGTTTTAATTAGCTTGAAGAATGTTACTCTGCGCTGTGATCTCTGTGCCCTGATTGTGGCCTTGCTTCAGAGAGACTCCCTTGGGTCCTAATTGTATGTGTGTCTGAAGCTTTGTTATAGACAAGCCGATGCCTAACGGAGAACACAGTGCGCCCGTTACATCCCCTAGGGTTTTGCCGCTATTCGGTCTTTTTGAGATGTTAATAATTTAAGATATTAATGCAAAGACTAAACGTGTGTTAATTTAATCAGTGGTGTAAAATTGCATACACGATCTAGACACAGGCATGAGACTCCGGTTCGCAAAGCACCTGCCACCTGTTTTAATTGGTTAAAATTGACACTTGGTGAGCAGATCAGATCCCTGGATGATTGAGCTAAATTGCTGTGCCCTGATTGTGGCCTTGCTTCACAAACTCCCGTCGTGTGCCTAATTGTACTGAAGCGAGGCCTAAAGAACACATGCGCCCGTTACATCCCTGTAACGGGGTCTTTTGTAGGTGTGGGAGAAGGGTCTCAGCACGGAGGTCAAGGTCCCCCCACGGGTCCGCTACTCCCGGTCTTTTTGAATGCCAATTTTAATTTAAGATACTAATGCACTAAAACGTGTGTAATTTAACAGTGGTGTAAAATTGCATACCGCCTAGACACAGGCATGAGACACTGTTTCGCAAAGCACCTGCCACCTGTTTTAATTGGTTAAAATTGACACTTGGTGAGCAGATCAGATCCCTGGATGATTGAGCTAAATTGCTGGGCCTAATATGGTCATTATCGTGTACTATCGAGGCCAAATATCATTTGTAGAGGTTATGAATAAATCTACTCCCAATCTTTGAATGCCAATCACAAGATACGTGTGCATGTTGTCTAATTAACCGTATTTCCATTTTTTCCTGTACAAAACCTGAGCTGTTTTGAAACGTGGGGCAGGAAGCTGAGTGTACACATGCACCGGCGTCTCGACATTTACACTATCCTTCGTATACCTCAGCGGGCTCCACACGTCTGTCTCTGGTGCTGTCGATCCAATGTGTTCTTGTTGGGGCGCCACTGTGCCGCCTGTCTGTGTGGAGCACGGTTTGCAGTGGTCCCTCCGGGAGACCCGACCTCGTGAATCATTCCGTTGTACTAAGGGCTGCAACGAGAGCGGGGTCCGACCTGAAACGTGTTTGCAGAGCCTCTACCTCGCTCCAGAGAGTGGTTCGATCCTGAGCTCGGGTACTGCGTGTGGAGCGCTTGCACGCCCTCCTCGTACATCTCCGAGGCTGCAACTGCGGGTCTCGGAGGCTCCGGTTTCCCCGTGAAGATTTGTGGGTTAACGAGCTTGTTATATGTATGAAGTGGATATGACAGTGGGATAACCTAGAACTCGTGTGAACGGTTAATTGATGGTCGGCATAGACTTGGCGGGCCGAAGGGCCTGTTTCCATGCTGTATCTCTAAACTAAGCTCTAAACTAAAACTAAACCCAATGAATGAATGAAAAGTTTATTGTCGCGTGTGACAAGTCACAGTGAAACTCTTTCTTTGCATAACTTGCCATGGTAGTCTCCCATGATGGGTGCTTGCAAAGTTACAAATCCCCCTACCCCCCCCACGCTAGTTCCCCCTTTGTTCTTCCCCCCCCCCCCCCCCTCACCCCATGCTGGGTCCCCATTGTCCATTGTTCTACCGTCCTTCAGGCTGGTCCCATGCATGCTGGGTACATCCCCATTGCTCTTCCCCCTCCCTCACAGAAGCCCCCCCACCCACGCCGGGTCCTCCTTCCTTCCTTCCTTCCTTCCTTCCTTCCTTCCCTCCTCCCTTCCTTCCTCCCCTTCTCCCCCCTCTACATTCCCTCCTTCCTCCCCTCCCTCCCTCCCTCCCTCCCTCCCTCCCTTCCCCTGGCAGTGACGTCCTTACTTCTCGTGTCCGTCTCGTCCGTCTGTCGGCTCCATCATGGGAACTATCCATTCCCTCCACAAATGCTGTCTGACCCGCTGAGTTCTTCCAGCACTTTGTGCTTTTCTCCAGATTCCAGCATCTGCGGTTCCTTGTGTCATCAAATATTGGTGGCATTTAGACCGCCGAGCATTTCAGTTTTCCTTTCTTCCCTCATGTTCAGGAGCAACTGATGTCCAGAGAGAATCTTTGATACAGGGGTAAATTCTGCCCAGGATGTAACTAGGAGCGTGGTGTGAAGTCCTGCACTTGGGTGGCACGGTGGTGCAGCAGTAGAGTGGCTGCCTTACAGCACTTACAGCGCCAGAGACCCGGGTTCGATCCTGACCACGGGTGCTGTCTGTACGGAGTTTGTACGTTCTCCCCGTGACCTGCGCGGGTTTTCAACGAGATCTTCGGTTAATTGGCTTGGTATAAGTGTAAATTGTCCCTATTGTGTGTAGCATGGCGCTAGTGCGCAGGGATCGCTGGCCGGCGCGGACTCGAATTTGGAAGCCAAGGGCCTGAGTCTGAAGAAGGGTTTTGTCACGAAACATTGCCTATTTCCTTCGCTCCATAGATGCTGCTGCACCCACTGAGTTTCTTCAGCTTTTTTTTGCGTACCTTCGATTTTCCAGCATCTGCAGTTCCTTTTTAAACACACGGTCTGTTTCCACGCTGTATCTCTAAACTAAACTAAACTTGAAATCATGAAGAGTCTGTGTGTGCTATCTGGTCCTGACCAGTCAATGCAGGAATTATGTACTGAGAATAAATTGGATTGAAGTCGGTATCAGAAGGATAAGTGTATTGATTGTCAATGGAATTCTTGCCTAACCAGAAAGATCGACTACAAAGCACTACGCAGACATCTTTGAAATTCTGAATTATTTACATTTTCATTGGAGAATAAGAGAATGGATTTTTAAAAATGCTTTGAACTATGATACCTAATGTTTTCATCAGAGTATCTGTACCAGAGCAAAATGAAGCTTGCAATATCTTGGAAGGGCAGGACGGTGGCTTAGCGGTAGAGTTGCTGCCTTACAGCGCCGGATACCCGGGTTCGGTCCTGACTACGGGTGCTGTCTGTACGGAGTTTGCACGTTCTCCCTGTCACTGAGTGGGTTTTCTCCTGGATCTTCGGTTTCCTCCCACACTTCCAAGACGTACAGGTGTATAGGTTAATTGGCATGGTATTAGTCCCTAGTGGGACCATTTACAATTATAGAGTGTATAGGATAGTGCTAGTGTGCAGGGATCGCTGGTCGGCGCGGACTCGGTGGGCTGAAGGGCCTGTTTCAACGCTGTATTTCTAAACTAAAAAAACCTTTATAAATTGTTCTTTGGGAGAAAAACCCCGAATCAAATCCATAACACATGCCTGGTTGACGAATGATATTGAAATGTGGAATGATATTACTAAAAAATCATCTTCAGTCAGAGATTGTAAATATATATTTACTTAGTCTTTACATTATCATTTAAACATGTTCTCTATCGTAAACCATACCTATTCAACATGCTGGTCCATGGATTTCAGTTCACTTGCACAGTTAACCTCTTTTTGATAGTTTTAATGTGGTCAGTGAAACACACTCATGTTCGTAATTGCTTGTAAAACCGACTAATAGCTTAAGTCTGTGTGTATCCTATTCCTGTTAAACCTTTAGTGGGTTGAGTCTGTGGCTTAAGTCAGCTCACTGCTTCTCGATCTCCTGGCAGGTTGATAGTTGAAATGTATAGTTCATAATTGTTAGGGGCAGAATTAGGACCATCAAGTCTACTCTGCCATTCAATCATGGCTGATCTATCTCTCCCTCCTAACCCCCTCCTCCCAATCACCCCTGATGCCCGTACTAATCAAGAATCCATCTATCTCCATCCATCAAGAAATACCCATTGACTTGGCCTCTGCTGCCTTCTGTGGCAATGAATTCCACAGATTCATCACCCTCTCATTAAAGTCTAGTCTTATATATTCAGCAGTCATGTTGTACAAATCCAAGCATTTGTTTGTAGTATTGACATATTGTATGATGAGGTTATCATTGCTGGCATTAAAAAAAAAATAAATAGGACATTTATAAGGTCAAAAATAAATGATTCAATGTCAAATACTTGCATATATAGAGTCTCATTCCCATTAACAAGTTTAACTGGTTTAACTAATTTCCAATTATATTCCTGCCCTGGACAGAGGAACAGAATCAGGCCATTCAGCCCATCGAGTTTGCTCCGCCATTTGCCATTGTTCAACTATTTTTCTCTCTGAACACTATTCTCCTGCCTTGTCCCTGTAACCTTTGACGCCCCTCGTCATCAGGAACTCAAGAACCTTTCAATCGCTGCTATAAAAATACCTAATTCCACAGATTCACCACCCTCTGGCTGAAGAAAATCCTCCTCACCTCCTTTCAAAATGTCCATCCTTTTATTCTGCAGTAGTAGGCTCCCACTACAGGAAATTTCTCTCCACATCCGCTCCGTCTGGGCCTCTCAATATTCAGTAGGTTTCAATGAGATCCCTTCTCATCCTTCTAAACTGCAGCGAGTACAGGCCCAGTGTCGTCAAACGCTCCTCTTACGTTAACCAATCGTGATCCTTGGATCATTTTGTAAACCTTCTCTCCACGTGGTCTTGTAACTAACTTCTCTATAAGTTGCCTGCAGTCCCAATAATGTTTTGCTTTGTCAGTATCAGCAAGACAGTGTTTTATTGTCATATGTCCCAGATAGAACAATGACATTCTTACTAGCTGCAGCACAACGGAATGTGTAGACATAGTACACTGTAAACACTATGATAAACAAGGGAGGAAAAAAAAGGTCAGTGTGTATATGTACACATACTCACTCACACACACGCACACACACAGACACACACACATATATATATATATATATTTACACATACACACATACTCTAAAACAAATAATAGTAGTGCAATAATTATAATAATAATAATAATAATAATAGTCTGTGTAGTTCAGAGCTTATTTGAGGTTGTCGTGTTTAATAGCCTGATGGTTGTAGGGAAGAAGCTATTCCTGATCCTGGACATTACAGTTTTCAGACTCCTGTACCTTCTTCCCGATGGCAGTGGTGAAATGAGTGTGCGGCCAGGATGGTGTGGGTCTGCGATGATGCTGGCTGCCTTTTTAAGGCAGCGACTCCGATAAATCCCTTAGATGGTGGGGAGGTCAGAGCCGGTGAAGGACTGGGCAGTGGTCACAACTTTATGCAGTCGTTTCCGCTCCTGAGCGTTGAAGTTATCTTGTACATCATAACACCGTAACACCTATTGTGCATGTTTTGACTTGCATTAGTAGTTTTGGGTGTGTGTGTGTGTGTGTGCATGCGTGTGTGTATGTGTGCATGCATGTGTGCATGCGTGTGTGTATGTGTGTGCGTGTGTGTGCATGCGTGTGTGTATGTACGCGTGTGTGCATGCGTGTGCGTGTGTGTGCGCATGTGTGTAAAACCAAAGCTTGATTCCTTTGGGTGAAGAACAAAGAATGGACCTACACACCATGCTACCTATCAACCCAATCTTATCAAAGCACTTAGTCACCAGGTTATAGAAGCTTTTTGCTGTTCGGCAAGACCACTGTAAATTAATTTGACTGCTCTAGAGAATTCTTTTCCAATTTGAATATCACAGACAGGCGACCAAAGTGATTTTCGGAACTGTTTGACATTATTTTTGTCTTGTTATTCAATACGATTTTGCTTCATATCTCAGTGGTGCAATAAGATCTATTTCCAGGCAAGGCAGTCCTGTGAATTATTCATGGCCACCCAAACAATTTTCAAGATCCTAAGTTCTCTTTTGCAGAGTGTTCTGGTCTATTAAGAACTCCTCTTCATGAGAGCTGACATTGTATAAAAAAGATAAGATATTCTTCTGCTCAAAGCTGAATGTTCAGATCTGTGTATAGAATTTCATGAGTGGATCTGACATTGTCTTGTTTGTTGTTGAATTTTCCTTGGTAGAACCTATACTGTTCTGGAAAGGGTACAGATTTTATAAGCTCTGCGTTTAAATTGCTAACATACGGTGCTTTTAATAACCTTGGTTATACTCACATGGGTTGCCATTAAAGATCGGCACAAAACGCAGGAGTAACTCAGCGGGACAGGCAGCATCTCTGGAGAGAAGGAATGAATGGGTGACGTTTCAGGTCGAGACCCCTTCTTCAGACTGGGGGGGGGGGGGGGGGGGGGCTAGAGAGATGGATGTGTAAGGTGCGAAAACAGCAGACCAAAGCAGACGATGACCCCGGTCTGGATCTGGATGTAGTACGCTGAACAGCTCTACGTAGAGCATCACTCAGCACTGGCCAATGTTTACATTTACCAAGCCAATTAACCTACAAACATGTCCGTGTTTGGACTGTGGAAGAAAGCCTACGCAGATCACGGGGAGAACGTACAAACTCCATACAGACAGCACCCGTAGTCGGGATCGAACCCCAGTCTCTGGCGCTGCATTTTGCTGTAAGGCACGGGTAAGGTGGACTGGTTCATCGTTGACTGAGGGAAAGGTGACAACGAGGCATACAAACAGTGAAAAACAGTTAAAAAAAACAGAGGATAAACAGAGGACAGTGAAACTAGTGGGAGAACTATTCTCATTAAAGTTGTACCTTTACAAAGAGACACATTGTTCTGTTATTTTGCAATGCTCTTGCTTCTGTATATAAATGCAAAGCTTTGCAGGGGGAAATGTTAAAAGCAGGGTGCCATTTTATTACATTGTATACCCCTCCTTGTGTTTTATATAATATTAGCTTTGGGATGTCACTGGGTCATTGCATGAGATTTTTATTAGAGCCCTCGTCTCATATTCCCTGTACGTTTTACTGGTTTGGTCAAATAATGGCAATCTGAGCTATGGGGAGAGGTTGAGCAGGCTAGGACTCTATTCCTTGGAGGGCAGGAGGATGAGGGGGTGATCTTATATAGGTGTGAAAAAAACATGAGGTATAGATCGGGTAAATGCACAAAGTCTCTTGCCCAGAGTTGGGGAATCGAGAACCAGAGGACGTAGGTTTAAGGCGAGGGGGGAAAGATTTGCTAGGAACCTGAAGGATATTTTTTTTAACACAGAGGGTGGTGGGTGTATTGAGTGACCTGTCGGGGGTTGTTAAGACAGGGACTATTGCAATGTTGAAGAAACATTTAGACAGGTTCGTGGACAGGACAGGTTTAGAGGGATATGGGCTGAACGCAGGTAGTTGGGACGTGTAGATGGGACATGTTGGTCGGTGTGGGCAAGTTGGGTCGTAGGTGAACTGTGCAACTATTGCTGTCTACAAAGGCTCATGTCTAGGTTATTCATGCACCTTCAAGAGATCTATGGCTGTGGTAACCATTGCAACTTGATATACCTGCAGTATTGCATAAACCTTTTTTGTTTTGCAGAATTTTAAATATAAATCAGTCCAAAAAATGTACAAGCGACAAATCAAAAACAACTATTTCCCAGAACGTTGTTGAACCAGCAGAAGAAAAATGGTTTCTCAGCAATATTTGATATTTGACTCTTTTGCTAATAAGCCAAAAATAACCAGTGGTTGTATTGCTTGCTTCATGCCAAATCATATTAACTGCCTACATTTTTCATTATGAGTGAATGTATGTCTGCAATGCACTGTGAATTTGAGAACATTTGCTGTTTATTTTATAAATATGTTGATGCTATAGAAAGCAATTTAGCAAGATGAAAATGACGTATAGCTTATACATGCATACCTTTCATTCATTGTTCTATATCTCATCACATCACCATCTATATTTCCCTTTCTCTTGACTCTCAGCCTGAAGAAGGGTCTCGGCGTGAAACGTCACCTATTCCTTTTCTCCAGAGATGCTTTCTGACCCGCTGAGTTATTCCAGCTTTTTGTGTCTATCTTTGGTTTAAACCAGCATCTGCAGTTCCTTCCTGCTCGTAACGTTCAATGATGTATAAAATAACTTTAGGCATTTTAGATGAATGTTGTTATGTATGAAATAACACATTGTGATGTTATTGACATATTAAAATATGGGATAACATAAGATATCTTGCGTGTAAGATCTTATTGTTATAGACTTATAACGTGTCTATGATATAAGATATTCAGTGTATTATTATCACGTGCACCAAGGTAAAGTGAAACGGTTTTGGTGGCGTGCAATTTAGTCAGCGAAAATACTGTACTTGATTATAATCCAGCCATCCACTGTATACAGATAATGAATAAAGGGTTCAGTATTTAGAGCAAGATAAAGTCCGATTAGTTTAATTTAGAGATACAGAGCGGAAACATGCCCTTTAGCCCACCGGGTCCGCGCCGACCAGCAATCCGCGCACATTAAGGACCATCCTACACCCACTAGGGACAATCTGTACATTTACCAAGCCAATTAACCTACAAACCAGCGCGTCTTTGTAGTGTGGGAGGAAACCGAAGATCTCGGAGAAAACCCGCGCAGGTCACGGGGAGAACGTACAAACTCCATACGGGCAGCACCCGTAGTTAGGATCGAACCCGGGTCTCTGGCGCTGAAAGGCAGCTACTCTACCGCTGCGTCACCGTGCCGCCGTTAACGGTATCTCGAAGGCCTCCATTGAGAATAACTGTGCCAGTTGAGGCATGATGTGTAACTTTACCATGGTATGTTTTTGCATTCAAAAATGTCTCAGAAATCATTTTATTTACCTTTTGTTTAAGAAAGAACTGCAGATGCTGGAAAAGTCGAAGGTAGACAAAGATGCTGGAGAAACTCAGCGGGTGAGGCAGCATCTATGGAGCGAAGGAATAGGTGACGTTTCGGGTCTCGACCCGAAACGTCACCTATTCCTTCGCTCCATAGATGCTGCCTCACCCGCTGAGTTTCTCCAGCATCTTTGTCTTATTTACCTTTTTATCTTTCTCAAAGAATTGTGTCTAATCATTATTTAGCACGTGTAGGAAAGAACTGCAGATGCTGGTTTAAATCGAAGGTTGACACAAAATGCTGGAGTAACTCAGCGGGACAGGCAGCATCTCTGGAGAGAAGGAATGGGTGACGTTTCGGGTCGACCAGAGATGCTGCCTGTCCTGCTGAATAACTCCAGCATTTTGGGCCTACCATTGTTTAGCATGTGTCCTGGAAATCCAGGAGTTAATTGTAAGATCCTGTTTCTGCACAGCTTCACCAGTTGTACAAATAAATGCCAAATTGACCTAATTCTATAAATTATATCAGCCTCTTGCCTTGAAATGTTCTGGCAATGCCCAATTGCTGTCATTATTAGCAGCTTGGGAGATGTCAGTGATTTTCTGTGCTGCAGTTCTCGACAAATAAATAGACATCACCATATTTTACATTCTTTCCTCTTGCTGTTAAAATTTATGTTTTCTTTTGAATCTGCTTGTGATTACAAGTGTTAAAGGCCCTGTCCCACTGTACGAGTTCATTCAAGAGCTCTCCCGAGTTTAAAGAAAAATCAAACTCATGAGAGCACGTAGAATGTACGTAGCAGGTACGTCGGAGCTCGGGGACGTCTCTTAGCGACTCGTAACGCTAACGGCAGGTACTCGGGAAACGCGGTAAGCTCGGGAAGACTCGTGAAGATTTTCAACATGGTGAAAAATGTCCACGAGAGCCCCGAGTACCTGCGAGCGGCCATTACCGTAAATCTCCGAGTTCGAATCCGGGCAAACTCGGGAGAACTCTTGAATGAGCTCGTACAAAGGGACGGGTCCAAGAATTTCCTGAGTACCTGCTGTTAGTTACCGCGTTTCCCGAGTACCTGCTGTTCGCATTACGAGCCGCTACGGGACATCCACGAGGTCCTATGTACATTCTACGTACTTACCATGAGTTTGATTTTTTTTTAAACTCGGGAGAGCTCTTGGGTAAACTCGCATCATGGGACAGGGGCTTTAGAAGCTTTGTCTTTATCGTAGAACTAATGAGTGAATGAATGAATACGTTTATTGGCCAAGTATTCACATACAAGGAATTTGCCTTGGTGCTCCGCCCGCAAGTGACAACATGACATTTAGGAATGACACATAAAACATTAAACATTAATATAAAACATTATTGATTAAACATGTGAATTAAATGAAATACCAGAGTAAAAGGAGGCTACAGATTTTTGGTTATTGAGTAGAGCTGCTATTTGTGGAGAAAAAGCTGTTTTTATGTCTGGCTGTGGCAGCTTTGACAGTCCGGAATCGCCTTCCAGAGGGAAGTGATTCAATGAGTTTGTGGCCAGGGTGAGAGAGGTCAGAGATGATCTTACCCACTCACTTCCTGGCCCTTGCAGTGTACCAGAGATGCTGCCTGACCCGCTGAGTTACTCCAGCATTTTGTGTGTAATTCTCCATGGTCCCTTCTCCCAGAGACAAATTCCATCTTCCTTTTGAAATATTAATTTACACTCTTCCCCAAACATTGACTACATAGTTAAGAAATGGTTTTGGGCGCAGTGTTAGAGTTGTTGCCTTTCAGCGCCAGAGACCCCAGTTCGTTCCTGACTACCGGTGCTTGTCGATACGGGGTTTGTACGGTCTCCCCGTGACCTGTGTGGGTTTTCCCCGGGAGCTTTGTTTCCTCCCACACTCCAAAGACGTACAGGTTTGTAGGCTAATTGGCTTTGGTAAAATTGTAAATTGTCCCTGGTGTGTGTTGGATAGTGCTAGTGTACGGGGATTGCTGATCGGTACAGACTCGGTGGGCCGAAGGGCCTGTTTCCGCGTCGTATCTCCAAACTAAACTAAACTAAACTGGCAAAATTCAGCATTAAATCTGTGGAGAAAAATGGACATTCTCTATTATCCAATTCCCTCCACCGATGCTGCCTGGCCCATTAACTTCCTCCAGCAGTTTGTTTTTTGCTCAAGGTCCTGACATCTCCAGTCTATTCCATCTAAGCTTTAAATCTGCTTTAGCTTTCAAAATCAGAGATCAAATATTTTAAGATATTTGTCTTTCTGGATCCTCTCAAAGAGGATTGGCTTGGATAGATTGGCAACCACTGGCTGCCATGGGATTATGGGGAGAAGGCAGGAGAATGAGGTTAGGAGGGAGAGATAGATCAGCCGTGATTGAATGGCAGAGTAGACTTGATGGGCCCAATGGCCTCATTCTGCTCCTATTACATATGACCTCGTGACCTTATGACTGCTTTTTGGCTTTTACCTGAACGATAGGAACTTTTATTCATGAATGTTTCTGCTTCAATGTCTTCAGCAATGCCTATTTACAGAATTTATGAACTTTTCTTCCAGACTGGAGTGGTTTTGAAATCGAAACTAGCAGCTTGGAGGGAATAACTGGTGTATTTATGAATTCTCCCCCCCCCCATTGAAACGAATTAGAAACAGTTTAGTGATGTTGATTGATGGGCAATAAGAACTAAATTGAGGAAGCCCAGAGTAATTTGGGATAATAAACAAACAGATAATCATAATTGGTGTTATCTATTTACTCCACGCACATGATTTTCTGGAGGAAGTGATGAAGAGATGGGACCGTCTGTCTTTCCAGCTTTGCTGCGTAACGTTCACACTTAAACCGTGGAACAGACATTTTAAATTTGTGGTACTTTATTTGGTTTAGAGATACAACAGACAATAGACAATAGGTGCAGGAGGAGGACATTCGGCCCTTCGAGCCAGCACCACCATTCATTGTGATCATAGCTGATCGTCCCCAATCAATAACCCGTGCCTGCCTTCTCCCCATATCTCTTGATTCCACTAGCCCCTAGAGCTCTATCCAGTGATAAATCCATCCAGTGATTTGGCCTCCACTGCCCTCTGGGGCAGGGAATTCCATAAATTCACAACTCTCTGGGTGAAAAAGTTTTTTCCCACCTCAGTCTTAAATGGCCTCCCCTTTATTCTAAGACTGTGGCCCCTGGTTCAGGACTCGCCCAACATTGGGAACATTTTTCCTGCATCTAGCTTGTGCAGTCCTTTTATAATTCTATATGTTTCTATAAGATGCCCTCTCATCCTTCTAAACTCCAGTGAATACAAGCCTAGTCTTTTTAATCTTTTCTCATATGACAGTCCCGCCATCCCAGGGATCAATCTCGTGAACCTAGGCTGCACTGCCTCAATCACAAGGATGTCCTTCCTCAAATTAGGAGACCAAAACCAGTGCCCCGTTCCTGCCTTCTCCCCATATCCACTGATTCCGCTATCTTTAAGAGCCCTATCTAGCTCTCTCTTGAAAGTATACAGCGCGGAAACAAATCCACACCAGCGAGCGATCCCCGCACGTTAACACTACCCTACACACACTAGGGACAATTTATTTACATTTATACCAAGCCAATTAACCTATATACCAGCACGTCTTTGGAATGCAGGAGGAAACTAAAGATCACGGTGAAAACCCACGCAGTCACGAGGAGAACGTACAAACTCCGTACAGGCAGCACCCGTAGTCGGGATTGAACCCGGGTCTCCTGCCCTGTAAGCTCTGCAAAGTCGCAACTCTACTGCTGCGCCACTTTGCCGCTCCCTGATCTAATTATCTAATGATCTAATTACTGTTCTAATTATCCTTGCTCAGAACCATCTCGGATGGAATTATCGAACTCAGTCCAGTACAGCACAAGAACAGGCCCTTCAACCCACTATGCCAGTACCAATAATACCGATAAACTAACCTCATCGACCTATCCATGATGTGTGCCCATTCATTCCTTGCTTACCCACATGCCCATTTCAACCACTCCTGAATGCCACTGGGGTATCTGCTTCCACCACCACCCCAGGCAGCACGTTCCTGGTACCTAACACTTTGTGTGTAAAAACATCTTCCCCCGCACATCTCCTTTAAACTTTGCCCCTCTTACCTCAAAGCTCCGACCTCGAGCCTTTGGCATATCCACTCTGGGGGGAAAAAAGACACCGAGTGCTGGAGGAACTCAGCAGGTCAGGCAGCATCTCTGGTGACTGTCTGAAGAAGGATCCTGACCTGAAAGGTCTATGCGACAAAAGGTGCTGCCTGGCCCTCTGAGTTACTCCAGCACTTTGTGTCCTTTTGTGTAAACCAGCATCTGTGGTTTCTTGTTTCTAAAATTCGAGCTACGTGGAGATCAGGAGAAGCCTTAAACGGCTTTCTGCATTAAATGTTAATCCAGTCAGTGTATGATTAAGAATTATTAACACCATATTCAGCCATCAATTTTGTTTAACCAGTTTAATGTACTTTCCTCTTTTTTGGTGGCTGTTTCTACAACAGAGGAGGTGGGGTGATGGAAATATGGAGGGTGGGAGTGCTAATTTTCACATTTTGTTGCAAGCATCTGTCTGAAACGCAGTGCAATATGTGGATATATTGACGAGATAAATCTTGGATCGTCACGGCACCAGACTTGCTTTACTTTGACGGTTTAATAATCCACATTACTGTATATAATTAATGCCGAGTGGCTTTTTACCTGGAAGCTGAACTTGCATCAGAACACTCGTGCCTTTTATCACGGCAAATTTATGCACCTGTCTCCGCTATCTTCATATATCGAAGGCTTATTTAGCGCTGGTCAAAGAAAGATTTAGCACCAAGAGAGGCCCTACACAAGGTAAAGGTGCTTACGGAGAGTTAAAATCCAGTCTGCTGCCAAATGATCAATTACTAACAATTGTCCATGTACGGTGAATACTTCAGCTTGTCACCAGCCTTCCTTAATTGACTGAGCTCTTCAAATGTAATTCGGGGGGGGGGGCGGGGGGGGCGAAAGGCACTCTTGCTAAATTGACAAAAAAAATCTCTCGTTTACAAGGTATATTCTGAATTCCCAATGTAGCCCTGGTTCATTTTAATTAAATATGGAGCAGTTGAAGAGCCCATTTATGGAGGAATTTGCAAGCTGCATTTTCTTGATAACGCTACCACAGATTGTTATGGAAACTGTGACCACCTGGTGTCTTGTGCACCAGAGCTATGAATAGCTTCTGAAGATGCATCATGCCTGAAGAAGGGTTTCGGCCCGAAACGTCGCCTATTTTCTTCGCTCCATAGATGCTGCTGCACCCGCTGAGTTTCTCCAGCATTTTTGTGTACCTTCGATCTTCCAGCATCTGCAGTTCCTTCTTGAACACTGTAAATCTAGCTCGGCAACATTGCAAACTGAGATGGGGAAGGGTAGAGTGGGCGGCACGGTGGCGCAGCTGGTAGAGCTGCTCCCTCGGAGCGCCGGAGGCCCGGGTTTGATCCTGACCTCGGGTGCTGTCTGTGTGGAGACTGCACGTTCTCCCCGTGGCCGCATGGGTTTCCTCCCGAGAGTTCCGGTTCCTCTCGCAAACGCACGGGTTTGTAGGTCTGTTCCCCAGTAAAACGTACAGGGAATTGGAGATGAGAATGTAGTCATGGTTTTCAGACTCCTAACTTTCTAGATAGACAGAAGATGCTGGATTAATTTAGCGGGTGGACAGGCAGCATCTCTGGAGAGAAGGAATGGGTGACGTTTAGGGTCGAGACCCTTCTTCCGACTCAGAGGAGAGGGAAACAGAGAGATACGGAAGGGTGATCATAATCATAATCATCCTCTATTGGCCAGGTATGTTTTGCAACATACAAGGAATTTGATTTGCCGTACAGTCATACAATTAAAAAGCAACAAAACACACAAAATAAATTTTATCATAAACATCCACCACAATGACTCCTCCACATTCCTCACTGTGATGGAAGGCGAGAAAAAGTTTAATCTCTTCCCTTCTTTGTTCTCCCGCTCTCTGGGGGGGCCTCGAGTCTTCCGTTGACCGGACGATCTTGGCTCCCGTAGTCGTTGGCGGCCTGGCCCTCTGCAACGGGGCGATCAAGCTCCTGCATCGGGGGAATCCGGGTCGGGGTTGGTCGAACCTTCTATGTGGTTTGGAGCTTCCCGACATCGGTCTCTACCCGAGACTGCGAGCTCCTCGATGGTGAAATCCTCAGTCCACGGTTGGAGCGTCGATCCAGGCAAGTGATCGCAGGCTCCGATGGTAAGTCCACATCCCCGCGGTGGGGCTCAAAGTCAGTCCTCCAGCTCCGTGATGTTAGGCCGCAGAGAGACAGGAGATACGATCCGGAAAACAATCGCATCTCAGTAAGGTGTGAAAACGGGAGGTGAAAGGGGATGAAGTTCAAGAATAGATCATTGTTGGCTGAGGGGATGGTGAAAATCTCATGCACCACACAATATCCAACAATGACCCAGTGACTTCCCAAAGCTCAGATTATATAAAAATATACAATCTGGATACACCCGATCTGTAACTCAAAACGGCGTGACTTAGAGAATGGGTTTCACGCGGAAGTCATAATCAATACCCAAGAGGACTATTGACTTCTCAGCCACTAATGCTGCAGGAAGAAGTACTCAGTCACTACTATCCACAGCAATGACTGGCATTAATTTACATTCTCCCACTGGTGAGAGGGAAGGAAAACATGGGTTAAAGTACTAAGGCACGGTCATTAAGCCAAAGTTCGTAGTAACCCTACAGCGTAGTTAAGCTTCCTGGCATATCCAAACACACACCACCCTGGCCACACTCTCATCTCTCTCCTCTCCTTCAACCGGCAAGAAGGAACAGCACCTCGTATTTCTCTCCGGCAGCAGTAGGAATTTTGACTTCTCTCACTTCAAGTAACCCATGCTCTCCCTCCATCCCTCTCCCATCCTAGTTCTCTGACTAGTTTCACTGTCCTCCTGATTATATTTACTGATTGTGTGCCTTGTTATCACCTTCCCCTCAGCTAACAATGATCCATTCTACATTTTCCTTGGCCTTCGTCCCCTTTGATCTCCCGTTTTCACACCTTACCCTTCCATATCTCTGTGTTTCCCTCTCCCCTGACTCTCAGTCTGAAGAAGGGTCTCGACCCAAAACGTCACCCATTCCTTTTATACAGAGATGCTGCCTGTCCCGCTGAGTTACCCCAGCACTAGGTATCTACAGAAGAAGGTACAGGAGTCTGAAAACCATAGGCTTCTATGGTTCTATATAACGGCCAAAATGGCTTCTTACCAGCAACCTTCAGGCTCTTAAACAGCACACAACGCGAACCTCAACAAAGAACTGGGGTCAAGGAAAGAGCGTTCATGTCGCAGCCCTGTTTCCACCAATCTTTCCACCAGCACGCATAAGAAGCACAATAAGCACAAGACAGACACCATTTTATGTAGATAGAAACATAGAAAACATAGAAAATAGGTGCAGGAGGAGACCTTTCGGCCCTTCGAGCCACCACCGTCATTCATTGTGATGCCAAGAAGTGTGTCCAGCTCTGGCTGAACAACTTCTAATCTTGTGTGTGGACTCGATAAGAAGAAGTACTAAGAACTACGGACTTCGCTGGACGATCCGGAAGGAGACGACGGCTGGAGGCCTTGCAGCAGCCTGGGGCTCGCCTGGATCAGGCTCCGCTCCAGGAGACTGAGAACATGAATCTGATCGGACTGGACTTTGAAAAAGACGCCTAAACCTCGTGCCTCTTGCACGCGGGCGCAGTGGACTATGTCGATGCGCATTGTGCTTGGGAATGGCAATACTTCACTGAACTATTTTCAAAAAAAGAATCTCACTGTACATCTGTACAAGTGATGATATTGAACCATTGGCTACGGACTTTTTATTTTTTTTGCACTACTATTGGGGGTTTTTAATTTATGCTAGTGATAGATTATCTATGTGTATTGTGTTTACAAACCCCTGTTATGCTGGTGCAAGTAAGAATTTATTTTTCTTTTGTCACTACATGTGGCAATCAAATACTCCTGACTAGTTTTGCTAGGTTAAGCGGAGAATATTTCAAATATACACACCTTGTAAAATATCATTGCTGATTTATACCCAGAGCCATCAGACATATTGTGTTGCATAACTACATTACTGTTATTTTCTTGTGAAATCCAAACCACTTTCTCCCAACTCTGACCCTCACCCCGACCCCATCAACAATGTGCCAAAAAAAACCCATATGTCAGCACAGTAGAGCAGCAGTAGAGTTGCTGCCTCACAGCGCCAGAGACCCGGGTTCGATCCTGACCACGGGGGCTGTCTGTACGAAGTTTGTACGTTCTCCCTGTGACCACGGGGGTTTTCTCCGGGTGCTCCAGTTTCCTCCCACACTCCCAAGACATGCTGGTTGGTAGGTTAATTGGGTTCGGCAAAATTGTAAATTGTTCCCAGGGTGTGCAGAGTGGCGCTAGTGTATGGGGGCGATCGCTGGTCGGCGTGGAATTAGTGTGTCGAAGAGCCTGTAACCGCGCTGTATCTCTAAAGTCTAAAGTAAAGAGTACTGCTCAACAACTTTGGATGTAACCTAACGTAATGCTCTAATTGCAGACGAGTAGAATTTCTCTGAAAATGTATTAATGAAAAATTAATTTATGAAAGATTACAGGATTCAGAAAGAACGCAGGTACACAAAAATGCTGGAGAAACTCAGCGGGTGCAGCAGCATCTATGGAGTGAAGGAAATAGGCAACCTTTCGGCCCAAAACCCTTCTTCAGACTGGAAGACAGAAAGAACGCGGCTGCTTTGTAGGTTAATTGGCTTCTGTAAATTCTCCCCTATGTGTAGGATAGAACTAGTGAACGGGTGAATCCTGGTCAATGTGGACTCGGTGAGCCGAAGGGCCTGTTTCCACACTGCATCTCTAAACTATGTCCTTGATGAACACAGTACAGATTGAAAAGAAGCTTAATATGATTAGCTTTCTTAAACGATATAGGTGAGTGTCTGCATCCTAAAAGACTGCACCATTTCAAAAAATAACACAGCAACTTTCTGAGCAATGGAATGGATAAAGGGCCTGTCCCACTTGGGCGTCATTTGCAAGTCACACAGGTGGCGCGTGAGGTTTTTGAGAATCCCAAAATCCTGGGGGGCCGCGCTCTACCGTGCGTCACTGCCGACGCACATGCTCGCGTAATGCACGTGGGTCGTGACGTGTAAATTATGTTGCGTAAATGACGTGCAAATGCCGCCCGAGTGGGACAGGCCCTTAAGGATGGGGCGTGTTTAAGTGCCCCATGTGCATTTTGAGGGCATCTGCTCATTTGCATTATAATTGAGGTTTTCACGAGCTCTTTTTGCAAGCTCCAAGTGCCTGAGGCCGTTCTCGGTTGCATTACCAAGCGCTGTGCAAATCAAGTGTTCTGCATTGCCCCGTAAATGAAGGAGGATGCCAACTAATCCGCACCAGCACTCTGGATGCCAAAGGTCGCATTATCGATGCAGTACGTGGAGGAGATTCATTACCAGCAGTCATGCAGAACTGCTCCGACGGCTGCGATTGAGAAGAGCGCGCAAGCAACCAAAATGGAAACAGCACGGCATGGCGGTGCAGCGGTAGAGTTCCTACCTCACAGCGCCAGAGACCCGGGTTCAATCCTGACTACGGGTGCTGTATATATGGAGTTTGTACGTTCGCCCCGTGACCGTGTGGGTTTTCTCCAGGTGATCTGGTTTCCTTCCACATCCCAACGACGTGCAGGTTTGTACGTTAATTGGCTTCTGCAAATTGTCCCTAGTGTGTGGGATGGAATAATGTACAGGGTGATCGTTGGTCGGCGTGGACCTGGGAAGCTGAAGGGCCGGTTTCCGTGTGGTATCTCAAAATTAAAACTAATCTATAAAAGTGAACATCAATGTGAAATTAAATTTATTCCATTTGTTTTGTCCAAAAGCTACTTCGGAGCAAATTAGTAAAGGAAAACTTCTCTCCCCTAACTCTCAGTCTGAAGAAGACCTTCGACCTGAAACGTCACCTATTCATTTTCTCCAGAGATACTGCCTGACCCGCTGAGTTACTCCAGCACTTGTGTGTTCAAGGCAAGATTCCAGCATCAAAGATGCCGACATAGGAATCATGTCGAAGAAGGAACTGCAGTTGCTGGAAAATCGAAGGTAGACAAAAATGCTGGAGAAACTCAGCGGGTGAGGCAGCATCTATGGAGCGAAGGAAATAGGCGACGTTTCGGGTCAAGACCCTTATCAGACTGATGTGGGAATCATAGGAATCGTGTCTATGGATTTGGTTTAAACCAGCATCTGCAGTGCCTTCCTACACATCAAAGGTATCAAAGGTATTTTATTAGTCACATTCTCGAGGTGTAGTGAAGTGAAATGCTTTTTGCCATTTTGCAGCACAACAAAAAAAGAATACAGACATAACACCAATGAGAGTCTTAAACACATTGAACATCCCCCCACAATGGCTCCCACCATGAGGAAGGCACAAAGTCCAGTCCCCAACCCCAGTTCACCCATAGTCGGGCCTATTGAGGCCTCCACAGTTGCCTCTACGGAGGCCCGATGTTCCTGGCCGTTCTTTCCGGGTGGCGGTGCTCCGGCGTCGGGAGAGTCCTCACAGCGGCATGGGAACCCTGGAACGGCCGCCTCCGTACTGGAGGCCGCGGCTTCCGAAGCCGACAAGGCCGCGCCGGTTGGAGCTCCACTACTGGCGATCTCGTCGCGAGATCCCAGGCTCCCGGTGTAAAGTTCAGCGCCGCCGCCCGCAGCTGGCTGCTCCTCAGACCCACAGCTCCGCGATGTTGTTCCCGGCGGTCTCAGCTCACCGGAGCTCCAGCATGGCGACCCAGGCATTTCTATGGACTGACCGGACACGTTTGCCACAAACCAATGCGCAGTTCCTCATTTATTGCAAGAAGCAGACAAGAAAATGGAAAATGAAAATGTTTTCTCAAAGTTAATCATAGCTATAAGAAATCTCTATTAGTAGCAGTAACTAAAGGTGGAGAAAACACAAACATTACATTGCTGCCTCTAAGATTAGACAGGATGATGAAGACAATATTCTTTACCAACTTCTGAGGAATTGTTTTACACACATGATGGGTTCCAAGTTTACTTGTAACAGCTTGATTTGTTACACATTTAGACACAGCTGGGTAGAGATGATGATAATTAGAGGTACTTCACAATTGAAATGCATTCAGGATCCTCATTCTCAACTCAGCAGGGATGCCGAATGGAGTCAAATCCTCACTGAAGATCTACCGGTCCACCCTGGAGAAAAATGTTACAGGACAATAACAGTGTACGCAATCTAGATGTTCTCCTTGTTGCTACAGAGAGCAAAGGTACTTTGTGCCAAAGTACGACAGGAAATGCTGCAGTAACTCAGCTGGTCAGCCAGCATCTCTGGTGAAAAGGAATAGGTGACGTTTCGGGTCGAGACCCTTCTTCAGAATGAGGGTCAGGGGAATGGGAAAGTAGAGGCATGAAAAGGTTCAGGACAATCAGAGCCGGCACCATTTACCAAGGAAAGATGGAGTCAACAATGGTCCAAGAGGTCCATTGATGGAGTCAACAGGTGCTGTGGAAGAGGCGATAACTAATCCCCCTGTCCCACTTGGGAAACCTGAACGGAAATCTCTGGAGACTTTGCGCCCCACCCAAGGTTTCCGTGCGGTTCCCGGAGGTTTTTGTCAGTCTCCCTACCTGCTTCCACTACCTGCAACCTCCGGCAACCGCCTGCAACCTCCGGGAACCGCACGGAAACCTTGGATGGGGCGCAAAGTCTCCAGAGGTTTCCGTTCAGGTTTCCCAAGTGGGACAGGGGCTTTAGGGGAAAAGGGATATGAAACACCTATCCTTGGATCCATATATCCCTTCATTTTCACCTCTTCCACAGCCAACAAAGGACCATTGTGGGCTCCATATTTTCTTGGTCATCGGTGTCGGCTCTGATTTGTTCTAAACCTATTCATACCTCTAGTTACCCTCTCCCCTGATTCTCAGTCCAAGTAGGGTCTCGACCAAGACGTCACCTGTTCCTTCTCCCCAGAGATGCTGCCTGACCTGCTGAGTTACTCCAGCATTTTGTGCCTGTCTTCGGTGTAAACCAGCATCTGCAGCTTCTTCCTGCACATTGTACCAAAGTACTATCATCATGCCAACTAAAGAATAGGAAGAGGAATTGGACTGGAGCATTTAATCAATATAATTGTAGTGAATTGTATAAATGTGCTGCACATACAGAGAAGCTTCAGGCCAGCATTGCATGCCACGCTCCAGAACACCAGTAGCCATGTTATGCATGATGTGCAGGGACAGCGTAGCATTTATTTTGCCAACACAGAACAAGGTGAATGTAACCATGTGTAAATGGAGAAAGAAGTCTCGGTTCCTGACTCTTGTCCTTTCAGATCACAATTCCTTACTGGTAGTTTCAGTCCTAAAATAGCATTTCCAACATTTGCAAGTTTCCAAGACGCAATGGTGTAGTTTAGCGATACAGCGCAGTAACGGGCCCTTCAGCCCACCATGTCCGCGCAGACTAGCAATCCCCTTGCACTAACACACCAGGGACAATTTACAATTACACAAAGCTTTTTTGTGTGTATCTCTTCTAATACAGGTGTATTGGCAATTTCAAACGTTTCCAATGCCCAACTTTCTGTTGCCATTACTACACAGGCGGGTAGGAGTCAACTTACGCAGACGATAAAAAAAACAGATCCTCCAGTCGTTTTTCCAGTTTAATTGATTCTTTATTGAAGCCGTTGTACTAACAAAGAGATGATTCATACCAGGTATTCCTTATTCTCATAGAAGCTGTAACTTTCCGTTCCCTCTCATCTGGTAAGGACTGTATACTCTCTCTCTCTCTTGCCTGGTCTGCTCTGGTCACTCCCTGTGACTGCGCGATATGTAACGTCCTACAGAGCATCATGAGCCCGCCCACACGTGTTCAGAGGAATATCTAGACAAAATAATAATATCTGCCAACAGTAGCTAGCCTAAACCACAAATGGCTGCTACAAAAGGGAGAGGGTGCTTTAGACCAGTGGTTCCCAACGTGGGGCGTACGCCCCACAGGGGGGCAATTTGATTTTTAAGGGGGGCAATTTGCACCTAATGTTTTTTTCTTTTTTTTTTTACAATTTTTTAGTAATTTCTTGCTCAGAACTTTAACTGTCTTTTGTTTATTTCATTTTTCTTTTTCATGGATGCCATGTTCTTTTGAAGTATTGGCGTTTTAGTATTGGCGTTTTAAGCTTCTTCAGCTGAAACGGAGTTCACTTTTTAAATTATAAGAATTATATATCACCACATGGGGGGGGGCATTAGGATTTTAGAGGTGATTAGGTGGGGCGTGGCCAAAAAAAGGTTGGGAACCACTGCTTTAGACGGACCTCGTGCGCACCTTCTTCATTGAGAGCGAGAGGTGATGCGATCAATGGTAATATCAGCATATTCTGTCCTGTGAAAGGGAGGGACAGAGTGAGCTTTCCTTGCTGCATGTTGTCAACATGTTGCTGGACAAGACTTGAGGGTTTTGCTTACATGACTTCGATTGAGATTCAATAGATGCGGCAGGCCTCTTTGTCTGAATGGAAGAGCCATTGACAGCTGCATCAGAGCCTGACAAGCCATCAGAGATTTCTCTGCTTCCGAGCATTGTGCGACAAGATGACCCATTTATCCTGAAGGAACGGAATCGTTCAGGTTATACTGATTGTGGAAGACAGTCCCAAGCACTTGCCTTCACCTCCCAAGGTCTCCTGTCGCTATCAGCATCGGGAGAGACAAAATCTGCGTTTAGCGGTAATAGTACCTGAAGCCCCTGCAGTAGTTTTGTTTAAGGGATGTGTAGGAAGGAACTGTAGATGGGCAGTTTAAACCAGAGATAGACACAAAAAGCTGGAGTAACTAAGCGAGACAGTCAGCATCTCTGGAGAGAAGGAATGGGTGACGTTTCTAGTCTGAAGAAGGGTCTTGACCCATTAGTTTAGTTTAGTTCAGTTTAGAGATACAGCGCAGAAGCAGGCCCTTCGGCCCATCAGGCCCACACCGACCAGCGATTCTCGCACACTAACACTATCCTACACTCTCTAGGGGCAATTTACACTTGCAACAAACCAAATAACAAACAAACCTGTTTGTCTTTGGAGTGTGGGAGAAAACCGAAGATCTCAGAGAAAACCCACATGGTCACCACGGGTATGAAGGAACTGCAGATGCTGGTTTACACCGAAGATAGACATAAACTGTTGGAGTAACTCAGCAGGGCAGGCAGCATCTGAAGGAGGGTCTTGTCCTAAAACGTCACCCATTCCTTCTCTCCAGAGATGCTGCCTGTCCAGCAGAGTTACTCCAGCATGTTGTGTCTATCTTCAGGCTAAAAACACTGCTGTGTTTCACTTGATTGAATGGAATTGAGATAGAATTAAAATAATACCCACTTATCCTGAAATAAAATTCAGTAAAAGGTCCTAATTTTTTCAATTTATTTTGCTGAGTTGAGTTGATAGCTAGGATGTAATTATGTATTTTGTGTGCATTTTATCTCTTAGAGACTTTCGTTATCAAATCCATGCCTCATATTTCATTTAACCATATAACCATATAACAATTACAGCACGGAAATAGGCCATCTCGACCCTACAAGTCCGTGCCGAACAATTTTTTTTTCCCCTTAGTCCCACCTGCCTGCACTCATACCATAACCCTCCATTCCCTTCTCATCCATATGCCTATCCAATTTATTTTTAAATGATACCAATGAACCTGCCTCCACCACTTCCACTGGAAGCTCATTCCACACCGCTACCACTCTCCGAGTAAAGAAGTTTCCCCTCATATTACCCCTAAACTTCTGTCCCTTAATTCTGAAGTCATTTACTCTTTCAACAATAAAGTTTGTATTTTTGTAAATGAAGAACAAGTTTCCAAATTGAAAACTTGAACAATTTAAATGCCAGATAAATGCATATGTTTTAAAAATTGATCAGTAGGTGAATCAGGTGATTCAGTTCCCCCCTTTTGGGTGGATGGGGGAGGTTGTCGTATGAAGATGTGCTTTTTTTAAAATTTGTGACTTCAGAAAAGTTGTACAAGTTTTACTGCATTTCTACAAGCGCACGCTTCCCTTTGATGTAAGGTCAGTTATTATAAGTTCAGACGTCATATGAGCAGAATTAGGCCATTCAGCCCATTGAGTCCACTCCGCCATTCAATCATGGCCAATCTATCTCTCCCTCCTAACCCCATTCTCCTGCCGTCTCCCCATAACCCCTGACACCCGTACTAATCAAGAATCTGTGCATTTCCCCATTTTAAAAAATCCATTGAAATCCATGAAATCCACACACTCAAAACCCTCCGACTCAATAAATTTCTCCTCATCTCCTTTCTCAATGTACGTCCTTTAATTCTGAGGCTATGGTCTCTCTAGTCCTAGACCCTCCCACTAGTGGAAACATCCTCTCTACGTTCACTATCCAGGCCTTTCACTATTCTATGATGACTGGGCTGCTCCATGGTGAAGTAAACTGTACAACAAGCCGCCATTTTATTTTCCTCCCAGACTTACAGCTCATTCCTAGAGGCAAAAAGCAGCCACATTCTTTCTGAATCCTGTAATTTTCCACACATACATGGCGGGGGATTCTACTCTTCTGCGTTTTTTTTGAGCATTGGGTTAGGTTGCATCCAAAGTTGTTCGGTGGCAGACTTCACTTTAGGCTTTAGAGATACAGCGCGGAAATGGGCCCTTCAACTCTCCGAGTCCGTGCTGACCAGCGATACACTAGCTCTACCTTATACACTACTTGGCGGCACGGTGGCGCAGCTAGTAGAGTTGCTGCCTTACAGCGCTGGCAGCGCCTGGAGACCCGGGTTCGATCCCGACCACGGGTGCTGTCTATAAGGTGTTTGTACGTTGTCCCCGTGACCTGCGTGGCTGTTCTCCGAGATCTTCAGATTCCTCCCGCACTTTAAAGACGTACTGGTAGGTAGGTAAATTGGCTTGGTAAATGTAAATAAATGTCCCTAGTGTGTGTAGGATAGTGTTAATATGCGGGGATCACTGGTTGGCACGGACCCGGTGGGCTGAAGAACCTGTTTCCATGCTGTATCTCTAAACTAAACTAAAACACTAGGCACTAGGGACAATTTACAATGTTTACTGAAGCTAATCAAACTGAGAAACCTGAGCGTCTTTAGCGAGTGGGAGGAAACCGGAGCTCCCGGAGAAAACCCACGCGGTCACGGGGAGAGAACATACAAATTCTGTACAGACAGCGCCCGTAGTCAGGATCGAACCTGGGTAAGGCAGCAACTCCACCACCGTGCCGGCCCATTATCTATCTCCTTACCTACTGAGATTTCAGGATTTAAAATAAAAACACCAGTTAAAGAGAAGGGTGAATTAGAACCAAATTAGTTAGACGGAGGAATGGAGGCAAAATGTTAGTGGATGAAAAAGGGAATTAGGGGAAAAGATAAAATAAAACTCTCATCAGTTGAAGAAGAATTCCGTGTCTCTCTGGGCGTTTGACTCTGAGAGTTTGACTGACATTGCATAAGCATAAATCTCCTCAATTATAAGGTACTTAGTCTATTAATTATCAGTTATAACTTGCGGCATCAAGTTCAGTGAGCAATTAATAGACAATGGGGCAACATTATAAAACTCGCTAGGAGGCTGAGAGAGGACTTGTTTCTGCAAAGCAAACAGAGTACTAAACATAATCAACAAGATGCAATCATTACTCTAACTTGGGGCCATTCATTTTTGGATCAAATAATGCTTGTTTCTTTTCCGAAGCTGTTTTAAAAAAAAATCTTATCACAAATGCCCCTCATATCTGCCAGACGACCAGATGTTTTCCCCTTGTGCACTAAATGCTCAGATCAAAAGGAAAGTGACTTGATCACTTTAGGGTGGCATGTTGGCGCAGTTGGTAGAGTTGGTGCCTCACAGCGCCAGAGACCCGGGATTGATCCTGACTACGGGTGCAGTCCGTACAGTGTTTGCACGTTCTCCCCGTGACCGCGTGGGTTTTCCCCGGGTGCTCCGGTTTCCTTCCACACTCCAAAGACGTACAGGTGTGTTGGTTGATTGGCTTCGGTAACGATTGTAAATTGTCCCTAGTGTGTAGTTATAGTGCTCGTACATGGCCGGCACAGACTCAATGGGCCGAAGGGCCTGTTCCCACGCTATATCTCTAAAGTCTAAAAGATCATTTCTTCACCAAGGATGAACCGTTGCCCTGAACATACCAACATCAGCCCACACGTTCAGTGCTCAAAGGACAAACTCATTTTGAGTTGAAGGTTTATGGAGAAATTATAAGGAAAAGGGCAGTGCAAAAGATCGTCTACTCTGGCACAATCTTGGTCAGAATGTTGCTTTTCTAGCCGCAAACCATGAGAAATAATCACGGGTTATTGGTTGTGTCTCGTCAGAGAACCCTCTGCGGTACAGTGGTGCAGCGGTAGATTTGCTGCCTCACAGTGCCAGAGACCCGCGTCCGATGCTGTCTGTGTGGAGTTTTCTATATTCTCTCTGTGACTCCGTAGGTTTTCCTCCGGGTGCTCCGGTTTCCTCCCACATCCCAAAGGCTTGCGGGTTTGTAGATTAATCGGCTATAGTAGTGTGTAGGGCGTGGATGGGAAAGTGGGATAATGTAGAACGAGTGTGAATGGGAGATCGGTGATCAGCGTGGACTCAGTGGGCCGAGGAGCCTGTTTCCGTGCTGTATCTTTCAATCAATTGTATCAATCATTTCCCTCCATCTTACCTCTTGCCTCACTCTATCCTTACTCTGATTTCTGTTTTATTTCTAGCTTCTGTTATTTTAAAAGTTTTCTCAGTTAGAGTCATATAGTGTGGAAACAGGCCCTTCGGCCCAACTTGCCGACACCGGCCAGCATGTCCCATCTACACCTGCCTGCTTTTGACATATCCCTCTAAACCTATCCCATCCATGTACCTGTCTATGTTTGTTAGTCCCTGCCTCAACTACCTCCTCCAGCAGCACGTTCCACACACCCACCACCCTTTGTGTAAAAAAATGTTTTGTTTAGTTTAGTGTCGATATACAGCCGAGTCCGGGCCAACCAGCGATCCCAGCACTGTCCTGCACATGCTAGGGACAATTTACAATTATACCAAGCCAATTAACCTACAAGCCAGTAGGTCTTTGGAGTGTGGGAGGAAACCGGAGCACCCGGAGAAAACCCACATGGTCGCGGGGAGAACGCACAAACTGTGTACAGTCAGCACCCGTAGTCAGGATCGAACCAGGGTCTCTAGCACGGTCAGGCAGCAATTCTACCCCAACGCCACCGGGCCGTCCTCAGTTGCCCCATCAGGTTCCTATTAAATCTTTCACCCCCCTCACCTTCAAGCTATATCCTCTGGTTCTCGATTCCCTCACTCTGGCGAAGAGACTCTGTGCGTCTGCCTGATCTATTCCACTCATGATCTTGCACACTAATGTGGACGGAAAGTGGATGTTAGTTTTTTTTTCTTCCTGTAATGTAGTGTCTTATTTCCTCGCTGCTATTTTATGCATAAAATCACGTCGAGACTGACACAAAATATGAAAAATGCATTGACAGTCTGAGTTTCCATTCACTGAGCAGAGGATGGAGTGGAGTGGAAGCTGGTAATGTCTCTTTGTAAGTTAATGCCTCGCTCGTCATGTGTGACTTAGTAAGTTTGCAGAGATGATGGGCCCGTACACCTAAACTGCATGATGATTCTGAGGAAAGGCTGCCACTGCTTTCTAGTGCCAAGTGTCTACGTGTAATGGCACCATCAGCTTTGTAGCAGACTGCGAGGTGGGGAAAACTAAAGACAAGAATTGTGCAGCACTAATAGGAATTTTATTTCAAATCTCTACCTTATAACCAATGGCGGACTGGGTCTAAAAATATTGGTTGCCAGGAGACAAAGGGGGCCCACCCACAACTACAATGCTATCATTTAACACTTGCTTCACTTCATCAGGGGCCCACTTGCCATCGGGCAAGCTGACACCCTGTCCAGTCCGCCACTGCTTATAACCACATACCCCACCATGACTACAACATATCTGACAATAGACAATAGGTGCAGGAGTTGACCATTCGGCCCTTCAAGCCAGCACCCCCATTCAAGGTGATCATGGCTGATTATCCCCAATCAGTGCCCCGTTCCTGCCTTCTCCCCATATCCCCTAATTCCCCTATCTTTATGAGCCCTATCTAGCTCTCTCTTAAAATTATCCAGAAAACCGGCCTCCACCGCCCTCTGAGGCAGAGGATTCCACAGACTCATAACTCTCTGTGTGAAAAAGTGTTTTCTCATCTCGGTTCTAAATGGCTTACCCCTTATTCTTAAACTGTGGCCCCTGGTTCTGGACACCCCCAACATCGGGAACATGTTTCCTGCCTCTAGTGTCCAAACCCTTAACAATCTTATATGTTTCAAGAAGATTCCCTCTCATCCTTAGAGAGGGTAGAAGGGGTCGTCACTGGGTGGTGAGGACTCCTTCCGATAGACAAAGGGCGGAGGGGGTCGAAGGTGAGGCCTCTGATGAGGACCGTTCCGTATCAGAAAAGGGAAGGTCTGGGGGGGGGGGGGATGGTGTAGACATGGGGGGATGGCCGAGGCAAAGTCTGGTGGGGGGGGGGGGGGGGGGGGGGGGGGGACGGGACGGGGGATGGTGGAAGGGAAGCTGCCGGAGTCTGCACTGTGGAGGCTGTGGGCCTGGTGCTGAGCCTGGAACTCAGGTGAGGTGACGACTCTGGCCCGCGAGCCGCTGGTGGGCGGTGGAGAGGCGAGGATCGGCGGAGTGGCTGGTGCAGGTCCGTGGAGGGGGGAGGGGTGGAGTAGAGATACGGGTCGGCAGCAGCAGTAGAATGGGTTCTTTGTTAGCTGTGGGGAAGGTGACAAGGAGGCAAACAAACAGTGAAATGAATGTGGAGGACAGTGAACGTGTCAGAGAACTCGGGTAGGGAAGGGGTGGAGAGAGAGAGAGAAAGCAAGGGTTACTTGAAGTTAGAGAAATCGATACTCTTAATGCTGGGTCGCAAGCTGCCCAGGCGAAACATGAGGTTCTGTTCTTCCAAGGTAGACAAAAATTCTGGAGAAACTCAGCGGGTGAGGCAGCATCGATGGAGCGAAGGAATAGGTGACATTTCAGGTGCTGCCTCACCAGCTGAGTTTCTCCAGCATTTTTGTCTACCTTCGATTTTTCCAGCATCTGCAGTTCTTTCTAAAACATTCTGTTCTTTCCAATGTGTGTTGGGCCTCACTCTAAGAGTGGGGGAGGCCCAGGACAGAATTGTTTGCTGGTGCTGTGATTCACGTTCCCTGGCATAATTATTTGTTGTGTTCCTATTAAATGTGACTACTTTCTATTTGGGGGTGGTGGGGTTGATAACACAAAGCGAGAATGACACTGGCAGAAATATTTCATCTATTTTTGAAAAATCAATTTTCATCTTGCCCAAATCGTCCGGTATCTACTATTTTATTCGCTGATGCAAAAGATTTAGTCAATGGCTAAAATGTAAAACAGTTTTAAGCTACTGAGTGATTTACGTGTTATTGAAAGTCTTTTCTCAGTGATCCTCCTCAACAATCTCATAACATTGTAGAAATCAGGACAATGCAAGATATATTAGTACTCGCTCATTTCTCTTTCTAGTTCAGGCTGACAGGAAAACACATAACAATAAAAAGTCACCTTGAATGAGTTCTTGGACAAAAATATAAAATGTTCTTACAGTCCTGAGTGATTTAGCGCTAATTTAATGGATCAACGATTATACATTCATTGTTATGTGACTGAGGTATTAAGTGCATCGTTGCTGATGTTGACCCTAGAGTTTGACGGTTTTGGAAAATATTCTTCATGTCAGTGATTCATACAGCGTGAAAACAGGTCCCCTCGGCCCAACTTGCCCATGCCGACCAACATGCCGCATCTATACTATTCGCACCTGCTGGTCAGCGTTTGGCCCATAACCCTCCAAACCTGTCCTATCCATGTATCCAATGTTTCTTAAATGCTGTGATAGTCACCACCTCCTCCGGAGGCTTGTTCCATGCGCCCACCGCCCTTTGAGTGAAAAATTGGATCCGCTGGGTGTTCTGTTTGGCCAAGGGGGGACTGCCTCCCACCCCCCACCCCCCCCTAAAGCCGTGATCTGCCGGGTCTTTGAACCACAAACTACTGCAGCTGCCGTGAGGAGAATATCGTTTAAAAGAAAACATGGAAGAGCAACCCTGACCAAGCAGCTTTGTGATGTGCCGCTAAAGTCCGCAAGAATCGGTCAGTGACTACACGATCAGGCCAGAAGCACTGGTGGAAAAGTCTCAATGTCAAGGCTTTTTTTTTAGATTGGGCACGGTGGGATTGTTGGATATGTGGATTGATTGTTGAGAGGATTGAAATGGAGTTGTTTTAACACGTGGAGTTTCACGGTTGCAGGAAGGAACTGCGGATGCCGCGGTTTACACCGAAGATAGACCGTAGACACAAAATGCTGGAGTAACTCAGTGGGTGAGGCAGCATCTCTGGAGAGAAGGAACGGGCGACGTTTTGGGTCGAGACCCTTCTTCAGAAGATAGACTGTATCTCAACAAATTGTGATGACGTTGCAAATGCATGCGGCTTCTCCGAATGAAGTTGCAAATATGAAACAAATAGATTCCAGTGACAGGAATGCATGGATGATTTTTCAATGTTCCCTGAGCTTTCGTTCCTGTGCTATTACACATCAAAATATTTCTTCCACACTGGTCCGTGAGACAGAGGTTGCTTTATTATAGTCCTTTAGCTAGCCTTGCTGCGATGGGATCTAATTTGTGACACATCCCCTGTTCTAACAGGAGCTTAAGTTACCGATGATTTACTCGGAACATGTTGTAGAATTTTTGATATTTTTGCACTGGCAGCTGTCTATTATCTTGTTTAATTTACACAAAGGGATGTCATGCTGCTGGATCAACTTTGACAGATCCAGAGTCTATTTTATAAAACAAACACTACGTGCTTTGAATAAGACCAAGGGCCTTGCAGAATTGCAGAGAGGTGCTGTCAGAAGAGGGGCGTTTCTTTCTTTTCCCAAAAAGATCTATTGCTGCCTTCGCACTTTGTTCTAAACTGGGAGGTGAAGTCAACGTTTTTCTTTGGTTTCAATAGACAATAGGTGCAAGGAGTAGGCCATTCGGCCCTTCGAGCCAGCACCGCCATTCAATGTGATCGTGGCTGATCATCCCATCAGAACCCCGTTCCTGCCTTCTCCACATATCACCTGACTCCGCTATTTTTAAGAGCCCTATCTAGCTCTCTCTTGAAAGTATCCAGAGAACCTGTCTCCACCACCCTCTGAGGCAGAGAATTCCACAGACTCACAACTCTCTGTGAGAAAAAGTGTTTCCTCATCTCGGTTCTAAATAGCTTACACCTTATTCTTAAACTGTGGCCCCTGGTTCTGGACTTCCCCAACATCGGGAACTCTATCGTGTCCAAACCCTTAATAATCTTACCTGTTTCAATAAGATCTCCTCTCATCCTTCTAAACTCCAGAATATACAAGCCCAGCCGCTCCATTCTCTCAGCATATGACAGTCCCGCCATTCCGGGTATTAACCTTGTAAACCTACGCTGCGCTCCCTCAATAGAGGAAGAATGTCCTTCCTCAAATTAGAGGACCGGTTAGTTTAGAGATACAGAGTGGAAACAGGTCATTCGGCCTACCGAGTCCGTGCTGACCAGCGATCACCCGATTCACTAGGGACAATTTACAATCTTTATTGAAGCTAATTAAGCTACAAATCCGCACGTCTTTGGAGTGTGGGAGGAAACCGGAATACCCGGGGAAACCAAAGGGTCACAGGGAGAACGTACACATTTGTTGAGAAATACTTAAATGGTCTAAGACTCTCAGTCTTTTTAAGAAGGGAGGGAGAGAGAAAATGGGGAATTACAGACCAGTTAGTCTAACATCGGTAGTGGGGAAACTGCTAGAGTCAGTTATTAAAGATGGGATAGCAGCACATTTGGAAAGTGGTGAATTCATTGGACAAAGTCAGCATGGATTTACGAAAGGTAAATCATGTCTGACGAATCTTATAGAATTTTTCGAGGATGTAACTAGTAGCATGGATAGGGGAGAACCAGTGGATGTGGTGTATCTGGACTTCCAGAAGGCTTTCGACAAGGTCCCACATAAGAGATTAGTATACAAACTTAAAGCACAAGGCATTGGGGGTTCAGTATTGATGTGGATAGAGAACTGGCTGGCAAACAGGAAGCAAAGAGTAGGAGTAAACGGGTCCTTTTCACAATGGCAGGCAGTGACTAGTGGGGTACCGCAAGGCTCAGTGCTGGGACCCCCCAGCTATAGGTGGATGAGGGAATTGAAGGCAATATCTCCAAGTTTGCGGATGACACTAAGCTGGGGGGCAGTGTTAGCTGTGAGGAGGATGCTAGGAGACTGCAAGGTGACTTGGATAGGCTGGGTGAGTGGGCAAATGTTTGGCAGATGCAGTATAATATGGATAAATGTGAGGTTATCCATTTTGGTGGCAAAAAAGGGAAAGCAGACTATTATCTAAATGGTGGCCGATTGGGAAAGGGGGAGATACAGCGAGACCTGGGTGTCATGGTACACCAGTCATTGAAGGTAGGCATGCAGGTGCAGCAGGCAGTAAAGAAAGCGAATGGTATGTTAGCTTTCATTGCAAAAGGATTTGAGTATAGGAGCAGGGAGGTTCTACTGCAGTTGTACAGGGTCTTGGTGAGACCACACCTGGAGTATTGCGTACAGTTTTGGTCTCCAAATCTGAGGAAGGACATTATTGCCATAGAGGGAGTGCAGAGACGGTTCACCAGACTGATTCCTGGGATGTCAGGACTGTCTTATGAAGAAAGACTGGATAGACTTGGTTTATACTCTCTAGAATTTAGGAGATTGAGAGGGGATCTTATAGAAACTTACAAAATTCTTAAGGGGTTGGACAGGCTAGATGCAGGAAGATTGTTCCCGATGTTAGGGAAGTCCAGGACAAGGGGTCACAGCTTAAGGATAAGGGGGAAACCTTTAAAACCGAGATGAGAAGAACTTTTTTCACACAGAGAGTGGTGAATCTCTGGAACTCTCTGCCACAGAGGGTAGTTGAGGCCAGTTCATTGGCTATATTTAAGAGGGAGTTAGATGTGGCCCTTGTGGCTAAGGGAATCTGGGGGTATGGAGAGAAGGCAGGTACGGGATACTGATTTGGATGATCAGCCATGATCATATTGAATGGCGGTGCAGGCTCGAAGGGCCGAATGGCCTACTCCTGCACCTAATTTCTATGTTTCTATGTTTCTATGATGAAGGGCCAAGATCTGAAATGTCAACCAGTACTTCTCTCCAGAGATGCTGCCTGTCCCACTGAGTTACTCCAGCACACGGTGTAAACCAGCATCTGCAGTTCCTTCCCTCGCACTTAAATGGTTTAGTATAGTTAAGTTTATTGTCCCGTGTACCGAGGTACAGTGAATAGTTTTTGTTGCGTGCTAACAGTCAGCAGTCAAGCCAGTCATGATGATTCATGAGCCAGTGCACAGATTCATGATAAAGGGAAAAATGTGAATAACATATAGCTAAAGATATGGATAAAGGGGAAGTTGTTTCGGACCGAGATGAGAAAATCATTTTTTACACAGAGAGTGGTGAATCTGTGAAATTCTCTGCCACAGAAGGTAGTTGAGTCCAGTTCATTGGCTATATTTAAGAGGGAGTTAGATGTGGCCCTTGTGGCTAAAGGGATCAGGGGGTATGGAGAGAAGGCAGGTACAGGATACTGAGTTGGACGATCAGTCATGATCATATTGAATGGCGGTGCAGGCTCGAAGGGCCGAATGGCCTACTCCTGCACCTATTTTCTATGTTTCTGTAAAGCCAAAAACGTCCGATCAAAGATAGTCCGAGGGTCTCCAAAGCGGTAAATAGTACTTCAGGAGTGCTCTCTAGTTATGATAGGATGGTTCAGCTGCCTGATAACAGCTGGGGAGAAACTGTCCCTGAATATGGAGGTGTACACTTTCACACTTTTGCCCGATGGGAGAGAGGAGAAGAGGGAGTGACCGGGGTGAGACTGGTCCTTGATTATGCTGGTGGCCTTGCCGAGGCAGCGTGAGGTGTAGATGGAGTCAATGGAAGGGAGGTTGGTTTGTGTGATGGTCTGGGCTGCGTCCACAATTCTCTGCAATTGGACTTGGATGGAGCTGTTCCCAAACCATGCCGTGATGTGTCTCGATATAACATTTTCTACGGCGCATCTGTAGAAGTTGGTGAGGAGCATGGGCAGAGGGGCAGATTCCACACTATGAGCGCTGTAGTGCCTAAGGACCATTGTGTGAGCTTTGGTTTGACATAAATCAGAGAGGAATGAAAATAGCCACTGCAGTTATCCTGACTCAGCTAACAAGGAATGACCCACCACTCTTGCTATAATATCCAGCTGTTTCTTAACTCATTCTAGGAATTTGTTTTGATTCTCGACCCATTTGTATCCCTGGTTTTCTTCTTTGCATTTGTCCTAACTTACTGCTTTCTGTTTAAGATCCGCACCCATCTCTGCTGTTTCAGTATAATCTCTGGTGTGTTGTGCTGTTTAGTCTATTATTTACTGTCCATGTTTTAGATAAATAATTTATGATAAAGCCTGTAAACATAGAAAATACGTACAGGAGTAGGCCATTCGGCCCTTCGAGATGATCATGGCTGATCATCCAACTCAGTATCCTGTACCTGCCTTCTCTCCATACCCCCTCATCCCTTTAGCCACAAGGGCCACATCTAACTCCCTCTTAAGTATAGCCAATGAACTGGCCTCAACTACCTTCTGTGGCAGAGAATTCCAGAGATTCACCACTCTGTGTAAAAAATGTTTTCCTCATCTCGGTCCTAAAAGATTTCCCCCTTATCCTTAAACTGTGACCCCTTATTCTGGACTTCCCCAACATCGGGAACAATCTTCTTGCATCTAGCCTGTCCAACCCTTTAAGAATTTTGTAAGTTTCTATAAGATCCATGTAGACTCTTGTGGGTGTGTGCTGACGAATAGTTGTGTGTTGAAGAGACGGCACGGTGGCGCAGCGGTAGAGGTGCCGCCTTAAAGGGCCAGGCACCCGGGTTTGATCCTGACTCAAGGGCCTGTCCCACTTGCCGATATTTTCGGCGACTGCCGGCGTCATTGACTGCCGTATCAGGGTCGCCGAAAGATTTTGAACATTTCAGAATCCAGCAGCGACAAAAAAAAATGTTGCGACACTTGAGGAAACTCCGCGCGTCAATACGTCATCACGCCACAACTTTTTTCGGTGACCTGATACGTCAGTCAATGATGCCGGCAGTCTCCGAAAAATCACCAAGTGGGACAGACCCTTCAGGGTGCTGTCAGTACGGAGTTTGTACATTCTCCCTACGACCATGTGGGGTTTCTCCGTGTGCTCTGGTTTCCTCCCACAATCCAAAGACGGACTGGGTTGTAGGTTAAATGGCTTGGCGTATGTGTAAATTTCCCCTAATGTGTAGGATAGAACTAGTGTTGAGCGAAGGTACACAAAAAAGCTGGAGAAACTCAGCGGGTGCAGCAGCATCTATGGAGCGAAGGAAATAGGCAACGTTTCGGGCCGAAACCCTTCTTCAGACTGATCGGGGGCGGGGGTGGGCGGGGACAAGAAAGGAAAAAGGAGGAGGAGCCCGAAGGCTGGGGGATGGGAGGAGACAGCAGGGGGACTGAGGAAGGGGAGGAGACAGCAAGGACTAACAAAATTGGGAGAATTCGATGTTCATGCCCCCTGGATGCAGACTCCCCAAACGGAATATGAGGTGCTGTTCCTCCAATTTCCGGTGCTGCTCGCTGTGGCCATGGAGGAGACCCAGGACAGAGAGGTCGGAGACGGAGTGGGAGGGGGAGTTGAAGTGCTGAGCCACCGGGAGGTCAGCTTGGTTATTGCGGACCGAGCGGAGGTGTTCGGCGAAACGATCGCCCAACCTCCGCTTGGTCTCACCGATATAGATCTGCTGACATCTAGAGCAGCGGACGCAATAGATGAGGTTGGAAGAGATGCAGGTAAACCTCTGTCGCACCTGGAACGATTGCTTGGGTCCTTGAATGGAGTCGAGGGGGGAGGTAAAGGGACAAGTGTTGCATCTCTTGCGGTTGCAAGGGAAAGTGCCCGGGGAGGGGGTGGTACGAGAGGGAAGGGAAGAATTGACAAGGGAGTTATGGAGGGAGCGGTCTTTGCGGAAGGCAGATATGGGGGGAGATGGGAAGATGTGGCGAGTGGTGGGGTCACGTTGGAGGTGGCGAAACTGACGGAGGATTACTTTTTGTATGTGACGGCTGGTGGGGTGAAAGGTGAGGACTAGGGGGACTCGGCCCTTGTTGCGAGTGGGGGAATGGGGAGAGAGAGCAGTGTTGCGGGGTATGGAAGAGACCCTGGTGCGAGCCTCATTTATGGTGGAGGAGGGGAACCCCCGTTCCCTGAATAATGAGGACATTTCAGATGTCCTAGTGTTGAGCGAATGTTGGTTGGCAAAGGCCGAAGGGCCTGTTTCTCCGCTGTATTTCTATACTAAACTAAATGCAACTGAACTCAATTGCTGCCTGACAGCGCCAGAGACCCGGATACAATCCTGACTATGGGTACGTAGTTTGTACGTTCTCTCTGTAACCATGTTGGTTTTCTCCGGGTGCTCCGGTTTCCTCCCACATTTCAAAGAGATGTAGGTTTATGGTTATATGGTTCCTAGGGTGTAGGATAGAACTAGTTTATGAGCTATTCATGTGTCTGTAGGATTGGGTTTTTGAGTCTCCCAGCTAGGAATTGTTGTGGTTGAAGGACATTTCAGACCTACTGTTGTTAGAGATGAAAGTCACTTGGAAGTCAGAGATCTCGTGCAAGGTGGGCACAGCAGTTGAGTTGCTGCCTTAAGGGGCTGTCCCACTTGGGCGATCTAATTGGCCATTTTAGGAGTTTGAAAATGTGTCATGTTTCCTTCGGATATGTAGAAGACTTTCTTCAACCTCCTTCAACTATGTTGAAGGCTAGCTTCGACTAGCTATGACTAGCTACGACTAACTTCGAATAGTGGAGAGTGAAGACGACCTCCTTTGACCTCTCTTCGACCTCCCTTCGACTATGATGAAGACTATTTACGACTACCCTCGATTACCTACGACCTGCTACAACCTACTATAACTAAACATACGAGTAAAAGAGTATTTCCATGGCGACCTTTTTTTTACTCGCAGGCATTTTTCAACACGCAAAAGTCTAACTTTTGCGTCCATTCCCTGCACACAAGAGTCAATTTACAGAGGCCAATTGTCCGACAAACCCGCACGACTTTGAGATGTGGGAGGAAACCCGCGCGGTCACAGGGAGAACATGCAAACTCCACATTGACAGCGCCTGAGATCGGGATCGGCTCTCTGACGCTGTGAGGTGGCAGGTCTACCAGCTGTGCCACCGTGTCCCCAACGCATGAACATCCCAATTTTTATCATAGCCAGCAGCATCTTGGACACTTGCAATGGCATTCCTTCTAATCCAACCTCATGAGAGTACACCATCTCAGTTTCACTACAAAAAAGGTGGTATATATTTATTCCAGGACAATGATGCTTGATTTTACATCGCAAGGCTTAAAAGCAGCGCATTATCAACACTGCAAGTGCATTTATACCGCGCTCGATTCATCTTTGCCATCTTCAGGCGTAGAGGAAAAATCTTGTGTCTCTACAATTCCCCTCTCCATCACCTTCAATACACTGTAATTGCTTAAACAACTTAATCATTGTAATTAAAACCTTCAGAAATTAGCTAATCTACAAACAAACCGCTAGAGGGCACACCAACTAATGGGGGCAGGGGGTTAAAGTAACTGCACATCAGTTTAGGCACTCCCCAATTACACAACAGCTGCAAAAGCCTCTTGCCGAATCTCCCAGTACCTGCACCAATACTTCAGTGTCAGCGTTTGTGAACGAAAGGATCCCTATTCAACAGAAGCCTTTCCAAGCACTAGCATTGGGACTGAACAAGCCCCAAATAGATGCAAAAAGCTGAAGTAACTATGCGAGGTCTGGCAGCATCTCTGGAAAAAAGGAACAGGTGAGGTTTCGCCCAAAACCAGCATCTGCAGTTCCTTCCTATGCAACCCAAAATAACAAGGGTCTCGACCTCAAAAACATCACCCATTCCGTCTATCCAGAGATCCTGCCTGTCCCGATGGAGTTACTCCAGCATTTTGTGTCCAAAATAAAATTTTAATCTCATGGGTTGCATTGTGCAACTTCACTACACTACACATACCAGAAAGGTACAAATACTGAATGCCGGCTTGGAATAGTTTTCTGTGTAGGAAGGAACTGCAGGTGGTGGTTTAAACCGAAGATAGACACAAAATGCTGGAGTAACTCAGTGGGAACAGGCAGTATCTCTGGAGAGAAGGAATGGGAGATGTTTCAGTCTGAAGAAGGGTCTTGACCCTAAATGTCACCCATACCCTGCCTGTTCCCGCTGAGTATCTCCAGCATTTTGTGTCCATCTTTGAATAGTTTTCTGCTTACTGTTGCCAAGGTCAGACATGTGGTAGTCATGGTGGGATATGTGGTTTACTGTTGTTATAAGATAGAAACTTGAAATAATGTTTTCAATGTCGATGCCGCCAGCAGTAACGGCCATCAGCATCGTGAAATCTGTACTTTCCAGGGTGTTTAGTCGTTGGGTCACTTCCAGTTTACTGAAGGTACTCAGGCTTTGAAGTTATGCTAAACAGATGGTTGCTGATCAGAGATTAGCACTGGGTCAGGGGTTACTTGGCAGCAAAATTTCAATGGTGAACCCTGTCTATAATGGCCACCATTGGGACAAGGTTTTATTCACTGCCTGTACGAGTGGCTTCAAACTAATGCTGAATGTTAGTCGCGTTTCTGTACACCTCATGTATAATTCAAAGCCAGGAAACACTCAGAAGAGCGCTGCACATTAAGTGCTGGTGCTTGGGGTTGTTGTTAATCATGCTGGCGACCAAAGTTTTTATTTTACCCTTCACAATGTCCCGGAAGTTAAACACAAGGATGAGGACATTTCAGCATAACGTTCGACCAAATGCAGTGATCAGATCCCGTTCCTTCATCCATTTTGCTCAATAAAAGGCATTATTTTTATGCCATTTGTCCAGAGAGGTTGAGTATAGAAGCTGGGATGTAAAGTTAAAATTGTACAAGGCATTGGTGAGACCAAATCTGGAGTATGGTGTACAATTTTGGTCGCCCAATTATAGGAAGGATGTCAACAAAATAGAGAGAGTACAGAGGAGATTTACTAGAATGTTGCCTGGGTTTCAACAATTAAGTTACAGAGATAAGTTGAATAAGTTAGGTCTTTATTCTCTGGAGCACAGAAGGTTAAGGGGGGACTTGATAGAGGTCTTTAAAATGATGAGAGGGATAGACAGAGTTGATGTGGACCAGCTTTTCCCTTTGAGAATAGGGAAGATTCAAACAAGAGGACATGACTTCAGAATGAAGGGACAGAAGTTTAGGGGTAACATGAGGGGGAACTTCTTTACTCAGAGAGTGATAGCGGTGTGGAATGAGCTGCCAGTGGAAGTGGTGGAGGCAGGTTCGTTGGTATCATTTAAAAATAAATTGGATAGGCATATGGATGAGAAGGGAATGGAGGGTTAAGGTATGAGTGCAGGCAGGTGGGACTAAGGGAAAAAAGATGTTCGGCACGGCCTTGTAGGGCCCAGATGGCCTGTTTCCGTGCTGTAATTGTTATATTGGTTTAATGATTCAGACACAGTCTGAAGAAGGGTTTCAACCCGAAACGTCACCCATTCCTTCTCTCCGGAGATGCTGCCTGTCCCGCTGAGTTACTCCAGCATTTTGTGTCCATCTTTGCTTTAATGATTACATTGCCTTCTCACACAATCAGAGCGGCCCAGTGCCGCCGCGGTGGAGTTGCTGGCTCGCAGCGCCGGACACCCGGGTTCGATCCTGATCTATGGGCGCTGTCTGTATGGAGTTTGGATGTTCTCACTGTGACTGCGTGGGTTCTCTCCAGGTGCTCATGTTTCCTCCCACATTCCAAAGACACACTGCCTCTTATTCGAAAAGCCTAGAATGTCCATTGAAGTCAATGCGAGTTGAAGCTGCTGACATTAGGAACAAGATGACAGTGTGTATGTGTGATATCTTGTTTAGTTTAGAGCTACAGCGTGGAAAAGGGCCCTTTGGCCTACACTGACCATCCGTCACCCGTTCATACTAGTTCTCTGTTATCTCACCTTCTCATCCACACCAGGGGCAATTTTTACCGAGGGCCAATTAACCTACAAACCCGCACGTCCTTGGGATGTGGGAGGAAACCCAAGTGGTCACAGGGAGAACGTGCAAACTCCACACAGACAGCATCCGACATCAGAACCCAGGTGTCTGGCGTTGCGAGCCAGCAACCACCGCTGCGGCACTGTTCCGCTCTGATTGTGTGAGGAGACAATATAATCATTAAAGCAAAGATAGACACAAAATGCTGGAGTAACTCAGCGGGACAGGCAGCATCTCCAGAATGGCTGACATTATAAGACTGTTACCACTTTAAAAATCTTGTCATCTATCTGCTCTCTGGGCTGATAGACTGTTTATGGCAAGTTCTGGAGATGCAGTCTATACGGGCTCGTGAATGATGTGAACATACCTTGCTTTAAGCTCCCTGGTTCTCTGGTGAATGTGGCTGGCTGCTATGCAAATTAACTGGCTATTTGGGTCCCAGAGTAAACACATATCACACAATGGTTGAAATTATAATAGGCATTAAGGGCAAATTAACAGCAAACATAGGCCATAATGACGTTTAATAGGAGTAAAGTGACAATGGAAATGCAGGTATCTTTGTCACTGTGTATCAGGTTTAATATGATGTGGTTACAGGAAGGTGTGTCATGGGAAGTATATGTTCTCATTCCTGTCTGAATTTATTGGCAAAGCTTTTAACTGAGGAAAGAATATTGTTCGCTGTGGATCTGCTTTAAGATGGTTGACATGATCCACTGTATTTAAAAGGGCCTTAAAAATTAAAATCTGTGGAAATTTGGGGCGGCACGGTGGCGCAGTTGATGCCTTACAGTGCCAGAGATCTGGGTTTGATCCTGACTACGGTTGCTGTCTGTACGCAGTTTGTACGTTCTCCCCGTGACCTGCGTGGGCTTTCTCCAGGAGCTCCGGTTTCCTCCCGCACTCCAGAGACGTACAGGTTTGTAGGTTAATTGGTTTAGTGAAATTGTCAACTGCCCTTAGTGTGTGTAGGATAGTGTCAGTGTACGGGGATCGCTGGTTGGCATGGGATTGATGGGCCGAAGGGCCTGTTTCCGCACTATATCTTTAAACTACACTAAGCAATAAGGAAAACTATTGGTTTTATCAAATGTTTTTTAGTTTGAGAGATGCAGCATGGTAACGGGTCCTTCAGCCCACTGAGTCCTCGCCGACCATCAATCATATACGTTCACACTGGTTATCTCATGTTCTCATCCACTCCCTTCAATATAGGAGCGATTTACAGAGGTCGATTAGCCTGCAAACCCGCACGTCTTCAGGATGTGGGAGGAAACCAGAGCACCCAGAGGAAACCCACGTGGTCGCAGGGAGAACGTGGACATTCCACACACACACACACACAGCAGCCGAGGTCAGGATCGAACCTGGGTCTGTGGTGCTGTGAAGTGGCAGCTCTCCCAGCCACGCCACTGTGTTGTCCAAGAGTACTTGGCTCATTCAAGAAATAAATAAAACCCTTCAGAGGAATACACCAAAGTGGTTATTACAGTGACCAATGAGCATATTTATTTACGCAACAAAAAACAATTCATTTATGGTGTAATTTTAGTTTAGTTTAGTTTAGGGATACAGCGCAGAAACAGGCCCTCCATCCCACCAAGTCCGCGCTCACCAGCGATCCCCGCACACTAACACTATCCTGCACACTAGGCATTATTTATAATTTTACCAAGCCAATTAGCCTACAAACCTGTATGTCTTTGGAGTGTGGGAGGAATCCGAAGATCTTGGAGAAAACCCACGCAGGTCACGGGGAGAAGGTACAAACTCCGTACAGACAGCATCCCTAAACGCGATCAAACCTGGGTCTCTGGCGCTGTAACGCAGCAACTCTACCGCTGCGCCACCGTAATAAAATATAATGATTCACTCAGACAAGTTCATGGGTAGGAAATGTTCAGAGGGTCAAATGTGGGCAAATGTGACTAGTGGTGATGGGGCATGTTGGTCGGCATGGATGAGTCGGGCTGAAGGGCCTGTTTCCATGCTGGATGACTCTTTGACTTAAATACCTATATTTAAAGGCCAGAACCAAAGCAAGACAACTCTTCCTGAAAAAAAAAATGGTAGCAATCAAACTATTCATTCCATTTACTCGTTCAGTTTAGTTTATTGTGACGTGTACTGAGGTACAGTAAAAAAGCTTTTGTTGTGTGCCAACCAGCCAGCGGAAAGACAACACATGATTACAATCGAGTCATCGCAGTGTACAGATACATGATAAGGGAATAACGTTTAGTGCAAGGTAAAATCCAATCAAAGATAGTCCTTGGGTCCCCGATGAGGTAGATGGTAGTACAGGACCGCTCTCTAGTTGGGGTAAGATGGTTCAGGGCCACTCTCTGGTTGTCGTAAGATGGTTCAGTTGCCTGATAACAGCTGGGAAGAAATTGTCCCTGAATCTGGAGGTGCACCTTTTCACACTTCTGTCTGATGGAAGATGGGAGAATAGGGAGTGGCCAGGGTGCAACCTGTCCTTGATTATGCTGTTGGCCTTGCCGAGGCAGCGTTGTGTATAAATGGAGTCAGTGGGAGGGAGCTTACACAAAAAAGCTGGAGAAACTCAGCAGGTTCAGCAGCATCTATGGAGCGAAGGAAATAGGCAACGTTTCGGGCCGAAACCCTTCTTCAGACATTCTTCAGTGGGAGGGAGGTTGGTTTGCGTGATGGTCTGGGCTGCGTCCACAATTTGCTGCAATTTACGCCATATGTATTATCTGGACAGACTGAAGAATGAATTAGAATTTCAAGATTGGTTTCCTCTCTTGCCCCCGTGCCTCTCCCCATGAAGCGAGGAATCGGAGAATTGGCCTTTTGCAGGGTAGGATTTTTATTGCAATTACAACCATAGCAACTAAGCTCAGGAGCATTTATTTGAGCACAATATTGAAGGATAGTGCAGCTTAAAGGTCATGACAAAAAGGTCAATGAAACAGCAAGTCTGACTCCGGTATCTAATATGACATGAAGTTACCAGAACATTTCCAGTAATGTGTGCAGTGAGATTGATGGTGGAGTGGAAGTAATTTCAGCTAAAAAATATAGAGCTGAAATAGTGCTCAAAGTGGATGCTTCAAGACTTTAACCCTCTGTTTAGTTTAGTTTAGAGATACAGCACGGAAACAGGCCCTTCGGCCCACCGAGTCAGTGCCGACCAGCGATCCCCGCACATTAACTCGACCCCACACACACTAGGGACAATTTTTACATTGTGTAGGAAGGAACTGCAGATGCTGGTTTACATTGAAGTTATATAGACACAGAATTTTTCTCTCTCATTTATCATATTATTCACAGTGTACTATGTTTGCATATTCTATTATGCTGCAGCTAGTAAGATTTTCATGTTTCTATCTGGGACATATGACAATAAAACACTCTCGACTCTTGAAGATTGACACAAAATGCTGGAGTAACTAGGCGGGACAGGCAGCATCTCACAGGCGGAGAAGCTGCCTGTCCCGCTGAGTAACTCCAGCATTTTGTGTCTATCTATAATGTTTACATTTATACGTTTTTACTGAAACCAATTAACTTCCAAACCTGTACGCCTTTGGAGTGTGGGAGGAAATGGAAGATCTCGAAGAAAGCCCACGCAAGTCACGGGGAGAACGTGCAAACTCCGTACAGACAGCATCTGTGGTTCCGATCGAATCCGGGTCTCTGGCGCTGTGAGGCAGCAGCTCTACCGCTGTGCCACCATGCTGCCCAACCAGAGAATAAAATCTACCAGCCAATGGCGTAGAATTTTTTTAGTGAGAGAGCATCTTTTCTAACGGAAAGCATAGCTCCTGTGTTTAGACCAGTAACCTCAGGCATATTGTATTCAATTCAATGCCAGGTCCACACAGGGCCCAACATCACTGCTGGCTGAACTGCAGTTTACATAATATTTATCGGATTGGCTACTGGGGCTGAGTGAGAAAGGCAACTTTCTGCCCAGGGTTTTGAGGCAAAGGTCACCAACAGCTAAACACTCAACATTGCCAATTACTTTACTCTGGGCGACATGGTGGCGCAGTAGTAGAGCTGCTGCCTCACAGCGCAAGAGACCCAGGTTTCATTCTGACCTCGGGTGCTGCCTGCGTGGAGTTTGCGCGCTCTCTATGCGACTGAATAGGCTGCCTGCCCTGCCGGTGCTCTGGTTTCCTTTGAGTTTGAGTTTAGTTTATTGTCACCTTTTGCTGCGTGCTAACCAGTCAGCGGAAAGACAACACATGATTACAATCGAGCCGTCCACAGTTCACAGATATGTAAATTGTCCCCAGTGTGTGTAGGATAGTGTTAATGTGTGGGTATCGCTGATTGGTGCGGGCTGGGTGGGCTGAAGGGCTGTATCTCCAAACTAAAAAAAACTAAACTAAACTCCATGGAACTGGTATGATGCGATTTCTCTCTGACCTGCCCATCCCACAAACATAATCATGCAGGAACGAACTGCAGCAGATGCTGGTTTACACTGAAGATAGGTACAAAATGCTGGAGTAACTCAGCGGGTCAGGCAGCATCTCTGGAGAGAAGGAATAGGTGACGTTTCACGTCCAGACCCTTCTACAAACCTGTACGTCTTTGGAATGTGGGAGTAAACTTGGAAAACCTGGAAAAAAACACACGCGGTCACAGAGAGAGCGACAAACCGTACGGACTGGACTTAGAGTCAGGATCGAACCCCGGACCACAAACAGAAGTGTTCCGTTTGCTTCTTGATTCACCTCGTTGGTGACCCACGGACTATCTTACATGGGACCTTGCTGCCTGTACCTTGCACTAACTGTGATTGCTTTATCATGTATCCTTATACACAGTACTCGCTTGCAATCGTGTATTGTCTTCCTGCTGACTGGATAGCATGCAACGAAAGCTTCTCACTGTATCTCGGTACACGTGACAATAAACTGAGCTGAAACTGAAACTGATTTGCCTGCAGCCTGCCATTTTACGTTCCCAAATGCACTGAGATGCCATCCTCCATAGGACTCAGGTTATAAGGCAGATGGAGTTTAATGCTGATAAATGTGAGGTGCTGCACCTTGGCAGGACAAATCAAAATAGGACGTACATGGTAAATGGTAGGGAATTGAAGAATACAGTTGAACAGAGGGATCTGGGAATAACCGTGCATAGTTCCTTGAAGGTGGAATCTCATATAGATAGGGTGGTAAAGAAAGCTTTTGGTATGCTAGCCTTTATAAATCAGAGCATTGAGTATAGAAGCTGGGATGTAATGTTAAAATTGTACAAGGCATTGGTGAGACCAAATCTGGAGTATGGTGTACAATTTTGGTCGCCCAATTATAGGAAGGATGTCAACAAAATAGAGAGAGTACAGAGGAGATTTACTAGAATGTTGCCTGGGTTTCAACAACTAAGTTACAGAGAAAGGTTGAATAAGTTAGGTCTTTATTCTCTGGAGCGCAGAAGGTTAAGGGGGGACTTGATAGAGGTCTTTAAAATGATGAGAGGGATAGACAGAGTTGATGTGGACAAGCTTTTCCCTTTGAGAATAGGGAAGATTCAAACAAGAGGACATGACTTCAGAATGAAGGGACAGAAGTTTAGGGGTAATATGAGGGGGAACTTCTTTACTCAGAGAGTGGTAGCGGTGTGGAATGAGCTTCCAGTGGAAGTGGTGGAGGCAGGTTCGTTGGTATCATTTAAAAATAAATTGGATAGGCATATGGATGAGAAGGGAATGGAGGGTTATGGTATGAGTGCAGGCAGGTGGGACTAAGGGAAAAAAAAGTTGTTCGGCACAGACTTGTAGGGCCGAGATGGCCTGTTTCCGTGCTGTAATTGTTATATGTTATATGTTATAAGGTGCATTCATGCAACGGGGAGTGACAAGGAACACGTCTATGAACGAGAGACACAAAATGCTGGAGTAACTCAGCGGGACAGGCAGCATCGCTGGAGAGAAGGAATGGGTGACCTTTCGGGTCGAGAACCTTCTTCAGACTGATGTCAGGGGAGTGGGCGGGTACAGAGGTAAAATGTAGTCGGAGACAGTAAGACTGGTGGGAGAACCGGGAAGGGGTTGGGGATGGAGAGAGGGGGAACTTGAAGTTACAGAGAAGTCAACATTCATACCGTCACCCATGCGAAATATGAGGTGCTGTTCCTCCAACTTGCGCTGGGCCTCACTCTGACAATGGAGGAGGCCCCGGACAGAGAGGTCAGTTTGGGAATGGGAGGGGGAGTTAAAGTGCTGAGCAACCGGGAGATCAGGTAAGGTTTAGGCAGACTGAGCGGAGGGAGGTTAACTACTATGAACGACATTAGTTTAAAGACATTATGTATCTGTAGCTGCACTGCTGTAGTTAGACTGCTGCAGCCAGAACAGTTCTGAACAGATTTACTGTCACCTAAGATTACTTAGTTGTCAGACCGCAGAAACCCCAAAGTGATGCATTTGTATCATTAGCACCTCTCTGGAAGCTACTGAAGGTTGCTAGGTCATTGCTTAGCAACCAGTCAGTGCTCTAACTAAAGATGCAAGATGCTTATTACCAACCAACCAACGCCGAAGGAAATGGATAGGAAAGAACTGCAGATGCTGGTTTCACTCAAAGGTAGACACAAAATGCTGGAGTAACCCAGCGGGCCGGGCAGCATCTCTGGAGAGAAGGAACGGGTGACGTTTCGGGCCGGGACCCCTCTTCAGACTGAAGAAAATGGAAGTTTTTTGGAACAAATGTTGAGAACAATGAGTTGTTTCCTTAGATGTGCACTTGGGGATTTTGCCTTGAACTAGACATTTAATGATTCAAAGGTTCAAGTGTTGCGTTGAAGTGTTGGTCGGGTGACCTATGTCTCCGCGGATCTGTAAACCCGTACGTAATAAAACTAATTGGTTTCAGCCGGTAGGTTGGGAGCAAGCTGGAGCTAACCTTTTCTTAGCTCAGCAACTAAAAATGTTATAACCACCCCTAGCTTTGTGTGTCTTTGTGTTTCTGTGAACGGAGTAGTAAAATTGTCCGGTGAAATCACACACATTCATCTGAGTTCCTTGAAAGGCTATTGATTCAGACGATATTAATCCGTTGATGCTGAATCTAAGAATGCTTTCCGCACTCAGGATGGGAGGAAATCCCACTCGTAGAGGCCGACAGAAGAGAAAAAATCAGTAAGACGGGCGACCAAATCGAGCGGCACTTGTCTTAATCTCTGCAGAGGGAAATACGTAGAGAATTCCAGACCGTAGAACAGTGCAGGAAGAGGCCCTTCGGCCCACGATGTTACTGCTGAACATGATGCCAAGTTCAACTAATCTCATCTGCCTGTACATGATCCATATCCCTCTAGTCCCTGTACTTCCGTGTGCCTATCTGCAAGCCTCTTAAATGCCGTTACCATGTCTGCCTCCACCACCACCCTTGGGCAGTGCGTTCCAGGCTCCCACCACCCCACTGTGTAAAAAGAAAACTTGCCCCCACATCTCCATTAAACTTTCCCTCTCCCACTTTATAGCTATGCCCTCTAGCATTGGACATTTCCATTTTTTTTGGGGGGGGAGGGGATTGTTCTGACTGTCTCACCATCAGGCAGAACATCAGGTGAATGTAAAGTACTCAAATATAGATCTTGTAAACAATTCCAATTCCACTGGCTGAACAGATTCCTGGCCCTCTGTCAAGTTACAGGCCCAGGACATATTATGATCTTTGAATGTTTCTGGCATTGTTACAAAAGGAAAAAGGCACATTTAAAATTTGCATCAATTGTACACAAACGATACCTCGATTGAGACTAAATCTTTTACTTGATGATTTAACAGCGGGTTTAGAAAGATGTTCTTTGGTGTATGTGTAGGAAAGAACTGCGGATGCTGGTTTACACCAAAGACAGACCCAAAATGCTGGAGTAGCTCAGTTGCATGCTCTGGATCTCTGAAATGGGTCTGAAGAAGGGTCTCAACCCGAAACATCACCTGTTCCCTTTCTCCAGAAATGCTGCCTGACCCGTTGAGTTACTCCAGCTTTTTGTGTCTATCCCGGTTGTATGTGTGGACTGCAGAATGAAGTCATGTGTCAATGTAGTTTAGTTTAGAGAACATAGCGCGGAAACAAACCCTTCGGCCCACTGAGTCCGCGCCGACCAGTGATCGACACACACTAACGCTATCCACACTCGGGACAAGTTACAATTTTCACCTAAGCCAATTAACCTACAAATCTGTACGTCTTTAGAATGTGGGAGGAAACTGGCGCAACCGGGGAAAACCAATGAAAGTCACGGGGAGAATGAATACACAAATTCCGTACAGACAGCACCCGCAGTCAGGATCGATCCCGGGTCTCTGGCGCTGTAAGTCAGCAACTCTACCGCTGCGCCACCGTGCCGCTATTGAAACTAGAATTTTTACTTGATGTAAGAACAAAAGGTTCAGAAAGATGAATTTGTTGTATTTGTTGAGGGCAGAATATCTCACTACAAATATAACGTTGCTCTAAAATCTGGTTCTTTCGAGTGCAGTCGGACATGTATTACGGACGAGCAGCCTGAGCCGGAACCGCTACCTAAGGGTGCATTTAGTGCATGCAACGGTGGAAGATGATATTCTACCCTTGGTGTCAATTCAGTGCACGCCTCCATCGCTAAACGTTATCCTGTTAATGTGACTTGCAATAGCATTGAATATAATTAAATATCGGAATGTGCTTGGAAAACAGAGTCTGCATGTGAGTAATTTTTCATATTTATGAATGCAGGGGGACATTTTGCAACCAGTTAGATATTTTTTTCTGCCACAACGCAAAGCTCCAATTAAAATAATTGGCCGTTAATTAAAGAAAACACACAGCAATGATGTGTCATAACTTTGATAATGCAGCGGGTTGATCGTCTGACATTTTGTTCGAGCTTGGGGTTGGTGGGCCCACACATTAGTTGACCTGAAGGTTTGAGTTGAGGCTTCAACCTAAGGCAGTCCTCGGTATTGGGTTGGGATGTTGTTTGTAGCTCAGACCGTCACGCATTCCAACCTCCCCCCATTGACTCCATTTACACCTCAGCCTGCCTCGGCAAGGCCAGCAGCGTAATCAAGGATGAGTCGCACCTGGCCACTCCCTCTTCTCCCCTCCCCCATCAGGCAAAAGGTACAGAAGTATGAAAACGCACACCTCCAGATTCAGGGACAGTTTCTTCCCAGCTGTTATCAGGCAACTGAACCATCCTACCACAACCAGAGAGCAGTCCTGAACTATTATCTACCTCATTGGTGACCCTTGGACTATCCTTGATCGGACTTTGCTGGCTTTACCTTGCACTAAACGCTATTCCGTTACAATGTATATCCATACACTGTAAATGTCTCGATTGTAATCATGTATTGTCTTTCCGCCGCCTGGTTAGCATGCAACAAAATCTTTACACTGTACCTCGGCACACGTGACAATAAACTAGACTGAACTGTTTTGGGGGAATAAAAAGCAACATCATTTCTCTTTCTGAGCATCTTGATGCAAGTGGTTTTGAACATTGTTGAGTGCGGTCTAGGTGGAGCCAGGGGGGGTCATCATAGAAACATTAGAAATTAGGTGCAGGAGTAGGCCATTCGGCCCTTTGAGTATCCTGTTCCTGCCTTCTCTCCATACCCCCTGATCCCTTGAGCCACAAGGGCCACATCTAACTCCCTCTTAAATATAGCCAATGAACTGGCCTCAACTACCTTCTGCGGCAGAGAATTCCAGAGATTCACCACTCTCTGTGTGAAAAAAGTTTTCCTCATCTCGGTCCTAAAAGACTTCCCATTTATCCTTAAACTGTGACCCCTTGTTCTGGACTTCCCCAACATCAGGGACAATCTTCCTGCATCTAGCCTGTCCAATCCCTTAAGAATTTTGTAAGTTCATAAAATGTAGGAAGGAACTGCAGATGCTGGTTTACACTGAAGATAGACACAAAATGCTGGAGTAACTCAGCGGGACAGGCAGCATCTCTGGAGAAATGGACAAAGTGACAATGTGGGTCGAGACCCTTCTTCTCGACCCGAAACGTCACCCATTCTTACTCTCCATAGATGCTGCCTGTCCCGCTGAGTTACTCCAGCTTTTTGTGTCTTTCAACAAGTATGTGCAGCCTTGGTCTAGTAGACAATATAAGTAGCTAACTTGCTTATATACGACTGTATTGTGTTTTTGCTTTGTTTATTTAACTAAATGTGACTCTGCTACCAAAGATTCCCACTTGCAATATTAGAGTTATTGGAGGGAGAATGATTTACAAGGAACTGCAGATGTTTACAGGAATGATTCCAGGAATGAGTGGGTTAACATATGATGAGCGTTTGACAGCACTGGGCCTCTACTCGCTGGAGTTTAGAAAGTTGAGACTTACAGAATAGTGAAAGGCTTAGATAGAGTGAATGTGGAGAGGATGTTTCCACTGGTGGGAGAGTCTAGGACCAGAGAATTAAATGGCGCTCTTTTAGAGAGGAGGTGAGGAGGAACATCTTTAGTCAGAGGGTAGTGAATCTGTGGAACACATTGCACAGAGGGCTCTGGAGGCTGTCAGTGGATATTTTTAAGGCAGAGATAGATTAGAACGGGTGTCAAGGATTATGGGGAGAAGGCAGGAAAATTGGATTAGGAAGCAGAGATCAGCCATGATTACATGGCGGAGTAGACTGGATGGGCCGAATGGCCACATTCTGTGCCTATTACAGGTAAACTTGCGAGAAGGGGTTAAATGTGATAGGTGACGATTGGGTTGAAAGTGACACCATCAACGATCAAGCAAGTCCTTTGACTGAGAAAATAATGCGGTTTTGACTGTTAAAAATCAAGCACAGAGATTAGTAAAGATATATTATATGTGCATGTATAATTTCTGAAGGAATTTATTTTATTGAAAGGACAACAGTTTTTAAAGATCAAATCTGTTCCCATCAAATCCTATTGAAGATCAAACATTTTCCTGTACAAAGCAGTTTCCACTCACTGATGTAAAATAATCCGGTTTCAATCTCTTCTGTAATTTTTTAACTTTCAAAATAGACTTTATTCGGGTAATAAATATATATAATACATGAGCCATGTAACAAATTCATCCGACATTTTCAGAGGCTATACAAATTATTCAATACAGTCTACAAATTTCACAAATTTATCCCCCACCCTTGCCACTCATATGGCCCGTTGGTGAAGGATCCCTTCCCTTATTTTGAGGGGTGTCTCCAACACACCCTGCCCCCCATGTCCAGCGGCAGAAGGACCCTAGACTGTGGTCCTCCCCCACCGAGCCTTGGCGTTGGCTGCACCGAGCTTCAGTGCGTCCCTCAGCTCGTCCTCCACATGGTTACGTGATAAGGGAATAAGGTAAAGCCAGCAAAGTCTTCTCAAGGATAGTCTGAGGGTCACCAAAGAGGTAGATAGTAGTTCAGCACTGCACTCTGGTTGTGGTAGGATGGTTCAGTGCCTGATAACAGCCGGGAAGAAACTGCCTCCTGAATCTGGATGTGTGCGTTTGCACACTAGGATAGGTTCAAGCCCAGCATGAGGGAAGGGATAGAGGGTTTCGTCCCAAGAGGTGTTGACATTTTTTCTTTCAATTAGAATCGGCGTGTCATCCTTGTTCATTTGAGAACAGCCAGGAAAAACCTGCACCCTTGCCGGGCAGGGTGGGTGCCACATAAGGTCCGGGAAGAGATAGCAAGGGGACTTCAGGTATTCGCACAAGGAGGAGTGGCCCGCAATGATGGTCTGGCTCATAGGTGGTGTGTCCTCAGTTTGCACAGCTGGAATAGTGGAGGTGTTTGTTGCAATGGGAGAGGGGAGGAGAGGGATCCCAGGGTTTGTCCCAAGGATAGCTGCAATGCCTTGCCCTGATGGGCAGGTCCAGGTGAGGTGTAAGGGTGGTTGTGGATTGTGCGATGATCTGGGTTGTGTCCACAATTTGCATGAAATGGTGGAGGTGTTACACAAGCCCAGTAGCACCTGAACAATGCTAATTTTTTGTAATAGAAAATTATATTGAGGCTTCAGGAAACCCCAGGACCTCATCCTTTCTAATTAATGTACTCCCGTGTCTGTTCTGTCTCATCTTTGTTCTCATACAGGAACTGGTTCCTGGGGCAGATACAAACTGGCCTTCCTCCCACTGCACTTAGAAGATAGAATTCAGCCTGTAGAAGCTGCATATCCTTCTGCAAAGATCACAATTATTGTTACAAGTCAGATTTGAGTAATTTTCCCAGCATAACAATTTAGAAATCTTTCCAAGTGAAAAAAGTTGAACCCAGTTTAATGTAGTTTACATTCCATATTATCGTCACGTGTACCGATGTACAGCGAAATACTTTTTTTTTTGCGTGCAATCAAGAAAGTGAAAAGACTTTCCATGAATACAATCGAGCCGTCCACAGTGTGTGCAGATAAAGGGGACAACATTCAGTGCAAGATGGAATACTGAAGTCCGATTAAAGATAGCTCAAAAATCTCCAATGAGGTAGATGGGAGGTCAGGACTGATGAGAGGACCGTTCAGTTGCCTGATAATACCGTGCGATATTAATGTTGAATATGTTTTGTCACATCTTGCCAACTGTACCCACCAAAAAGCTTTTCACTGTAGATAGGCACAAAGTGCTGGGGGAACTCAGCGGGTCAGGCAGCATCTCTGGAGGATAGCGATGGGTGATGTTTTCGGTTGGGACCTTTCTTCAGACTGCAAGGGAGTGTCTGTTACTTCCCCTACCGACAGTGTGAAGAAGGGTCCCGACCCGAAACGTCACCCATCCTTTTTCTCCAGAGATGCTGCCTGACCCGCTGAGTTACTCCGGCACTTTGTTTCTATCTTTGGTATAAACGAGCATCTGCAGTTCCTTCCTATACAGCTATTCATTGGACTGTGGTACATGTGGCAATAAACAAAACTAAATTATACTATTGACCCCAGTGCGAGTTGAAATAAATCTTGGGGTGGATTGGCAAAACAGGCAATAATTAATTAGCAACCTAGTTGGCCTATGCCTGACGTTAAATTGACATTACATGTGCCATTACACATGCCGTTACATGTGACATTACATGTGCCATTACACATGCCGTTACATGTGACATTACATGTGACATTAAATGTGACATTACACGTGACGTTACACGTGACGTTACACGTGACATTACACGTGAAATTACACGTGACATTACATGTGACATTAAATGTGACATTACACATGACGTTACACGTGACGTTACACGTGAAATTACACGTTACATTACACGTGACATTAAATGTGTCATTACACGTGACATTACACGTGACATTACATGTGACATTACATGTGACATTGAACCTAGGTCTCTGGTGCTGTAATTGGCAGCAACTCTACCGCTGCACCACCGTGCCATCCTCCAAATGTAAATCTAATTTCTTCAGACCTGTAATCCGATCCCCGCCATAGATATCTTTCTTCTGCCAGGTTTATCCTATTGATTATGTCCCGTGTTGGATAAATGTTTGTGGAATGCATTGAATTCCTATTCCCGAAACCTTTTTTTCCTTTCCAATTGGCAGCCTAAAAAGAACTGTTGGACACATGTTTGTTGTTACGACGTTAATTTATTTTGCCATAAATACCCACGATATAAACCATCTGCTACATGTTATCTTTCTGCATGATCAGTCCATATGTCTAAAGATGGCCGCCATTCTGATTTGGTATCAGCCCACATGTCTTCATGCCTCCGCCCATGTAATACTGATGACTAAAGGGTGGCATGATGGTGCAGCGATAGAGTTGCTGCCTTACAGCGCCCAAGACCCGGGCTCGACCTGACCACGGTTGCTGTCTGTGTGGAGTTTGAACGTTCTCCCCGTGACCTGCGCGGGTTTTGACGAGTTTCCTCCCACACTCCAAAGACGTATAGGTTTGTGAGCTAATTGGCTTTGGTTAAAAATTGTAATTTGTCCCTTGTGTGTGAAGGACAGTGTTAATGTGCGGGGATCGCTGGTCGGCACGGACTCGGTGGGCCGAAGGGCCTGTTTCCGCGCTGTATCTCTGAACTAAACTGATCCATGCGAAGCAGCCTGTATTAAAGCAGTCACAAACACTGTGAACAGCAAGGATTTCAAAACTGTTCTCTGTGAAACATTACTGGCTACAGTCTCCCAATAGATTATTTTCAATTTGTCACAGCCAGTTGCTATGCCAATTCTTAAAGCATCCAAAAAATTGGTCAGTGTTCCTGTAAGCCTGGCACAGGAATTTAAATGTGATTGCTCTTGGTGGGCGTGTTAAGTACTTATTCCATTCTCCTTATGAATCTTCTGTGAAATGAAATCCATTCACTGATAGATCTGCATCCTGAATCACACTAGGGTTTTATTATCTGCAATACAAAGGACTTTTTGAATGAAATCAGGGATGAGTTACATAAAAAGACTGGAGAAGGCGGGGTTCTTCTTGGAACTAAGTGGGTTGTGAAGGGAGATGATCATAAGACATAGGAGCAGAATTAGGCCATTCAGCCCATCAGTCTGCTCTGGTCATCCCATCATGGCTGATCTAATTTTCCCTCTTAACCCGATTCTCCTGCCTTCTCCCCGTACCATTTAACACCCTAATGCCCCTGTCCCACTTAGGAAACCTGAACGGAAACCTCTGGAGACTTTGTGTCCCACCCAAGGTTTCCGTGCGGTTCCCGGAGGTTTTTGTCAGTCTCCCTACCTGCTTCCACTACCTGCAACCACCTGCAACCTCCGGGAACCGCACGGAAACCTTGGGTGGGGCGCAAAGTCTCCTAGAGGTTTCCGTTCAGGTTTCCTAAGTGGGACAGGGGCATAACTAATCAAGAACCTATCAATCTCCCCTTTAAAAATACCCAATGTCTTGGCCTCCACAGCCGTCTGTGGCAATGATTTCCACAGATTCACCACCCTCTGTCTGAAGAACTTCTTCCTTATCTCCATTCTAAACGTACATCCTTATATTCTGAGGCTGTGCACTCTGGTGCTAGACTCTCCCGCTACTCTCCATGTCCGCTCTATCTAGACCTGTCATTATTCGGTAAGTTTTAATGAGATTTCCCCCTCCAACGAGTACAGGCCCAAAGAGGTCAAACGCTCCTCATACATTAACCCAATCATCCCCAGGATCATTCTCGTAAACAATATAATAGAAGGATCTTCAATCATAAAGATCCACCAGTGAATGGGTTTCATTTTGCAGTCTAGAAACAAGGAACTGCAGTTGCTGGTTTACACAAAGGGGCACAGAGTGCAAAAGTAATTCAGTGGGACAGGCAGCATCTCTGGAGAACATGAACAGGTGACATTTTGGGTCGAGTCCCTTCTTCAGACTGATTTGCGTGATGTTTTGGGTCAGGACCCTTTAGACAGATTGGGTAACGATTCAGGTCGGGACCCTTCTTCGGATTGATTGGGGTGGGGGGGGGGGGGGTCGGGGGTGGTGAAGAAAGCTTGAAGGGGCCCTTGCCTGTGTCAACCTGTTACTTGCCACACATTGTTCTACGCCCCCTCCCCTCTCTTCAACCCGTGTTCCCACTCCCCCACCGTACAATCGGTCTGAAGAAGGGTCCCGACCCAAAACGTCACCTCTGCATATTCTCCAGAGATGCTGCCTGACCCGCTGAGTTACTCCAGCACTTTGTGAACTCTAGTTTTACAGTGGGTCTTTGGAGACCACACAGTGAGGTGCAGGAAGGAACTGCAGATGCTGGTTTAAACTGAAGATAAGCATAGAATGCTGGAGTAACTCAGCAGGTCAGGCAGCATCTCTGGTGAAAAGCAATCTGTGATGTTTCGGGTCAAGACCATTCTTCATGCTGAGAGTCAGAGGAAAGGGAAGCGAGAGAGAGAAGGTGATTTAGAGAGGCATAGAACAAATGAATGAAAGATATATGCAGAAAGGTGATGATGATAAAGGAAACGGTCCATTGTTAGCTTGGGCTAGGTGAAAACCAGTAACTGACAATGAGACTCACCACGATGACAGTGAAACTAGTAAAACCATTCGGGTGGGGGACGAATGGGGAGAGAGGGAATGCAAGGGTTAGGTGGAATTAGAGAAGTCAAGATTCATACCGCTTGGTTGTAAGCTGCACAAGTGAAATATGAGGTGCTGTTCCTCTCCACTTTTCGTTTGAGGTGCAGCAGGATGCCTGGTAACTCGTGCAGAAGAAGCAGCTGAGTTGAGAGCAGCACTGGGAGAGGGAAATACATTTTCCCAACCAGCTCCTTCTCATGTATTCTCCATTTGCATAACATTTCAAGCCAGCAATTAAAATGCAGGATTTGATGTAAATTATAAATGGAAATGGGACTTGTGGGCAATGTGCATCTCCACCTCGTAAAACCCAGACCTTGCGCCTCTCATCGTGCCGTTTTATGACGGAAGGGAGTTTGTCCCGAGAAATAATTAAAGAGCCAGTTTGTGGAAACAAAAAGCCGCGGATGCTGGTTGTTGCCCAAAGGGCAGCTCCTGTCTGTCTGAAATAAAGGGGCTCGATCCCGAAATGTCACCCATTCCTTCTCTCCAGAGATGCTGCCTGTCCAGCTGAGTTACTCCAGCATTCTGTGTCTGTCAAAGGCAGTATCTCCAGAGAACATGGACAGGTGACATTTCCGGTTGGGACCCTTCTTCAGAAACGACACCAATCCATGTTCTCCAGAGATGCTGCCTGACCTGCTGAGTTACTCTGTGCCCTAAAGCATTAGTATGGTTGAACTTGTTGTGGTGTTGGGTTGAGATGGTTGTAATTTCATGTACTCCTAAGTTTTTATTTACTATCTAATTGACCATAAACCTAAACCCAATAGAATTGAAATGAATGCATACATGTTGGTGTCTGAAGAAGTGTCTCAACCTGAATCGCCACCCACCCATTCCTTCTCTCCAGAGATGCTGCCCGACCCGATGCTGTGTTACTCCAGCATTTTGTGTCTGTATGCATGTTATCAGATTGAGTAAAGCATGCATGGACGGGGAGCGTGCAATAAAATAATGACTTCCAAGAGCCGAAGGTATCATCGTGATCTTCAAATGCAGTCTTTGGTCAAAGATGTTTAAGCATCTGGTGTGCGTTAATGTTGCCGGAGCCCGTGGTTGTGTAGAATGAAATGAGCAATGTGAACATACTTTGTTCTCCGAGTGCTCCAGTGTTTGTGTGGATTCTGGCATGAGTTGCTGGCAGCCTTTACAACAGACTGATAAACCTCTCTGTAATTTAACTGAGCAACTGGCAAATACTCTGCAATCCAGTATTCTTGCAGGGAATTGACAGGCCTCGGATGATAATTAAGCCGGTTTTTCCCTGTCTAATTGTGTTATCCATGTCAATGAAATAATAACTTCCAATCGTTTATTCCCGCATGCCTCGACTGTTTCGTGGTCGCTCCATTGTTTCGCGATGAAAGCAAAGTTGCTTGGCAGGTCGTTGAGAAAGAACAGAAACGCTGAGCTTGTACATCGTTACGCTCAGCGCTGTGGAGAGGATGTTCCCAATGGTGGGACAGTCCATGACTAGACGTCGAAGCTTCAGAATTAAAGGACGTTCTTTTCGGAAGCAATTGAGGAGGAATTTCTTTAGTCACAGGGTGGTGAATCTGTGGAATTCTCTGCCACAGAAGGCTGTGGAGGCTGTCAATGGATATTTTTTAAGGCAGAGATAGATAGGTTCTTGATTAGTACGGGTGTCAGGGGTTATGGGGAGGAGGCAGGAGAATGGGGTTAGGAGGGAGAGATAGATCAGCCACGATTGAATGGCGGAGTGGACTTGGTGGGACGGATGGCCTAATTCTGCTCCTATCACTTATAACCTTACAACTGTTTATGCTGATTGTTTCTTGAATAGTTTTAATACCTCATTTCCATTGTGGCTGTAAATTTATGACTTAAGGTGCATTACACAAACGGGTAAACGTCAAGCTGGAGAATGACTCCTATTTCTTGATGTCATTTTAAAGAGGCATCTTCTTCATATTCATCTCTCTCTCTGAAAGGAAAATGTTTGGCAAACAATCATGTCTTGTGTAGGTGTTGTGTTACAACTTGATCTCTATCATTACGTCGTGCATTAAGTCAAAAGCAGTCTGGTTGGTAAATTTTCCTGAAGTGTCTCTTAAAAATGACTTTGAATTGCAATGAATCCCAGCACTTGTGATGGCGTGCATTTCCCTTAAAACATGAGCAAAGTATCGTGGCGATTGGATGCTGCCATTACAGTATTGTTTCTGACAGCAACTTCATTCGTGAGTTTCGGAGCTGAGATGAATAAGATCACAAGACCATCACAAAACCTTTTCACGCGATTGGGTGGTGGGGCGTATGGCACGAGCTGCCGGAGGAGGAAGTTGAGGCAGGGACCATTGCAGCGGTTAAGACACATTTAGACACTGTACATGGATAAGACAGGTTTGGAGGGATGTGCGCCAAATGCAGGCAGGTGGGCCAAGTGTGGATGGGACATATTGGCTGGTGTGGGCAGGTTGGGCCGAAGGGCCTGTTTCTACAGTGTAAGACTCTATGACTAACTAGGCCATTCGGCCCATCGAGTCTGCTCCGCCATTTGATCGTGGCTGATACTATTTTCCCCTCTCAACCCCACTCTCTTGTCTTCTGCCGAAAACCTTTGGTGCCCTTACTAATCAAAAGAACCTGTCAAACTGCTTCAAGAATATTCAGTGAGTTGGCCTCCACAGCCGTCTGTGGCAATGATTTCCACGGATTCACCGCACTGCTGATAACGTCTCTGGAGCCTCGATGATGGTTTCCAAGTCTCTAGAGGAATGGTCCTAAGCAATGTTGAGAGTTGCTAATAAAGGCTGTTCTCTTTTCTGGACAATACGTTCCCTCGTTGGGTTTTCATTAAAGTTGTGTTTTGAAATGGTGGCGGTGCGATTTGTTGGGTTTTTTAAGGTTTTTCCTTCTTTCGACAAGATTGCACTCATTGCAAAATTGTTTTCCAATAAATCTGTGAATTTCACATCAGCAGTTGATCAAACTGAATTAATAGATAATAGACAATAGGCAATAGGTGCGGGAGTAGGCCATTCGGCCCTTCGAGCGAGCACCGCCATTCAATGTGATCATGGCTGATCATCCCCAATTAGTACCCCGTTCCTGCCATCTCCCCATATCCCCTGAATTCGCTATCTTTAAGAGCCCTATCTAGCTCTCTCTTGAAAGTATCCAGAGAACCGGCCTCCACCGCACTCTGAGGCAGAGAATTCAACAGACTCACAATTCTCTGTGCGAAAATGTTCCTCGTCTCCGTTCTAAATGGCTTGCCCCTTATTCTTAAACTGTGGCCCCTGGTTCTGGACTCCCCCAACATCGGGAACATGTTTCCTGCCTCTAGCGTGTCCAAACCCTTGATATTCTTATATGTTTCAATAAGATCCCTTCTCATCCTTCTAAACTCCAGAGTGTACGCCCAGCCGCTCCATTCTCTCAGCATATGACAGTCCCGCCATCCCGGGAATTAACCCTAATGTTAACAGGGCTTATCATGTTCCCTGATATTCCATAAAGAATAGACAAGTTCTGCAAAGAATATGCGAGTCAAAATTTGGCCCAAAATGGATGTTGTCAAAGACATGTTGAATTACACAGTGATGTGGGATTTGTCAAAGCTTGTGGGATCTACTGTAAACCTAATTCAGTAGTTATTGCTTTTACAAAAAACTTACACTACTTTCATTTAATTTACTAAGAATATAGTGCTCCTCTTGCTGTCATGTGTTCACGTCACGGCCCTGCTTCCACCACCACGCACAAGAAGCGCAAGTTAGACACCATTGTATGCAGATGCCGAGAAGTGTGTTCAGCTCTGGCAGAACAACTTCTAATCTTGTGTGTGGACTCGATAAGGAGAAGACTGCTGTCATAATCTGTTCACAAACACATACTCAGTGCATTGAGTATAGAAGTTGGGAAGTCGTGTTGCAGTTGTATAAGATGTTGGGGAGGCCGCATTTGCGTTCAGTTCTGGGCACCATGTTATAGGAAAGATGCTGTCAAGCTGGAAAAGGGTACAGAGGAGATTTGCGAGGATGTTGCCAGGACTCGAGGGCCTGTGCTATAGGGAGAGGTTGAGAAGGGTAGGACTCTATTCCTTGGAGCGCAGAAGTATGAGGCGTGGTCTTATGAAAGGAATTCTCTGCCTCAGAGGGAAGTCGAGGTAGGTTCTCTGGATGCTTTCAAGAGAGAGCTAGATAGGGCTCTTAAAAATAGCGGAGTCAGGGGATATGGGGAGAAGGCAGGAACGGGGTACTAATTGGGGATGATCAGCCATGATCACATTGAATGGTGGTGCTGGCTCGAAGGGCCAAATGGCCTACTCCTGCACCTATTGTCTATTGTCTATTGAATAGATCGGGTGGATGCACAGTCTCTTGCCAAGAGTAGGGAAATCGAGAACCAGAGGACATAGATTTAAGGTGAAGGGGAAAGATTTAATCGGAACCTGAGAGGTGACTTCTTCACACAAAGGGTAATGGGTGCATGGAACGAGCTACCGGAGGAGGTAGTTGAGGTAGGGACTATCGCAATGTTTAAGAAGCATTTAGACGGGTACATGGATAGGACAGGTTTAGAGGTATATGGGCCAAATGCAGGCAGGTGGGACTGGTGTAGATGTGGCAAGTTGGGCCGAGGGGCCTGTTTCTACGCTGTGTGACTCTAGGATTCAATGTATCCCTGCATAGTATCTTGCCTCTGTGTTGCTCAGTCACCAATCACACTGTACACGGTTGAAATGCCAAAACAAATTATCATCCAGTTAAGTATAAAAGCAGCATATCATGAAGATAAAATTGCTGCTCTCTATGCGACGCAGTGTAATTATTTGTCATGAGAATTTGCAGGGGATTCTATTAAAGAAAGCACTCAGTCAAATGAAAACCCAGTTTATGTTTAACGCAGAAGGGAATTCTTAGTTGTTCTTGACAATTGTGATTTACATGGACAAGTGTCCTTTTAACTTGGTCAATCTTGATGTTTCATTGGAACTTAGGATCATTACAACACACATTGTGTTTAAAATTCATGTTCATAAGTTGGAGAAGCAGAATTAGGCCATTCGGCCCATCAAGTCTACTCCGCCATTCAATCATGGCCGATCTATCATTCCCTCTCAACTCCATTCTCCTGCCTTCACCCCATAACCCCTGACACCCATTCTAATCAAGAATTTGTTAATCTCCGCCTTAAATATACCCATTGACTTGGCCTCCACAGCCGTCTGTGACAATGAATTCCACAGATTCACCACCCTCTGACGAGAGAAATTCCTCCTCATCTTTCTAAAGATATGTCCTTTTTATTCTGAGGCGATGGCCTCTGGTCTTAGACTCTCCCACTTGTGGAAACATCTTCACATTCACTCTATCCAGGCCTTTCACTATTCACTATCACAGAATTGTAGGAGTAAAACACAAAGTGTTGGAGTAACTCAATTGATCTGGCAGCATCTGTGGGCGAATGGGGAGGTAACGTTTTGGGACACGGACCAAAAGTGTGGGTGTCAGGGGTTAAGGGGCTAAGGCAGGAGAATGGGGTTGAGAGGGGAAGACAGATCAGTCATGATTGAATGGCAGAGTAGACTTGTTGGGGGAAATGACCCAATTCTGCTCCTATAACATGAATTAATGACTTCTTCAGACTGATTGTAATGGGGGGGTGGGGGGAGTTGGAAAAGAGGTTGGGGTGGGGACAAAGCCTGGCAAGTGATAGGTGAATACAGGGGGGGGGGGGGGGGGGGGGGGGCTTAATTTGCAGATTGGTGGGCAAAGTGAAGGTCTCTCTTCCAAAAGGATAAGGAGAGAAGGGGAGCGAAATGTAAAGCCAGAGGGAGGGATATAGGTGGATGAGGGGTAAACAGAGGGGGGGGGGGGGATTGAGGAAGAGGGGCGGGATAATGGGAGAAATGGGAATGCACCAGGGTTAGGGGAATAACAGGAAAGAATTGGGGGGGGGGGGAGAATATATTTTTCACTCTATTGAAGAAGGCTCCCGACCTGAAATTTCACCAATCCCAGTTCTCCAGGGTTGTCACGGCTTATGGGGAGAAGGCAAGAGATAGATCAGCCATGATTGAATGGCGGAGCTGACTTGATGGGCCGAATGGCCCAATTCTGCTTCTAGAACTTATGAACTTGCGAAAAGGAACACTCGGGTTTAAGAGTATAGGAGTTCACAATGTTTATTTTTCCCAGCGTAGTCTACACAATATCTCATCGAATAATGCTGAGTATTAAAAATGTAATTGTCTTGGAAGTTGCTCCAAGCAACACATTCCAGCAATAAAGTTATGAATAAGTTTCCTTCTGTCATGAGTTTCTTGGATGTTAAAAGCACTGGCCTGGTGACGGGATCATCTGGCCAACTGAGGCAGAGCAGCATGTGGTTGTGTATTACTGACATGTTGATTGTGTTTGCTTCGTCAGTTATCAGTCGGGGTCGGTAGCAACAAGGAGCTGCAGATGCTGGCTTCAAGCTGGAAAGGGTTCAGAGAAGATTTACGAGGATGTTACCAGCACTAGTGGGTCTGAGCTACAGTGAGAGGTTGAGCAGGCTGGGACTATTCCTCGGAGCGCAGGAGTATGAGGGGTGATCTTATAGTGGTGTGTAAAATTATGAGAGGATTAGTTTCTTGCCCAGAGTAGATGAATCGAGGACCAGGGGACATAGGTTTAAGGTGAAGGGGAAAGGGATTTAATAGGAATCTGAAGGGTGACTTTTTCACTCAAAAGGTGGTGGCTTTATGGAACAAGCTGCCAGAGGAGGTATTTGAGGCTGGGAATATCCCAATGTTTAAGAAAAAGTTAGGCAGGTACATGGATACGACAGGTTTGGAGGGATATGGACCAAATGTGGGCAGATTGGACATGTTGGCAAGTTGGGCCGAAGGGCCTGTTTCCATGCTGTATCACTCTATGAAGCATCAGTCTGAAGAAGGATCCTGACCTGAAACGTCACCTGTCCATGTTCCCCAGGGAAATGTGTAGGAAGGAACGGCAGATGCTGGTTTACACCGAAGATAGACCAAAATGCTGGAGTAACTCAGCGGGACAGGCAGAACCTCTGGCAGAAGGAATGGGTGACGGAATGGGACTGAAGAAGGGTCTCGACCCGAAACGTCACCTATTCCTTTGCTCCAAGAGATGCTGCCTGTCCCGCGGAGTTACTGCAGCATTTGGTGACTTTATCTATTGGGGTTTGGTCAGTCAGGATGTCCAGGAGCCTGACATCAACAGCAGCGAGGAGGAGGGAGAGGGGGAAAGGGAACAACGGCAATTGGAATTACTTTGAATTTCACTGTACTTTAATTGGTACATGTGACAATAAACTGACCTTGACACCTTGAAACAAATCCAGGGTGTTGCAAGGCTCGGTGCTGGGACCCCAGTTGTTTACAATATATATTAACGATTTAGACGAGGGAATTAAATGTACCATTTCTAAGTTTGCAGAAGACATAAAACAGGGTGGCAGTATGAGCTGTGAGGAGGATGCTATGAGGCTGCAAGGTGACTTGGATAGGTTTGGTGAGTGGGCAGAAGCATGGCAGATGCAGTATAATGTGGATAAATGTGAGGTTATCCACTTTGGTAGCAAGAACAGGAAAGCAGATTATTAATGGAATAGTGTCAGATTAGAAGGGGAGGTGCAACAAAACCTGGGTGTGCTTGTACATCAGTCACTGAAAGCAAGCATGCAGATACAGCAGGCAGTGAAAAAAGCTAATGGCATGTTGGCCTTCAATGCAAGAGGATTTGAGTTTAGGAGCAGCAGGTCCGACTGCAGTTGTACAGGGCCCTGGTGAGACCGCACCTGGAGTATTGTGTGCAATTTTGGTCTCCTAATTTGAGGAAAGACATTATTGCTATTGAGGGAGTGCAGCGTAGATTCACCAGGTTAATTCCCGGGATGGCGGGACTGTCATATGCTGAGAGAATGGGTCGACTGGGCTTGTATTCGCTGGAATTTAGAAGGATGAGAGGTGATCTTATAGAAACATATACAATTCTTAGAGGATTGGACAGGGTAGATGCAGGAACAATGTTCCCGATGTCGGGGTAGTCCAGAACCAGGGATTACAGTTTAAGAATAAGTGGTAGGCCATTTAGGACTGAGGTGAGGAAAATGCTTTGCACCCAGAGGCGTGTGGAATTCTCTTCTGCGGAAGGCAGTGGAGGCCCCTTCACTGGATGTTTTCAAGAGACAGTTTGGTTTAACTCTTAGGGCCAAGGGAATCAAGGGATATGGGGAGAAAGCAGGAACTGGGCACTGATTTTTGATGATCAGCCATGATCGTATTGAATGGCGGTGCTGGCTTGAAGGGTCGACTGGCCTACTCCACCTATTTTGTATGTTTCTATGATGGGTGCCTCATACTCCTGACACCTGACCAGATAAAAGGACACAGTGCTGGAGTAACTCGGTGGCCCAGGCAGCAGCTCTGGAGAACATGGATAAATTCGTCAGACGTTTAAATCGGAAGACTGACTGAAATTACACAATAGACAATAGCTGCAGGAGTAGGCCACTCGGCCTTTCGAGCCAACACCGCCATTCAATGTGATCATGGCTGATCATCCCCAATCAGTACCCCGTTCCTGCCCTCTCCCCATACCCCCTGACTCCGCTATTTTTAAGAGTCCTATCTAGCTCTCTCTTGAAAACATCCAGAGAACCCACCTCCTGAGGCAGAGAATTCCACAGACTCGCCACTCTCTGTGAGAAAAAGTGTTTCCCCGTCTCCGTACTAATTGGCTTGCTTAATTCTTAAACTGTGGTCCCTGGTTCTGGACTCCGCCAACATTGGGAACATGTTTCCTGCCTCTAGTGTGTCCAAACCCTTAACAGACTCCAAGAGTCATAGAGTGTGGAAACAGGCTCGAAGGGCGTATTTCCATGCTGTATGTCTGTATCTCTGAACTAAACTTCTGTGTGACACATGCAAGGTGGAATCTTCTTGACCTTGACCTTAACCATAAATAGCACTCAGATTCCAAACGTTAGTCTAGGTACCGTCATTTAACTGTTCATTGCAGATTCTGTACAATTTCCATGGTATTACGATTCTTTCAATAAGACTTCACTGCAAATTGACTGCAGTTGCATAATTTGAGAAATTAAGGCAAATTACCTATTTACAATTTGGCTGCCTGCCTGCCTATGTGCTTTAGGGGAGTAGGAGTGGAAATGTCAATTTCTCGACTGCTTTCAATAATACCCTTGGTTAAAATGTAATTCTGACTCTAAAGTACCCTGTCCTCTTGGCCTGGCTGCCTGATGACAGATGATAGAAGTGCAATGCATTTTTAATGGCGAATGCAAAACGGCGTAATTGCTCTGACTGTCTTTGGCCGTGCGGTCTTTGAACTCTCGAGCCAGACCTGGGAACAATTTCATTGTTGTCGAATTGTATCATCGTGTCCAGTCCTGGAGTGTTCATGGCAGTGGACAAGATGTAATTATACACACCTTCCGTAACGAAGAAGGAACGGGTTGCATTTAACACCACACTGCAGCGCGCGAAGAGAGGGAGATGCATTGATGGAGCATTCCGTGATCTGACTTGAACTCAATTAAATATTTCTGTCTGTTTTCTGTCTGTTACAAATTGAGCCGTCCACCGCCAGAGAACCCGGTTCGATCCTGACTACGGCTGCAGTCTGTACAGAGTTTGTACGTTCTCCTCATGACTGCGTGGGATTTACCCTGGGTGCTCCGGTTTCTTCCCACATGCCAAAACATTACAGGTTTTGGTTTCTGCACGGTATCACTAAACTAAATTAAACTGAACTGCATACGGATAGGTACGTTGGCAAGAATGATTCAGAGAGATATACGCCAAAGGAGGCAAATGGGACTAGGTAGGCAACATGAGGAAGTTGGGCCTAATGGTCTTGTTTCACCTGTTGTATAACTATATGCCTCTGGAAGAATATGGATGGTATGGAGTTACTTGTGCACAAATATTGCCTGAAGGTTTACCTTTTGACTCTTAACAGATTTGCGTTTGAATGCATTGTCAGTGAATTGAAGGCAATTGCTGCAAACTGCAGATAAAGCAATGAAGTGTTGGCAATTAAATAGCTGTTGGAAACCTTTAATTACAAAGACCCGATGCAGTTTTCTGGATGTTGAAAATGTGACTACATTTTGTTAATTTGTCATGAAGGGGAAAAATGCTGATACCTACCATGTTTTGAATGCAAATAGCATAATAATTTCATGCTACATGACATTCTTTACCACCCTTTGTTCTCATAATTTCCTGGAAGTGACCAGTCTGAAAGTCATCGTGGCAATTCCTGTAAGAAGTCTATTTCTTGCACTTTGTATACATTGATTACTGAGGCAGGGAACTGAATGGATGTTTTGGGAAAAGCTCTGCTGCATTTCTATTTTTGCTATCTTTCTATGATGCAATTTATGTGACTACATATTGCTTTAAAATTCAATATTCAAATACAACTTTGTCAAATCCTTTCCATTGAAAACTGATTAAAAAAATCCCCAAATGTTTAGTCCAATGCGGTACTCTTGGGTGTGTTAGTTGAGATGTTTAACCATCCACTAAGTAGCTAACAGAGCTGGCGATAAACCCTCGGGTATGAGGCGATGATGTGTAAGTATTAGCTGATGAATATTTAATGTATTTGTGAAATTCTTTTGCTTGCTGTTTTAATGATAGTGTCAATCTGATCTGCTAATATTCATAGTCATAGTCATTCAGTGTGGAAACAGGCCCTTTGGCCCAACTTGCCCACACCGACCAACTTGTCCTATCTACACTAGTCCCACCTGGCTGAGTTTGGCCCATATCTCTCTATACCTGTCCTATCCATGTTTCTACATTGAAGAGATAAGAAGGGTTTCGGCCCGAAACGTTGCCTATTTCCTTCGCTCCATAGATGCTGCTACACCCGCTGAGTTTCTCCAGCTTTTTTGTGTACCATGTTTCTACATTGCTAGCCAATTTAAGCAATATATTGCGATGTATCTCCACAGCAATGCTGCGATGCATAGTTGGTGCATTTTGTGTCTATGCTGAGAACTATATTCTGCACTCTGTACCTTAACATTGCTCTTCCTATTGTTCTGTATTTGAGTTTGGCTTGATTGCATCTATGTATAGTATTATCTGACTTGATTGGATAGCATGCAAAACAACGCTTTGAACCTTGCTGGCTGGAATTGTAGTAATTCAACGGGTCGGGTAACATCTCTGGAAGACATAGATAGGTGACGTTTTGGTCAGGACCCTTCTTAACTCTGAATCACGTTCAGCCTGAAGAAGGATCCCATCCCAAACGTTGCCTATCAATGTTTTCCAGCGATGCTGCCTAACCAACTGCGTTACTCCAGCACTTTTTGTGTAAACCAGCATCTGCAGCTACTTATTTCCACACTGCCTGCTAAATGTAATCAGCAGATTTCAATGTGTATTGCATTCAGCTGGATTGGCCATATGGCAAATGTCCATCCTCAATGGAGAACAGCAGTCCAGAGCATTCAATCTCTCGACCGTCGTTTGCAGAGCGACGTGGAGATCCTTCAAGGAAAGAGAATCTTATGTGGGGCCAAGCATTCTTTAAATGAGGTGCCTTTCAGCAACGAAAAAAAACACAGAGATGCAGCACAAGCACGTTATTTAATTAATGAGATCAGGGAATGGTTCAACATGAAGGATCTGCACAGCAGCAAGTGGGGACATATTGTGTGTCATTAGAGCAGTGTTGGATGATTAATGGTTGGTGGTGACTGGAGGTTGGGGAAGGTCACATTTCCTGCATTGGGTCCTAGGAGTTTGCAAACTGCTTAGGAGAGTCATAAATGATAGGAGTAGAATTAGGCTATTCGGCCCATCAAGTCTACTCCGGGATTCAAAGCTGCAGGATTCAGGTAGTAGAATATATTAATTCAAATTGACTGTTTGCACAGAAACAATCATAACTTCATAAGTTCAAGGAGCAGAATTAGGCCATTCCCTCCATCAAGTCTACTACGCCATTCAATCATGGCTGATCTATCTCTCCCTCCTAACCCCATTCTCCTTCCTTCTCCCCATAACCTCTGACACACGTACTAATCAAGAATCTATCTCTCTCTCTGACTTAAAATTACTGACTTGGCCTCCTCAGTCTTCTGTGCAAAGAATTCCACAGATTCACCACCCTCTGACTAAAGAAATTTCTCCTCATCTCCTTCCTAAAAGGACATCATTTATAGAGTCATGCCATGCTGAAACAGGCTATTCGAACCACCCTCTCCGCACTGACCCTCCGGACATGCTGCTTAGTTGCACTCAAATTGGGGATGAGGGTGAAGATGCAAAGCTGGGATTATCTCCTGGAAGTCTTTCTATCCCCTTGGTCTTCTTCCAGCTGCTTGATGGATCGAATTGATTGAACGATACAGCATGGCAATAGGCCCTTTGGCCCATCGAGTTCACGCCGACCATCGATCACCCAAAGGTCAAGGTGGGATGTGGTCAGGGGACCCTGTGTTTGTGTTTGTAGGTGTACGGGTCCATCACTGATTTTCCGACGCCATTGGTTCCAGGGACTCTCTGGATTTTCTGTTTTTGCCAGAACAGAGGTCACGGCCTCCGAGAGTCCAATGTTACGGGACCGGAACGATCCTCCTAGGCTACCGAGATGCCGGCCCGCGAAGTTGACATCTGAAGTCGGCCATGTTTGCTACCCATCTATAGACAAAAAATGCTGGAGTAACTCAGCGGGACAGGCAGCGTCTCTGGAGAAAAGCAATTGGTGACACAGAAACATAGTGTAGGAGTCGGCCATTCGGCCCTTCAAGCCAGCACTGCCATTCAATATGATCATGGCTGATCATGGTTTCGGGTCGAGATCCTACTTCAGTCTGAAGAAAGATCTCGACCCATTCCTCTGTGTCTATAAAGATGCTGCCTGTCCCGCTGAGTTACCCCAGCATTTTGTGTCCATCTTCGGTTTAAACCAGCATCTGTAGTTCCTTCCTACACATAGTTATCCATCTAAACGTGATAATGCCATTGTGCTTTTCCGGCAATCTTCTGTCCTCCAACGGGACAATTTCCAAGCGCGTTCTCGTGATTTTGTCCGGATTAAAGGAGACGCCGGATGATCATTTGCCGGAGAAAGCGGTGGTGGACCTGCACAAACTGTAGCCTCCTCACCCACTGTCTCAGAGGCCACACAGTGCAGCGCTCCACACAGTGCAGTTTGTCCCTTCCAAATAGCAGGAAAAACAACATGACGTGCACTACAGTACACGCTGTTCTCCGTCCGAGACTGTCATTGTGTGCCGCTTCTCAAAGGCTGAAACGTTCTCTGCAGAACTGATTGCATTATTAGGAGCATGTCAGCTGCTCAGACAATGCCAACGTGTATTACAATAGCAAATGCCTGGTCCATGTTTGCAATTGGCATGAAGTGGTCGTGCACATGATTTACCCCAGGTAAAATGGTCTCTGTATTGTGCAGCTCTGCTGAGGGAAGCACTGGGTGATACAATCTGTGCTGTTATTTCTACACGTTTTATCAGATCGAAAATAAATTTGTCTGAAAGTGCAATTCTACAGATGCAGGAAATCTGGGAAAAGAAACTGATAAAAGTTGTAATGAAATGTCATTGACCTGAAACAATAACTATTTCTCTCTCTCTCTGTTGCTCCTTTGACCTGCAGTATATTGTCACTGTGTTCTGTTTCAAAGAAATAAACTGCTGGTAAATTGGTAGACATTCTCTGCACACTCGGAGATTGTATTGATAGTCAGTCTCGAGAGGAATTTTTGGCTTGCTTTGTTTCTAACTTTCATTGTGCTGGCAGCTTGTTGGGCAAAGAAAGTAAACTTGCTTGGAAATCTTAACACCGTCACCCAATAGCCTTCTCCATGCGCAAAGGGTAAAGTGCTGGAGTAACTCAGTGGGTCAGGCAGCATCTCTGGGCGGAAATGGAACGGTGACGTTTCGGGTCGGGACCCTTCTTCAGACCCGACCTGAAGCATCGGCAATCTGTGTTTTCCACTCCAGCGTTTTGCTCAAGATTCCAACATCTGCTGGTCCTTGTGAGTCCAGTTTTCACCTTGTAATCAGTTCCATATATTGCCAGAAGGATGGAGAGATTGTTTTATAATTTGGACCAGGTCTTTATCCTGCTACTTCACTCTATCTGAAGAAGGGTCCCGATCCGAAACGCCACCTATTCACGTTCTCCAGAGATGCTGCCTTGACCTACATAAGTGCATAAGTGATAGGAGCCGAATTAGGCCATTTGGCCCATGTATTCTACTCCGTCATTGAATCATAATTGATCGATCTTTCCCTCCCAACCCCATTCTCCTGCCTTCTCCCCATAACCTCAGACACCCCCTTTCTAATCAAGAATCTGTCAATCTCCGCCTTAAACATATCCATTGACTTGGCCTCCACAGCCATCTGTGACTTGCTGAGTTACTCCACCCCTTGGTGTCCTTTCTTGCTCCTCTACTTTCTGCGTGTTCATTATCCAATGATTCACAGAACCAAGTACTGGGCTTTGAAAGTTGGGTAGCAATTGTGAGGGAGGTGAGTTGTTTCATGGCTGTTGAACCTGCGAGCGGGTGGCTTCTCCCAGAGAGAGTGAGGTGAAAGGCATGCAAGCCTAGTTTGGTCGACAACTGTGGTGCAGCGGTAGAATTGCTGCCATAGAGCACCAGAGACTTTGGATCCTGACTCTAAAGTACCCTGACCTCTTGGCCTGGCTGGCTGATTATGGTTAATAGAAGTGCAATGTATTTTTAATGGAGAATGCAAAATGTGGTAATTGCTCTGACTTTCTTTGGCCGTGCGATCTTTGAACTTTCAAGCCAGACCTTTGACCAGTTTCACCGTTGTTGAATTGTATCATCATGTCCAGGGCTGGAATGATCATAGCAGTGTACAAGATGTAATTATATACACCTTGGATAATGAAGAAGGAACGGGTTGCATTTAACACCACATTGCAGCACGATAAGAGAGGGAGACTCATTGATGGAGCATTCAGCGATCGGACTTGAACGCAATTAAATATTCCTGTCTGTTACAAATTGAGCCGTACATCGCCAGAGACCCCGGGTTCGATCCTGACTACGGCTGCTGCCTATATGGAGTTTGCACGTTCTCCCTGTGACCTACGTGGATTTTCTCCGGGATCTTCGCGTTCCACCCACGCTCCAAAGACGTACAGGCTTGTTTGTAGGTTAATTGGCTTTGTTAGAATTGTACATTTTTCCCTTGCGTGTGTAGGATAGTGCTAGTGTGCGGGGATCGGCAGTCGGCGCGGACACGGTGGGCTGAAGGGCCTGTTTCTGCGCTGTATCCCCTAAACTAAGCCAAACTAAACTCAACTTGACAGCTGTTGGGAGAAGAAAGAGCCTGAGTTGCATAAACTGGAGCAGGTTTGAGTCGGACCATTTTGTAAAGCTCAGAGCCGTGTGGGCAAAACAGAAGAGAAATAGCATGAAGCACAATCTCAAATTGTGGCATTGGGAGCAAGTGAAGCTGATGACTCGGAATGGGAAACAATGTGCTTTTTGTGATGTGTGGAGCCAGTGAATAAAAGATTCCTTTCTAAGCCACACACTCTGAACTCGCAATGACCTATTTGTCGAAAACGGTGCAAAGATCCTCCAAAGCTTTTTTTTGGGGGGTTTTATTGGTTTTGTTACATTTTTCGGTTCAATTTAATGCAGCAATGTTTTAAATTAACTGAAAAATGCTGAACTTGTAATCAGATTTTGTACCTCTTCTGGGACCAGATTTAATCAGTAGTTTGTTAATGTTGGCCTTTGACCAAGGGACAATGCCAGCATGAATAAGATTGTGTTCAGACCACCACTGATCACTGAAATTGGGCAGTACATTTTAGTCCACCGAGACCACAACGTCCAGTTGTTCTTCGTGTTAGACCATGAAGCGCCCTGAAAAAAACTCCCAAATAGTGAAAGGCTTGCAGAGAGTGGATGTGGAGGGGATGTTTCCACTAGTAGGAGAGTCTAGGACCAGAGGCTACAGCCTCAGAATTAAAGGACATTCCTTTAGGAAAGAGATGAGGAGGAATTTCTTTAGTCAGAGGGTTGTGAATATGTGGAATTCTTTGCCACAGAAGGCTATGGAGGCCAAGTCAGTGGATATTTTTAAGGCAGAAATGGACAGATTCTTGATTAGTACCAGTGTCAATGGTTATGGGGAGGGCAGAAGAATGGGGTTAGGTGGGAGAGGTAGATCAGACATGATTGAATGGTGGAGTAGACTTGATGGGCCGAATGGCCTAATTCTGCTCCTAGAACGTCTGAGCTTGTTAAAAGTATCATTAAGAGCTTATTAAATTCGTTCTTTAGTTTTTGTATTTCCAAGTTCACTAAACAATGTTATTCAGTCTGAAGAAGGGTCTCGACCCGAAACGTCGCCCATTCCTTTTCTCCAGAGATGCTGCCTCACCCGCTGAGTCACTCTAGCATTTTGTGTCTACCTTTGATTTAAACCAGCATCTGCAGTTCTTTCTTACACAAGGTTATTCTCCTGGTGGATGCATCCCTGCAGTATCTGCTTTGTACTTTTTGACACAGTTCACCTGATAGAAACGACGGAACAGGCAGTTTAAAATCTCTCAGGAAATGACTGAGACCTTGCATTTGGAAAAAATATGATTTGTCTTAATTGACAAACCAGAATTTTTTGTTAGAATATGGTCTCCATGTATTGAATTTTTGAAAAGGTAAATTGGTTTGATGCAAAATCAGGGATGGAACCTGAGTTTGGGACTGGATGAATAGTTACACTCAACGTTTCCCAGATCTATCTCCATAATCTTTTTTTTTTTTTTTTTTTTTTTTTAAATCAAAAATATTTCTTCAAATATTAAAATAGTATTTACAATACAATAAAACAAAACACCACCTTCATACAATACTAAACAAATATGCTAAGCAACTGCTAAACAACTATATTGCAATCCTTGTCCAGGATACATTCAACCCCCCTCGGTGCCCAGTGGTCGCGGAACTCCCTTAGGGTACCTGTAGACAGGGCGTATTCCCTTTCCATCCGCACCCGGGCAGCTGCCTCGGGTAGAACCCTCCACCGTCTGGTGTCTCCTTTTATTTCTTCTCTCTCTATTAGTTTCTCTTATCTTTTTCTCCCTTTATCTTTATTCTTTAAAAAAAAAACTGAAGCTATGTAAGAAATCTCTAACTAGATTGTCGCTTACTGTTATTTGTGTACATGCTTCTAATAAAAATATTTATATTGAAAAAAAAAAAATCTCTCAGGTGACACAGAGAGTGGTGAATCTCTGGAACTCTCTGCCACATAGGGTAGTTGAGGCCAGTTCATTGGCTATATTTAAGAGGGAGTTAGATGTGGCCCTTGTGGCTAAGGGGATCAGGGGGTATGGAGAGAAGGCAGGTACGGAATACTGAGTTGGATGATCAGCCATGATCATATTGAATGGCGGTGCAGGCTCGAAGGGCCGAATGGCCTACTCCTGCACCTAATGTTTCTATGTTTCTATGTCTTAGGTTTAGTTTAGAGATACAGGGTAGAAACAGGCCTTTCATCCCACCACATTATCCTGTGGGTCATAGCTGGTCCATTCCTTTTACAGATGCTGCCCGATCCACTGAACCTCTCCAGCACTTTGTTTTTCGTTCAAGATGCCAGCATATGCAGTTCTTTGATATTCTCCATGGATGCTGAATCATTGAATGTATTAGCTTAGTTTAGAGATACAATGTGGAAACAGGCTCTTCGGGCCAACAGGTCCATGCCGACTAGCGATCCCTGCACACCAACACCACCCTGCACACACGAGGGACAATTTACATATATACCGAACCAATTAACCTACAAACCAGTACGTCTTTGGATGTGGGAGGAAAAATTAACTTCCTGGAGAAAACCAACGCAGGTCACAGGGAGAACGTACAAACTCCATACAGACAGCACCCGTAGTCAGGATCGAACCCAGGTCACTGGCAGGCAGCAACTCTACCGCTGTGTCACTGTGCCGCCCACAACATGTCCTTGAACATCCCATCTGCATTCAGCAGAGTTCACCTTCCACCTATTGTTGTGGTCCTTGAGGGAATCGAGAACCAGAGGACATAGGTTTAAGGTAGGGGTGGGGGGGGGGGGGAAGATTTACTAGTATCCTGAGGAGCAACTTCTTTACACAAAGGGTGATTGGTGTATGGAACAAGCTGCCGGAGGAGGTAGTTGTGCCAGGTACTATTGCGAATTTTAAGAAACATTTAGACAGAGGGATATTTAGAGGAATATTCATGTTCATCATTGATAGGAGCAGAATTAGGCCTTTCGGCCCATCAAGTCTAATCTGCCATTCAATCATGGGTGATCTATGTTTCCCTCTCATCCCCATTCTCCTACCATCTCCTCATCACCATAATGGGCCAAACTCAGGTAGGTGGGACAGGTGTAGATGGGACATGTTGATCGGTGTGGGCACGTTGTTTCCAGGCCCTATGACTCTATCTATGCGTTTTTGCACTTCTGTGCCTCTTGCCTAATGGGAGAGGGGAGAAGAAGGAGTGACCAGGGTGAGACTGTTCCTTGATTGTGCTTCAGTGGCCTTAATGAGGCAGCGTGAAATGTAGATGGAGTCAATGGCAGGCAGGCTGAATGAGGCAATACCTTCACTGGAAGCATGATAGCAGCTCACTAAGACATCATATTAAGAGCAAGAGATTTGAACAATAGATGTTGGCTTTTTGAACAATGCCAATGTTCTGAAAAACAAATAACTAAGTTAGTATACTTGTTTCTTGAAGTAATATAAATTCCTATTTTTTCAGGTGAGGTCGGGGGGAGTTCCCCCGGCCACGGGTACCATGTAATCCCGTGCTACCTGCTCCATGGTCGGATAGTCGGCGACTAAACCGTCTCCCCCACCTGGTTTGCCAGGTGAGGAGGGGGCTGTGGACCCCCAGCATGACCAAAAACAAGACCTGTCAAAGGGCGGATGAGCTTCTAGTGAGCCAACGGCCATCCACACTTCAGTAGAAGTTGCGATCACTGTCGTACACGGCATTGTAAGGAATGATGATAAAGCCCACACACCAAAATCTGATACTTCCAGCGGCGGAGGTCCGCAGGAACGGAGGACAGAGATGTGTGGTGCGTCCGTCACCGTTCCTATTGGAAACCAGCGCCACTGCGTTGCTAATGTTTTCAACGATGATGAATGAATTACTATTCTTCCATGCTGTAATACAAACATCCATTTTTTCTTCTGTCTGTTTTCTTAACATTGAACCTGAGCAATTTCTTTTTTAATAAGTAAATTTAGCGATGATGTTTCTGAGTCATTCACAGTGTCGTTAAGTCATTGGTTCTCCGTGTTGTGGACTTGAGTGTAATCATCTTTCTCAGCAATGAGTTGGTGCTGTGTGCTGGTGAGGTGAGACGTGTCAGTGTAGTTGAAGTATTTACCCTCAGTGTTGTATCAATGTGCTGATACATTGCCATATGATGTGTTACATCAATTCTGCGGTGCAGGCACGTAGAACTGCTGCTTTCCTCTTGCCTGCCTATACATAAGACCGTACAGAGTAGTCGCTGGGGAAGGCCAGTTACGTCTGCTTTGCCATGCAGTAAGGTTTTTTAGTTGATCTTTGAGTTTAGTTTAGATTAGAGATACAGTGCATAAACGGACCACAGAGTCGGTACTGACCAGCGATCCCCGCACACTAACATTATCCTGCACACACTAGGGACGATTTACATTTTTACCAGGCTAATTAATGTACAAACCTGTACGTCATTGGCAGTGTGGGATGAAATCGGAACACTCGGGGAAAACCCACGTACCCCACGGGGAGAACGTACAAACTCCGTACAGATAGCACCCGTAGTCAGGATCGAACTAGAGACTCTGGCGCCGTAAAGGGCCTGTCCCACTTGCATGCGATTGCATGCGTCTGTCACGACCAAACGGGGTCGCTTGAGGCGTACGGGCTGCGTGGGGCCGGTCCCACTTCGAAGCGCGTAAATCCCGAAAATTCCGCAGGCACGTTGAGGGCGTATGCAGCGTCTTGACGGCGTACGCCTAGCGCGTAGCGTTGTGCGATGACGTCACCGCCCGGCATGCCGTTGCGTGATAACGTCACCGCCCGACGCCGTACAAATACAGTCGGCCCGCCTCCTGCCCAGCTGATTGGTGAGTATGACGTAATTTACGTCATGCGCGAACTTACCGCGCATTTATCGCGTACTTACCGCAAACTTAGCGCAAACTCCACTTCCGTTTGGTCGCGCAAAACGCATGCAAGTGGGACAGGCCCTTAAGGCAGCAACTCTACCACTGCACCACCGTGCCACCACCGATCTGCCAATTCGTTCCCCAGTAACCTTTAACCCAAAAATTTAACTCTGACTACCTTTTATCAATTCAAAGACTCTGCTTTTACCGTCCTTTGAAGAAAAGATATCCGAAGGCACTTGATCTTCGGAAAGGGAGAGGTTCACCTCATCTTCATCCTGAAGAAGGGTCCCAACCTGAAACATCACCCATCCTTTTCTTCCAGAGGTGCTGCCTGGCCCGTTGAGTTAATCCAGCACTTTATGTCCATCTTCTTCATAATGAATGGGCAACCACTTACATTTATACAGTGTCACTCGATTCTAGATTCCCCGCATAAGAAGAAACGTCTTTTGAACGTCCATCCTGTCATTTAAGTGAATATTTTTAAGGCAGAGATAGATAGCTTCTTGATTAGTGCAGGTATCAGGGGTTATGGGGAGAAGGCAGGAGAATGGGGTTAGGAGAGATAGATCCATGATCGAATAGTGGAGTAGACTTGATGTTGGGGGAGTCAAGAACCAGGACCACAGTTTAAGAATAAGGAGTAAGCCATTTAGAAAGGAGACGAGGAAACAGTTTTTCATACAGAGAGTTGTGAGTCTGTCGAATTCTCTGCCTCAGAGGGCAGTGGAGGCAGATTCTCTGGATGCTTTCAAGAGTGAGCTAGATAGGGCTCTAAAAATAGCGGAGTCAGGGGATATGGGGAGAAGGCAGGAACGGGGTACTGACTGGGGATGATCAGCCATGATCCCATTGAATGGCAGTGCTGGCTCGAAGGGTCAAATGGCCGAGTTCCACTCCTATCACTTCTGACATGACCTTATAAAAAGCATGCTATCAGTTTGCAGAATTCTAACCCAGGGTTGTAATAATTGACAATTCCATAACTTTTTATTGTTGGTAAACCCTTACTTGAAATTGAGTCTTTACTGTAAGCATAATGTGAAGGTCAAGACTATGAAAGTCTCCCTCAACCTTTTGGCACTATATGCTGAGCCCACATGAATCCACTGATGATCCATTGACATCTGGTGGGTGGTACATTGATGGCACCCTTGGTTCTGACAAGACACGTGGTTAAATGTTTGGTTAGTTCCTGTGCAAACTACCATTACATATCCCTGGCCTCATCGATGAAGATGTACTTTGTTATGCTCTACCAAAGTGTGTCTACAGCCTGGCTAGAGATCTTTGTTCGATCTTATTGATTGGGATGTGTTGATCATGATGGCATAATGCTTAAAAGCTCATCGATAGTCTGAGCTGAGTTCCAGGTTTTAGTTACAGATCCTGCATGTGTGTTTGCTTGGCCTCCAATCAACCCTTGTTATCGTGAATAGACACAAAATGCTGGAGTAACACAGCTGGTCAGGCAGCATCTCTGGAGAGAAGGGATGGGTGGCGTTTCGGGTCTTTCCTGTTTAAGAAGGAACTGCAGATGCTGGAAAATCGAAGGTACACAATAATGCTGGAGAAACTCAGCGGGTGCAGCAGCATCTATGGAGCAAAGGAAATAGGCAACGTTTTGGGCCGAAACCCTTCTTCAGACTGATTAGTGGTTGTTGGATCTACTCCCCTGTACCTTGTCTGAAGAAGGGTTTCGGCCAGAAACATTGCCTATTTCCTTCGCTCCATAGATGCTGCTGCACCCGCTGAGTTTCTACAGCTTTTTTGTGTACCTTCTAAGCCTTTCCTACTCACTTCCATTGACTCCATTTACACCTCACGCTGCCTCGGCAAGGCCAGCAGCATAATCAAGGACGAGGTGACGTTTCAGGTCGAGACCATTCTTCAGACTTGTTATCGTGATGTTGACTTCCTTTAATGTGTGTACGAGCCTATTGTTGTCGTGCCACTCACTACCTGGTCTCATGGAGGACAGGTTCTGTTGGCACGGTTTGCTTGAATCTTTGTCATCCATTAACTTAGTTTGTCAATTCAAGTCGGCCTTGAGAAGTATCGCCCAGAGTGGCAATGGGGCAACATTTGGTCTTCCTTTGTGTCTCTGTGGTGGGTTGTATGTGGATGGGTGTTTATAAAACAGCGCCCTTTCTTGTGGCACTAGGAAGGAGATCATGATGGTGAACCTGCCGCCCTTGAATAAACTCTCAACATTTTCATGAGATAAATTGGAACCATTTCATCATTCCAGTTGCTCAATAATCCTCTTTTCTGCAAAATGACTTTGAATTGCTCTTCTGATGAATGAGAATTTGGATTAATAGTCTATGACTGAGAAACTATTGTTACTTGTGTTTGAACAAATCATCTTCAGCTGAGTGCCGTGGCCCTTGTGGTACCTCAGTAGCCATCATCTCCTCATATGATATCTCATTTCAGCATACTCACCATGTATACTGCTTTCTTTATCTATCTCTGGAGATGTCACTGTGGTATATATTTGATTCAGATTATTTCTCTGTGTCGGTGTGGCCTTCGTTTATTTTCCCCGCTACCTTTGGGCGATGATAGTTCAGGACCAGACAGTAGAACATCATCTTCAAGCGAGATGTCATCTTTGTGTCAACAATGCATGGCGATATGGTGGCACAGCGGTAGAGTTGCTGCCTTACAGCACCAGCGACCCGGGTTTGATCCTGACTACGGGTGCTTGTTTGTACGGAGTTTGTGCGTTCTCTCCCCGTGACCACGTGGGTTTTCTCAGAGATCTTTGCTTTCCTCCCACACTCCAAAGGCGTGCAGATTTGTAGGCTGATTGGCTCGGTAAAATTGTAAATTGTCCCTAGTGTGTGCAGGATAGTGTTAATGTGCGGGGATCGCTGGTCAGTGTGGACCCGGTGGGTCGAAGGGCCTGTTTCTGCGCTGTATCTAAATCTAAAACTCAAAAAAAACAAAAGCTTCTTTTTGCTGGTTAGGTTTATTGCATCTTTTTGGGTCACCTCAAATCACCCGTTGAGAAAGTGTCTGTAATTCACTGCCTTTATCTATCTCTTCACTGAACTTATTCGGATAAGTGTCACACTTATGAGGCAAAGTGTCTTCATGTTTAGCTCTCTCATCTTGGGTTCATTCTGTGGTGACAGCCAAGGTAATGCATCAACGAGGATCACTTGTGTTTCCTGATTTATGCTTCAGTGTGAAATTATAACAGAGAAGCCACATGTTTTATCCATCATATTCTTTTCCCCTTAGATTCCCTGGAGATTTGCTTTGGAGGTCAGCGACCTCTTATTACCGATTTAATGACAGGCGTTGACACCTTTGGAATCCACGTACGATTGTGAATATAAAGTGAATTAGTTTAGATAGTTTATAATTGTCACGTGTACCGAGGTACAGTGAAAAGCTTTATAGTTGCGTACTCCCCAGTCACTGGAAAGACTGTACATGGTTACAATCAAGCCGTCCACAGTGTACAGATACAGGGTAAAGGGTGTAACAGTTAGCGAGCATAGTTAGTGTAGGAAATGTTGGTGTTGAAGTCAAGATTTAGAAGAGTGAAGCGATTGTCATGGATAATGGCAGATCCACTGGAGAAAAGAAATAGGTGATGCTTTGGGTCGAGACCCTTCTTCAGAAGAAGTAGTCTCAACCCGAAACATCACCTGTTCCTTTACTCCAGGGATGATGTCATCAGGTCATAAGGGGTAGGAGTAGAATTAGGCCATTTGGCCCATCAAGTCTACTCCGCCATTCAATCATGGCTGATCTATCTCTCCCTCCTAACCCCATTCTCTTGCAATCTCTCCATAACCTCCAACACTTGTCTGACCCTGTGAGATACTTTAGCTTTCTGGGTCTATCTTTGGTTTAAACCCGCATCTGCAGTTCCTTCCCACACATAGCAATATCCAATACTGGGACCAGCAGTCAAAGACTCGCCTGCCTTTGGCTCCATCTTTGCTATCTAACCTCATCTCTGTCGGCACGTCTCATTTCATACAACCTGAGTCTTATAGATACAAATGCTAGTGGCTTGCCATCTTGTACCAGGCCTGTTCCCATGTAAAATGACAGCTTAGTTTCCTGTTACAGTTCAACAGACACATGTTAATTGCGGATCACCTCCTAAAGTTTATTTCATGGGGAGGTGACCACAAGTATTCAGCATTTTCTCTTTCCACACTTCTGTCAACGAAGGGCAGTGTACAGATGCCCATTTATTTTTTTTCTAGCTATCAACATCACTTGTTAGTCTGCCAGTCTTATCATCAAATACGATGATAAGCAAAAATATGAAGCTTGATGTCGGCTGGTGGGTGGAATACTGTACTGGGTGAAGGAAGCTTCAGAAATGCAAGGCCAGGCACCAGCGTCTTCCTGCCAGCGGCATGCTGACAGCTCACATTAATTGTCACGTCTGCCGTGGATGAGAAGGTTCCCGAGACATGGCGCCTTCAGAAAGGCACAAAGAAGATCTAATCTTTTCTCCAGATTGAAAAGTGAAGAAAGAAAAAACAATGCCTGAGCTATTTTTGTTCCTCTTCACTTTCCACTTTCTCCAAATCTCAAATAAGTATCGGAAATGAGTCTCTGAAGAAGGGTCTCGACCCCAAACGTCACCCATTCCTTCTCTCCAGAGACACTGCCTGTCCCGCTGAGTTACTCCAGCATTTTGTGCCTATCTTTGGTGCAAACCAGCGTCTACAGTTCCTTCCTACACATAAATAAGTGTACCCTTGTTGAAGCAGGTACCAACCACGTTTGGAATGCAGCGCCGGAGACCAGGGTTCGATCCTGACTACGGGTGCTGTCTGTACGGAGTTTGTACGATCTCCCCGTGACCTGCGTGGGTTTTCTCCGAGATCTTCAGTTTCCTCCCACACTCCAAAGACGCACAGGTTTGTGGGTTAATTGGCTTGGTAAATGTAAAAATTGTCACTCGTGTGTGTAGGAGAGTGTTAGTGTGCGGTCGTTGGTCGGTGCGGTCCAGGTGGGCCGAAGGGCCTGTTTCCGCGCTGAATCTCTAAACTAAACTAAACTAAACTAAACTACTCTCGACCCAAAAACGTCACCTATTCCTTTGCTCCATAGATGCTGCCTCACCCGCTGAGTTTCTTCAGCAGTTTTGTCTACCTTCGATTTTTTAAGCATCCGCAGTTCTTCCTTAAACATTTTTCCGTATTGTTTCTCTTGAGGTCACACCTCCCCTGGCCCTGCTTGAGGTCATTTGTGGCCCAGATTGGTCCTGGACTTTTCTCACCTCCAGTTCCTCACCTTCCCCCACCCCTTCTTTCAGCCTGAAGAAGGGTCCCGACCCGAAACGTCACCCAATCTTTTGTCTTCAAAGAACCGCTGAGTTACTCCAGCACTTTGTGTCTACTTTTGGTAAGATTCTGCAATGGAACTGCTTTGTAAACGTGAATGAAAGTAGATCAGTCTTGGTTCCCAACCTATAGTTAGTCAGATATTATGATCCTACTCTAAGGACATTATTGCCATAGAAGTGCAGAAATCAAACTGAGGGTAGGTCAGGACTGTCTAATGGGACTTGGTTTATACTCCCACTTAGAAGACTACAGGGGATCTATGCACGTCACCACATGTTACGTGGACAGGTGGTTGCAGGGGAGTTCCCGATCATGGTCGTGAAGAGGGGTTCCCACATTAAGGATAAAGTCGCAATCCTCATAAAACGGAGCCGAGAACTTTTTTCACACAGAGATGTTGCAAACTCTTAGCGGCGATTAGAATGAGGCCAGTTCATTGGAGATTTAAGAGGGAGTTAGATGTGGCCCTTGTGGCTAAGGGGATCTCGAGGGTATGGTGGGTCGCCAGGTACGGGATCAAAGGTTCTCATGAGGTTATTGAATAGGTTGGAGGCTCGGGGCCGCTGATCCTGGTGAATTTCATTGTTTCTCACTTAAGAACAGGGTAAAAAAACAGGTAAGCTAATGGGCCTGTTTCAGAACACAGGAGACTATGCAGGACCTGTAATGTTAAATGTCCGGGGGGTCGCCTTCACAGCCGTGTATCTCTGGTTTCTTAAAAGTCTCTACTCCTTATCTCACCCCACCCTCTCTTTTAAAGGATGTGGGCGGAAATCAGAGCACATGGAGGAAACCCAGGTGATAGGCCGATGGGAGAAGGTGCAAACTCCACACAGACAGCACCTGAGGTCAGGATTGAACCTGGGTCTCTGATGTTGTGAGGCGCCGCCCTGTGGTCCATTTCTGGAAACATGAAATCTTTAGAATTTTAGACCTTAGAGTTTAGAGAAATAGCGTTTAAACAAGCCCTTCGGCCTACTGAGTCCCAGCCAACCAGCGACTGCCCCGTACACTACCACCATCCCCGACATTAGGAACAATTTAAAATTTTACCAAAGCCAATTGACCTACAAATCTGTACTTAGTTTTAAGTGACGGAGGAAACAGGAGCACCCGGAGCAAACCCACGCGGTCACAGGGAGAACGTACAAACTCCGTACAGAATCACCCGTAGTCAGGATCGACCCCGGGTCTCTGCCGCTGTAAGGCAGCAACTCTACTGCTGCGCCACTGTGCTGCCCTCTATCCCTTGAGGTCAAGCTGTATAAAATACACATCTGTAACTACGAGAGTGAGCTTTTACTCTTATGTTTCCATTAGCATTCACAGTGAGACATTGAATTGACGTTCAAATAGTGCTTTTAGTTTAGTCTTCCACTGAAATACCATCATTGTGTCTTGATTGGATACAAATAGAACAATAATAGTTCTGTACCTTCTGATAAAATGACTTTTTGAAAATGAAAACTGCATTACCTCTGTTGTTCCATCGATGAAAGTAACATTATTCCAGAATCCATTACCAATCATTCAGAATAGCTCAATTTTTCTTAAAAGCTTTCTTACTTTTTGTACACATTCGGGACCTCTTCGTGCGTTTGAGGCAGCAGACGTTATGTAACGCTCTCCAGGCGCTGTAGCCAGCTGTATCAGATGTTCGATGATGGCGGTCTTGGCCTTGGTGAGGCCTTCCGCATTCAGCTGCAGCAGGGTGATGCCACCCGGTTCGACGTCCGTCGGTGCCCGCCCTAAAAAGGGCGCATGCATGCGCTGAGCTGCGGCGACTGAGGTCGCATTAGGGCTGCAAGCTGTTGTTGTTTGTTCGTTGTTATTTCTGCCGCTGTCTCTGTTTGCTGTCGTTCGCCTGACTGAGGTCAGTTGACGGGGGCTCACCGCAGGGAGGCCAACAACATGAGCCCCATTCATTCGGGAGAAGCCCATAGATACACATCTGAAAGTGGGGTCAAATTTTCATCAGTGATCTTCAGAGATCTATAATCAAAAGAATGTTGCCTCTTGATGTTTAAGAAAAACTGCAGATGCTGGAAAAACCGAAGGTAGACAAAAATGCTGGAGAAACTCAGCGGGTGAGGCAGCATCTATGGAGTGAAGGATTAGGTGACGTTTCGGGTCGAGGCCCTTCTTCAGGCTGATGTCACCGATTCCCGCTGAGTTTCTCCAGCATTTTTGTCCACCTTTGCCACTTGATGTGGCTGTTGAAGGAATCCACAAGCTGTGTATCAATAAGATTTAGAGCACAATGCCTAGCAGAGGCGGTTTCCAACTGCAACAGATCCTTGTGTAGGAAGGAAAATGCTGGAGTAACTCAGCGGGACAGTCGGCGTCTCTGGAGAGAAGGAATAGGGCAACCCAAAAACATTCACCCATTCCTTCTATCCAGAGATGCTGCATGTGCCACTGTGACCCCTGCATTTTGTGTCTATCCGCAAGAGATCTTAATGCCCCTGTCCCACTTAGGAAACCTGAACGGGAACCTCTGGAGACTTTGTGCCCCGCCCAAAGTTTCCGTGCGGTTCCTGGAGGTTTTTGTCAGTCTCCCTACCTGCTTCCACTACCTGCAACCTCCAGCAACCACCTCCAACCTCCGGGAACCGCATGGAAACCTTGGATGGGGCGCAAAGTCTCCAGAGGTTTCCGTTCAGGTTTCTTAAGTGGGACAGGGGCATTAGCAAAACACACTGTGCTGTGGTAATTTAACGGGTCAGATGGCATCTCTGGAGGTCAAGGATAGCGCCAAACACCCAGGTTCAACCCTGACCTCCGCCACTGTCTGTGTGGAGTTTGTGCGTTCGTTCCATATCCGCGTGGGCTTTCACCTTGTGCTCCAGTTTCCACCCACATCCCAAAGACGTGCAGGGTTAGTAGGATAGTTGGCCTCTGGAACTCACCCGTAATGTTTAGGGGGCGGATGAGAAAGTGGGATAACATAGAACTGTGAACGAGTGATCGATGGTAGGCTTGGACTTGGTGGGCTGAAGGGCCTGTTTCCACGCTGCATCTCTAAAGTCTAAAGGCTGACAATGGCTATTATGTGGGTATATGTGGCAGGCAATCTACAAAATGGAAGGTGACATAAAGAGGTAATGGCCAATTAATCTATTACTTAACGATTGTTGATGGCAGGGAACCTGGATATCTCCCTTGGTTGCTTGTGGAAATGTGGCATGGCATCTTTTTACATCCACCTCAACCACAGGGAAAGAGTCAGTTTACAGTTGTTCCAAATTATTGCAGTGAATTGGAGACACCCGGGAACTGCAGATGCTGGTTCACAAAAATAGACAAAAAAGTGCTGGAGTAACTCAGAGGGTCAGGCAGCATTCTCCTCCAGAGCACGAGGATCAGTGATGTTTCGACCCTTCTTCGGACTGTGGTCCTCCTGAGTCTGGTGAATGGTCCCGACCCAAGAAATAGACACAAAGCGCTGGAGTAACTCAGCGGGACGAGCAGCATCCCTGGAGGATTTGGACAGGGTGGCTAGGTGTACCCAAACGTAGGTTATTCTCCAGAGATGCAGCCTGACCCGCTGGTTAGCTCCAGCACGTTGTGTTTCTGAATGCAGTGAATTGTCAGATTGGATTATGCATTTGGATCGTGAACCTTCAACCTTCCAGCAAAGCTGTGCAGGCAATTGCTGAGTCAAGCTGACATTTACATTAATACTGAATATCCCACAGGGACGATCTAATGTCCTACCCGAGGTCAATGGTGCAATCCACGGAAACTTAATACCTGCTTCCTATTGATTTTGGCATGCAGGCTTTTTACTCTTCCAATCATGTGGCAAATACAAGAGACAAACATCGCAAACAGCTTTTATTCTGGTGTGTGTGGGAAGGAACTGCAGATGCTGGTTTACATCAAAGATAGACAGACACCAGATGCTGGAGTAACAGGCAGCAACAGGACAGGGAGCATCTCAGGAGAAAAGGAATAGGTGACGTTTCGGGTCGAGACCCTTCTTCAAACTTATATAGACAATAGACAATAGGTGCAGGAGTAGGCCATTTGGCCCTTTGAGCCAGCACCGCCATTCAATGTGATTATGGCTGATCGTCCCCAATCAGTACCCCGATCCTGCCTTCTCACCGTATCCCCTGACTCCGCTATCTTTATGTTCTCCAGAGCATAAATCTGCACGGGGAAAGGTAAACAATGAAATTAATTATCTCTGGGTTCCGGGGTATCTGTCGGTCAAAACTACATTGTCAGTAAACGTTGAAGAGACACTTAGCTCATCCAAGTGGCCTGCATTGTTTTCTAACAAATTGGAAATTATAGTCACAGATACTGGTGGATGATACATGGAAATGTTTTTAAATAAATTAGATTTAAACGCTTCCCCCAGCTGCAAGGAATTAACGTCCAAGCCAGTTTCCGTGCAGCACAGTGGCACAGCCAGTAGAGTTGCTGCCTCACAGCGCCAGAGACCCGGGTTCCTTCCTGACCTCGAGTGCTGTCTGTGTGGAGTTTGCACGTTCTCCCTGGGACCCCGTGGGTTTCCTCCGGGTGCTCCGGTGTGCTCCCACATCCCAAAGACGTGCGCGTTTGTAGGTAAATCGCCCCCGAGTGTGTAGAGGGCGGTTGCGAATGTGGGATATCACAGAGATGGTCAGTGTGGACTTAGTGGGCTGAAGAGTCTGTTTCCATGCTGTATCTTTCAATCAATCTCCACCCATCCATCCTCCCATCCTCTCTTTGTGGAGCAGAGTGCGGCTGTCGGGTAGGTTATTGTGATCATTATTTCTTCTTCATAAGATCTAGGAACAGAATTTGACCATTCGGCCCATCAAGTCTACTCCGCCATTCAATCATGGCTGATCTATCTCTCCCTCCCAACCCCATTCTCCTGCCTTTTCCCCATAAACCCTGACACCCGTACTAATCAAGAATCTATCCACCTCTGCCGTAAAAATATCCATTGACCTCACCTCCACCGCCTTCTGTGGCAA